>NC_138097.1:1782466-1954966 GCF_964212035.1 Myotis nattereri | reverse complement strand
TAAAAAAAGAGTTTAGCCCTGGCCGGTGTGGCTCAGTGGATAGAGCTTCGGCCTGCAGACCAAAGTCCCGGGTTCGATTCCCAGTCAAGGGCACGGACCTCGGTGGCAGGCTCCTCCCCGGCCCGGGCCCTGGTCGGGGCGCGTGTAGGAGGCAACCAGTCAGTGTGTCTCTCTCACATCGACGTTTCTCTCTCTCTCCCTCTCTCTTCCGCTCTCTCTAAAAATCAACGGAAAAATATCCACGGGGGAGGATGAACCAAAACAAACAAGAAGTCGTTTACACCTTCTTGCTGAAATGATGTCTTCACCTCCTCACAGAGCACCTTTTAATCTTTTTGCTCATCCTCACTTGGGGATATTTTTTTCCATTGATTTTAAGAGAGAGAACGGAAGGGAGTGAGAGAGACAGAGAAACATCGACGCGAGGAGACACGTAACACCTCGACGCGTTGCCTCCTGCACGCGCCCCCACCAGGGCCGGAGGCTGAGCCTGCAGCCGAGGTTCGTGCCCTTGACAGGAATCGAACCCGGGGCCCTTCGGTCCACGGACCGAGACTCTATCCACTGAGCCACACCGGCTGGGCTGGAATACCTTTCAGCAGCTGGTCGCCACTGTCTCCGGTTTGCCTGTGTGTGAGTCCTGCTCTTCTCCCATTGGACTTCAACTTGGGCTAAGCTTTCGCTCTCCCCCAGTGGTTCTCAACCTCGGCTGCCCATGAGAACCCCCTGGGCATCTTTTTAGAATCCTGGTTCCTGGGCCTCATTCTCTGGAAATTCTGGTTCTTGGTGATGGGGTGGGGCCACAACATGAGTCCCAAAGACACAGAATTTCCGGAGGATGAGGCCCAGAAACCAGGATTTTATAAAAAGATTCCCGGGGGTTCTCATGGGCAGCCGGGGTTGAGAACCGCTGCTCTCTCCTGACGGAAGAGGTTTTCAAAAATGCATGTTGACCAGAGAGGGTGTGTGTGCGGCCGCACAAACACAGCATCCGGTTCAGGCCAGGCCGCTCTCTGTGGATGGGGTGCGCTGGGCGGGTGAGGATGGGCGGGACTGGAGACGCTGGAAGGGGCCAGGAGACTCTGATGTTGGTCCCAGGCTACAAGCTTGTGCAGATAATGTGGGTTTCCAGGAAATACCCTCTTCCCTGGGTTACTTTTTAAAAAATATATATATATCTTTATTGATTTCAGAGAGGAAGGGAGAGGGAGAGAAACATCCATGATGAGAGAGAATCATGGATCGGCCGCCTCCTGCACCCCCCCCCACACACACACACACACTATATTCTTTAGTTATTTCCTTATTTTATTTTTAAAGTTTCAGTCATATTGTCTGCAAATCTCTTTTCTTTTTCTTTTTTTCCTTTTTTTTGTTTTTTTTTGTTAATCTTCCCCCGAGGATATTTTCCCATTGATTTTTAGAGAGAGTGGAAGAAAGAGAGAGGCAGAGAGAAACATCGATGTGAGAGAGACACATGGATGGGTTGCCTCCTGCAGGCGCCCCGACCAGGGCCCGGGCCGGGGAGGAGCCGGCCACCGAGGTCCGAGCCCTTGACCGGGATCGAACCCGGGACCCTTCCGTCTTCGGGCCGACGCTCTGTCCACCGCGTTCTGAAAGGCGTGAGCGCGTGGCCCGCAGACGCGTGACCCCCGCTCCCCGTCCAGGCCAGGTTCACGGCGGCCAGGGACAGCGTGGTGCAGTTCTTCTTCTACCAGCCCATCAGCCACCAGTGGCGGCAGACCGACTTCTTCCCCTGCACCGTGACCTGCGGAGGAGGTGAGTTCTGTTTCTTAATGTGTTTATTAACTTTTAGAGGGAGGAAGGGAGAGAGAGAGAGAGAGAGAGAGAGAGAGAGAGAGAGAGAGAGAGAAACATCCATGATGAGAGAGAATCATGCATCGGCTGCCTCCTGCACGCCCCCTGCTGGGGATCGAGCCTGCAACCCGGGCCTGTGCCCTGAGCGGGGATCAAACCAACCTTGACCTCCTGGTTCATGTGTTGATGCTGAACCGCTGAGCCACGCCAGCCGGGCCTGAATTAAGTTGTTTAAATAGGGGGTGGGGGGGGGTGGGAATAGGGTGTGGGCATGAGAAGGCAGCCACGCAAGAACAAGCAGGGGCGATTCTCACACTGTCCTCCTCCCCCCCGCCCCCCCCCCCGCCCCTGGCAGGTTACCAGCTGAACTCGGCCGAATGCGTGGACATCCGCCTGAAGAGGGTGGTCCCTGACCATTACTGCCACTACTACCCCGAGAACGTCAAGCCCAAACCCAAGCTGAAGGAGTGCGCCATGGACCCGTGCCCCGCCAGGTGGGCGCCCGGCCCGGGCTCTGTACTTCGTGGGGTTTTTTTGTTTTGTTTTGTTGGTTTGTTTCAATGATAGACACATACTTCTTTAAAAAAAAATACATTTTTATTGATTTCAGAGAGGAAGGGAGAGGGAGAGAGAGAGAAACATCCATGATGAGAGAGAATCATGGATCGGCTGCCTCCTGCACGCCCCCTAGGGGGCATCGAGCCTGTAACCCAGGCCTGTGCCCTTGAACGGGATTCGAACCCAGGACCCTACGGTCCGCAGGCCGAAGCTCTATCCACTGAGCAACACTGGCCAGGGCTGTATTTTGTGTGTTTATTCCGCTGTAAATTCAATTTTTTAAGTAGATAGAGGTCTATTTGGACCAAGCATGTCATACCCAGAGGCTAGCGCGGGCCAGATAAACAAGGCTCGCGTGGATGTGGCCGCAAAAAAACCAAAAGCTTCCATTTTCATAGAAACAGGTTTGTTTCGATAGAGACGTGCTGAATGCAAAGGGCTGAGATAAATGAGTCACCATGAACATAAAGTAATAGAACATTTTAATAAAAATTTTTAGAATATATTTTTATTGACTTCAGAGAGAAAGGGAGAGAGCTAGAGAGAGAGAAACATCAATGATGAGAGAGAATCACTGATTGGCTGCCTCCTGCACGTCCCCCACTGGGGGGATTAAGCCTGCAACCCGGGCATGTGCCCCTGGCTGGAATCGAACCCAGGACCCTTTAGTCCACAGGCCAACGCTCTATCCACTGAGCCAAACTGGCGAGGGCTGATATTTTTTCTTGGACATGAACTCACCAGACCCTGAGTCCCTGCACAAATGAATAAACATCACACAAATAAACCCATTTCTCTCGTTCTCCGGAAGCAAGATATTTCCTGTTGCGCACACCAAGCAGGTCAGTCCCAGACTAAGGATGCGGCCATCGGCTGCTAGAACATTCGCTGCCGGTATCAGTGGGGAGAGATGGTGCGCCTGCGCGTGAGGGATGCGAATGCAACACGATGACAGTCATCAGCCATTAGCGAACGTTGTAGTTCATTATTCATAATTATGTACAACAGGACATTGTAAAAATTAAGTGATGAAAAATTTATTAAAACGTTCCTTACACACCGTTACATTGGCTGGGCCACAAAAATATTCATTGAGGGCCGCGAGTGTGACATGCCTGGGTTAGACTTTCAATATTTTTCTTTTTTGAAAATATATTTTGATTGATTGTTCAGAGAGGAAGGAAGAGGGAAAAAGAGATAGAACCATCGATGATGAGAGAGAGTCATGCATCGGCCGCCTCCTGCACGCCCCCCACTGGGGATCGAGCCCAGAACCCGGGCCTGTGGCCTGACGGGGAATCGAACCGTGACCTCCTGGTTCACAGGTCGATGCTACACCACTGAGCCACACTGGCCGGGCTACTGGGTTTCCGGTTTGAGAGGGATTTGGCGTTGCGGACGTCAGATCTGTGTTTGTCAAACTGATAAACGTGTTCGTTGACTGTGGACTGATGCTCTCACAATGGTTCCATTTGCAGCGACGGCTTTAAGGAGATCACGCCCTACGACCACTTCCAGCCTCTCCCTCGGTGAGTGATGTTGTTAACTCTTTTTTTAAAAAATATTTTTTTTATTGATGTCAGAGAGGAAGGGAGAGGGAGAGAGAGAGAGAAACATCCATGATGAGAGAGAATCGTGGATCGGCCGCCTCCTGCACGACCCACACTGGGGATGGAGCCTGCAACCCGGGCCTGTGCCCTGACCGGGAATCGAATCCTGACCTCCTGGTTCGACCAGGAGGCAACCCAGGCTGGTTGCACCTGGTGCGGGCCAGGCTGGTGCAGAGCCAGTTTAAAGAGGCTTTCATCCTCTGTGTGTGATTAATTAGACTCTCACGTGTCCTGTGAAGGGGAATGAAGGCAGGTGGATGGTTCCCACAGGACAGTTACCTCAGGGTCAGAGGTCACCTGTGACTGTAGCTTGTGTAGCGGCAAAGATGAAAGTTTGGCCCTGGCCTGTGTGGCTCAGTGGATAGAGCATCAGCCGGTGGACTGAAGGGTCTCTGGTTTGATTCTGGTCAAGGGCACGGACCTCGGTTGCAGGCTCCTCCTCCGCCCAGGCCCTGGTTGGGGCGCGTGCAGGAGGCAACCCATCGATGTGTTTCTCTCACATCAATATTTCTCTCTGTCTTTCCCTCTCTCTTCCACTCTCTCTAAAATCAATGGAAAAATATCCTTGCGTGAGGATAAAAATGAATGAATGAGTGATTGAATGAATGAGTGAATGAGTGACTGAATGAATGAGTGAATTAATTAATGAGTGAATGAGAGGATGAATGAATGAGTGAATAAATGAGTGAATGAATGAATGAGGAATGGTGAGTGAATGAGTGAATGAATGAATGAGTGAATGAATGAATGAGTGAGTGAATGAGTGAGTGAATGAGCGAATGAATGAGCGAGGGAATGAGTGAGGGAATGAATGAGTGAATGAATGAGTGAATGAATGAATGAATAAATGAATAAAGACTTAAGTCTGAATCCCCCACATCCCATGCTCTTTGGGCCCAACCACAACTGTGATCCTCTCCGCAACCCTGTTTGCAGACGTGACACACCCGTGCGACCAGCACACGAATAACCAAGTAACGTGCTTGCGTTTGTTTGCTTCCGAGCTGGGAACATAACCCGTGGACGGCCTGCTCCGTGTCCTGCGGGGGCGGCACCCAGCGGCGCAGCTTCGTGTGCGTGGAGGAGTCGCTGCACGGCGAGATCCTGCAGGTGGAGGAGTGGAAGTGCATGTACGCGCCCCGGCCCAAGGTCATGCAGACCTGCAACCTCTTCGACTGCCCCAAGTGGGTGGCCATGGACTGGTCCCAGGTGAGACGGGACCCGGATGTTCAGCAGTCTTTGCCATGTGTTACTGGGTTTTTAAAAAATACTAGTGGCCCAATTCGTGCACGGGGGGTGTCCCTCAGCCCAGCCTGCACCCTCTCCAATCGAGTACCCCTCAGGGGATGTCTGATTGCCAGGGATCGGGCCTAAACCGGCAGTCGGACATCCCTCTCGCAATCCGGGACTGCTGGCTCCCAACTGCTCACCTACCTGCCTGCCTGATCACCCCGAACCGCTCTGCCTGCTGGCCTGCTCGCCCCCAATTGCCCCCCACCGCCAGCCTGCTCGCCCCCAATTGCCCCCCCGCCAGCCTGCTTACCCCCAACTGTCCCCCCCTCCTGGCCTGACTGCCCCTAACCGCCTCTGCCTGGGCCCGGCCACCACGGCTTTGTCTGGAAGGTCTCCTGGTCTAATTAGCATATTACTCCTTTATTAGTATCGATATTTTCATTGATTTCAGAGAAGAAGGGAGACAGAGAGGTGACCTTTGAGCAAGGTACATGGGTGACCTCTTCATGTGACAATAGCTTTGAAAGGTGGATTTCTGTAGGTAGAAGAGAAAGATGAGCCGCTGGCCTGCTTGAGCAAATTTGGGTTTGTTTGTTGTTGTCAATCCTCACCCGAGGATATTTTCCCATTGATTTTTAGGGAGAGTGGAAGGGAGAGGGAGAGAAACATCGATGTGAGAGAGACACATCGATGGGTTGCCTCCTGCACGCACCCTGACGAGGGCCGGGGAACCTGTAACCGAGGTCCGTGCCCTTGACCAGAATCAAACCCGGGACCTTTCAGCCCGTGAGCTGGCGCTCTATCCACTGAGCCACACCAGCCGGGGCTTAAATTTGTCTTTTGAAATTTATAGCTTAGCAACATGTCTTCCATCTCCACCACGTGATGGATCATGTCATGTAAATTTGTAATCAAATTTGAAAAAAGCACCCCAAAGTTTCTTTCCTATTTAAACAGCAAAATTTTCAAGGAATTTCAATTTTTTCCCCCACTGTGACTGCATCTTTTCTGTTTAATATTGACCTCGCCCAGCAATTTTCAACTTTCTTCAGCTCACAGCACACACACGTTAAATTACTAAAATTCTGCGGCACGCCAAAAAATAGATTTTCTGCCAGTCTGACAAAAAAAAAAAAAATAGGTATAATTTTGGTTGATTTACAGAACATTACCAGTAGTAATAAAAATAGTAATTACCTAACCTTTGGGCTCCACAGTGACTTTTTAAGAAATCAGTTGCCTAGACTTGTACGTAAGCATTTCTGGTACCAAGAATCAACCAATCAGATGCCACCTTATGGGATGTGACCAATAAGATGCAACTCTGTTATGTGACCCATAGATTTATGGCTTAAGACAGGGCGTTCACACCGGAAGGCTGTTGTTGTGTTGGCCTGTGTCATTTTTGTTTTGTTTTGTTTTGTTTTTAATATATTTTATTGATTTTTTACAGAGAGGAAGGGAGAGGGATAGAGAGTTAGAAACATCCATGAGAGAGAAACATCCATCAGCTGCCTCCTGCACACCCCCTACTGGGGATGTGCCTGCAACCAAGGTCCATGCCCTTGACCGGAATCGAACCCGGGACCCTTCCGTCCGCAGGCCGACACTCTATCCACTGAGCCACACCGGTCAGGGCTGTTTTAAAACGTCTAGCAGCACACCCGTTGCAAATGGCTGATACGGAACAGCGGCTCCTCCTCTGCGTGAGACGCGGACGCCGCTGTGGGTCTCACCGGCTTCTCTCTTCCTCTCCCAAGTGCACGGTGACCTGCGGCCGGGGGCTGCGCTACCGGGTCGTGCTGTGCATCAACCATCGCGGGCAGCACGTGGGCGGCTGCAACCCTCAGCTGAAGTTACACATCAAGGAGGAGTGTCTCATCCCTGTCCCCTGTTACAAACCCAAAGGTGGGCGTGCATTTTATTCATTCGTTCATTCATCTACTTACTAGAGGCCCGGTGCACGAATTCGTGTGCGGGTGGGGTCCCGTGGCCTGGGCAGCCATCAGGGCCTATCAGGCCCGTTTCACCCAGTCCCAATGGGGGCCAATGGGGGCCGGCCAGCTGGGGGGAGGGACCATGGGAGGTTGGCTGTGGGAGCAAACTGACCACCAGGGGCAAACATTCAATGCAGGAGCTGCCCCCTGGTGGTCAGTGAGCATCATAGCAACCAGTCAACCGGTTGTTCAGACATAACGGTCGCTTAGGTTTTTATATATATAATTTTTGTTAATCCTCCCCCAAGGATATTTTTCCATTGATTTCTAGAAAGAGTGGAAGGGAGGGGGAGAGAGAGAGACAGAGAGAAACATTGATGTGAGAGAGACACATGGATTGGTTGCCTCCCACATGCACCGTGACCAGGGCCAGGGATCCAGCCTGCAACCGAGGTATGTGCCCTTGGCTGCAATCGAACCCGGGACCCTTCAGTCCACAGGCCAACGCTCTATCCACTGAGCCACACTGGCTAGCACAATGGGTTTGCAGATTAAAGTTACATTGAATGGTGTTTCCTGGCTCTCGTTCTAATATTGCAGCGTTTACATTTCATTGTATTAACATTCTTTTTTAAAAATATGTATTTATTTTTCTTGATGTCAGAGAGGAAGGGAGAGGGAGAGAAAGAAACATCCATGATGAGAGACAATCACGGATCGGCTGCATCCTGCACGCCCCCCACTGGGGATGGAGCGCACAACCCGGGCCTGTGCTGTGACCGGGAATCGAACCCTGACCTCCTGGTTCCTAGGCGGACGCTCACCACTGAGCCACGCCGGCCGGGCGAAGCACGACCTCTTTATTAATGAAATCTTCAGCAGGAACGGCGGCACCCCAGCCCTTCGTGCTTCATGATAACAGTTAAGCTTGTGGCTTCTGTCCTTCTTTCCTTAGAAGAGAGCCCGGTGGAGGCAAAGCCGCCTTGGCTGAAGCAAGCCCGGGAGCTGGAGGAGACCAGGGTGGCGACGGAAGAACCCACGTGAGTAGCGGACCTTTTTTATCTTTATGGATGTCAGAGAAAAGGGAGAGGGAGAGAGAGAGACATCCATGGTGAGAGAGAAGCACGGACCGGCCGCCTCCCGCACGCCCCCCACTGGGGATGGAGCCCGCAACCCAGGCCATGTGCCCTGACCGGGAATCGAACCCTGACCTCCTGGTTCCTAGGTCGATGCTCAACCACTGAGCCACGCCGGGCTGCCAGCGGGCTGTGGGGGGCCTTTTAGCTCCTAGAGTGCCGGGAGGCTGGGAGAGCGCCCGCAGCCAGGACAGGTGCTGGGACAGCAGGTGCCACGTCCGACCCGTGACGTGTGTGAGTTATTTACGGAGACGGCGATGCACAGGGTGTGAGGGAAGCAGATGGCAGAGGTCATGCTGTCACCCTCCTTGTCAGAGCAGGAGTCTCTCTCTCTTTTTTTAAATAAATATCTTTTTATTGGTTTCAGAGAGGAAGGGAGAGGGAGGGGGAGATAGAAGCATCCATGATGAGAGAGAATCACGGATCGGCTGCCTCCTGCACGCCCCCCACCTGGGGATGGAGCCCACAACCCGGGCCTGTGCCCTGACCGGGAATCGAACCCGGGACCCTTCAGTCCCCAGGCCGACGCTCTATCCACTGAGCCACACCGGTTAGGGCAGGACTCCGCTCTTTATCATCACCCACAGTGGGCAGCGTCTTTGAGAGGCCGTGTGTTTTGTGTCGTCGGCAAGATGTTTCGTCTGTGGAGCCAAAAGGCACCTCCTTTAGACGCCTGCTTTCTGCCCCAGTTGGCGTGGCTCAGTGGTTAGAGCGCCGGCCTTGGACCCAAGGGTCTCGGGTTCGATTCCGGTAAAAGGACACGTACCTTGGTGGTAGGCTGGGTTCCTGGTCTCACTTTCAACATCAGAAACACTGTGCGCTGTACGGGATTGGAAAAGGGGGTGATAGCAGGTAGCGGCAGTGGGTTCCACCCCTTCTCATTCCCGGCCTGCACTTCCTGTCAGTCCCACCCAACCTCGCTGGCGGGTCCTTTCTCTGCACGATCCAGGAGTGGAGCCAACCTGCCCTTTCCTCCTGGGGGACCTGCTTCATCCTCCTGGCAGGGTGCATGGAACCCACAGGTGCAGAGAGCCCACAGGTGCATGGAACCCACAGGTACAGAGAGCCCACAGGCGCAGGGAGCCCACAGGTGCAGGGAGCCCACAGGTGCAGAGAGCCCACATGTGCAGGGAGCCCACAGGTGCAGGGAGCCCACAGGTGCAGGGAGCTCACAGGTGCAGAGAGCCCACAGGTGCAGGGAGCTCACAGGTGCAGAGAGCCCACAGGTGCACGGAGCCTGCAGGTGGATGAGCCCACAGGTGCAGGGAGCCCACAGGTGCAGAGAGCCCACAGGTGCACGGAGCCTGCAGGTGGATGAGCCCACAGGTGCAGGGAGCCCACAGGTGCACGGAGCCTGCAGGTGGATTAGCCCACAGGTGCAGGGAGCCCACAGGTGCAGGGAGCTCACAGGTGCAGAGAGCCCACAGGTGCAGGGAGCTCACAGGTGCAGAAGCCCACAGGTGCAGGGAGCCCACAGGTGCAGGGAGCTCACAGGTGCAGAGAGCCCACAGGTGCAGGGAGCTCACAGGTGCAGAGAGCCCACAGGTGCACGGAGCCCACAGGTGGATGGAGCCCACAGGTGCAGTGAGCTCACATGTGCAGGGAGCCCACAGGTGCAGGGAGCCCACAGGTACAGGGAGCCCACAGGTGCAGGGAGACCACAGGTACAGGGAGCCCACAGGTACAGGGAGCCCACAGGTGCAGGGAGCCCACAGGTGCAGGGAGCCCACAGATGGATGGAGCCCACAGGTACAGGGAGCCCACAGGTACAGGGAGCCCACAGGTGCAGGGAGACCACAGGTGGATGGAGCCCACAGGTACAGGGAGCCCACAGGTACAGGGAGCCCACAGGTGCAGGGAGACCACAGGTGCAGGGAGCTCACAGGTACAGGGAGCTCACAGGTGCAGGAAGCCCACAGGTGGATGGAGCCCACAGGTACGGGGAGCCCACAGGTGCAGGGAGACCACAGGTGCAGGGAGCCCACAGGTGCAGGGAGACCACAGGTGCAGGGAGCTCACAGGTACAGGGAGCTCACAGGTGCAGGAAGCCCACAGGTGGATGGAGCCCACAGGTACGGGGAGCCCACAGGTGCAGGGAGACCACAGGTGCAGGGAGCTCACAGGTACAGGGAGCCCACAGGTACAGGGAGCCCACAGGTGCAGGGAGACCACAGGTGCAGGGAGCTCACAGGTGCAGGGAGACCACAGGTGCAGGGAGCTCACAGGTACAGGGAGCCCACAGGTACAGGGAGACCACAGGTGCAGGGAGACCACAGGTACAGGGAGCCCACAGGTACAGGGAGCCCACAGGTGCAGGGAGCCCACAGGTGCAGGGAGCCCACAGGTGCAGGGAGACCACAGGTGCAGGGAGCCCACAGGTGCAGGGAGCCCACAGGTACAGGGAGACCACAGGTGCAGGGAGACCACAGGTGCAGGGAGACCACAGGTGCAGGGAGCTCACAGGTGCAGGGAGCCCACAGGTGCAGGGAGCCCACAGGTACAGGGAGCCCACAGGTGCAGGGAGACCACAGGTGCAGGGAGCCCACAGGTGCAGGGAGCCCACAGGTGCAGGGAGACCACAGGTGCAGGGAGACCACAGGTGCAGGGAGCCCACAGGTGCAGGGAGCCCACAGGTGCAGGGAGCTCACAGGTGCAGGGAGACCACAGGTGCAGGGAGCCCTCAGGTGGACAGAGCCCCCCAGCACTTGTTCCCCAAGCAGAGCTACCCGGCCTCCCACCCTCACCCTCTCCTCTGTGGTCCCCTGACTTCCTGTGTCACTCCCACACTGAGTCCCAGGTGCTCCTGGCTGTGGAGTGTGAAGTCTGTGGGTCCCTCCTCCCCCCTGGCTGTGCATTCCCTGGATTTCCGAAAAAAACCGCAGCCCGGCTCGGCCTCCAGCCGCCCTGTAACCACGCCGTCGGTGTGGCCGGGAAGCTGCTGCTGGCCAGGGAGGAAGGGACGCGGATCTGAGCCGGCTCTCCCGGCCCCGAGGGAAGCCGCCGGAGTCCTGGGCGGAGATCACCATTTCTGGTCCGCGGCTGCCAGGGCCGGGCTCCGAACTGACACAGGGCGAGGGTGTTCAAGGGCCTTTGTTTGTTTGTTTTTAATTAGGAAAATAGAAATGATCGCTTCTGAGGCTGAGCCGAGGAACGCTCAGCGCTGGCCTCTTGGCTTTCAGCTGCGGACGTGTGGGCAGCGCATACGGCGCCTTCCCGTTTCATTATTTTTAAAAACAATTTGTAAAATATAATTTTATTGATTTCAGAGAGGAAGGGAGAGGGAGAGAAAGAGAGAAACATCCATGATGAGAGAGAATCATGGATCGGCTGCCTCCTGCACGCCCCCCACTGGGGATCGAGCCCGCAGCCCGGGCCTGTGCCCTGACCAGGAATCGAACCCGGGACCCTTCAGTCCGCAGGCCGACGCTGTAACCACTGAGCCACACCGGCCAGGGTGCCTCATGGTTTTAAAACAGTGGTTCTCAACCTTCTTAATGCCGCGACCCTTTAATACAGCTCCTCATGTTGTGGTGACCCCCAACCATAACATTATTTTCGTTGCTACTTCATAACTGTAATTTTGCTATAGTTATGAATCGTCATGTAAATATCTGATGTGCAGGATGTATTTTCATGGTTACACATTGAACATAATGAAAGCATCGTGATTAACCACAAAAACAATATGTAATTATAGGTGTGTTTCCGATCGATGGTCTTAGGCGACCCCTGTGAAAGGGTCGTTCGGCCCCCAAAGGGGTCGCGACCCTCAGGTTGAGAACCGCTGTTTTAAAAGCTCCTCCCTGGAGTCCCTGTGGTTTCTGAAATCAATAAAAAAATAATACATTTTTTAACATTTTTTTATTGACTTCCGAGAGGAAGGGAGAGGGAGAGATAGAAACATCAACGATGAGAGAGAATCACCCATTGGCTGCCCTCTGCACGCCCTCTACTGGGGATGGAGCCCACAACCCAGGCCTGTGCCCTTGACGGGAATCGAACCCTGGACCCCCTCCGTCCGCAGGCTGACGCTCTACCCACTGAGCCACACCGGCCGGGGCAAAAAACATATGTATTTTAACAACCTAGAGCATTCGGACCAGATTGGCTGTGGTGGGAATGAAGCTGTTTTTCCCCCCACAGGATGCTCGCCCCCACCCCCCCAGGGGCCTGCGAGTGACCCGTGTCCCCCCCTGGTGTCCCCGCAGGTTCATCCCGGAGCCCTGGTCCCCCTGCAGCGCCCCCTGCGGGCCGGGCGTGCAGGTGGGGGAGGTGCGGTGCCGCGTGCTGCTCGCCTTCGCGGAGACGGAGACGGAGCTGCCGGCCGAGGAGTGCGCGGGCCCCGCGCCGCCCACCCGGCGGCCCTGCCAGCGGCGGGCCTGTGGCCGCGGCGCCCCGGGCCCGGGCGCGCCCCTCCCCGCGGACGGCGGGCCGACCTTCCACTGGGAGTACGCGGGCTTCACCCCCTGCACGGCCACCTGCCTGGGAGGTACTGGCCTGGCTTCGGGTCGGGATGCTCGGGCGCCGCTGGTCGGAGAAAACTCCCCGTAGGAGCAGGGACGCGGGGCCCGGCCGGTGTGGCTCAGTGTGGAGCGCCGGAGCCGCTGGTGTCATTTCCCGGGTTGCGGGCTCGGTCCCCAGCAGGGGGCGCGCAGGAGGCAGCCGGTCCATGATTCTCGCCCAGCTAAAGGGTGTCCCAAAATTCACGCAAGAAGTACTTTTGATAGAAACACAGGTTTATAATTAAAAACTGTAAATTTTTTATTGATTCACAAAGTAGACAGTCTAGGGTTCTGTGTGGAATAGCACATCGGGTCCGTGGCCTCCCCGGCTTTGCTGGCACAGACGCAAAGTTGTGGTCTCCATGGGTCTCCCTTGCCCCTGCTCCTGGGCCATCATTGGTACTTGGGGATGCTTATCCAATGGGAGGGATTGGCATCCAAGGGCAACAGATATGAGAATCTGATTCAATAAACCAAGTCAAATTAGGCTTTTATTTGTTGTTGTTGTTGTTAATGCTCACGCAAAATGCAAATCTTGCGTGAATTTTGGGACACCCTTTATAATAATAAAAGCGTAATATACTCATTAGACTGGACATCCTTCTGGACATCCTTCCAGACAACCTTCCACACAAAGCCAGGGGTGCGAGGGAAGCTGGTGCCGGCAGCCGGGGAAAGGAAGGCCTCCGCTTGCACGAATTTCGTGCATCGGGCCCCTAGTCATTAATGTTTCTCTCTGCCTCTCCTTCCTCTCTGAAATCAATAAAAATATATATATATATAAAAAATAAACGCCGAAACCGGTTTGGCTCAGTGGATAGAGCGTCAGCCTGCGGACTGAAAGGTCCCAGGTTCGATTCCGGTCAAGGGCATGTACCTGGGTTGCAGGCACATCTCCAGTAGGGGGTGTGCAGGAGGCAGCTGATCGATGTTTCTCTCTCATCGATCTTTCTAACTCTCTATCTCTCTCCCTTCCTCTCTGTAAAAAATCAATAAAATATATTTAAAAAAATAAATAAATAAATAAACAATGGAACGCTCCAGAAGGAAAGGGAAAGGCAACGTAATCCACAGATTATCCTGAAAAGATGGAAGGGGAGGGAGTAGGAAGCGCCGTCGTGGAGATCAGCCTTAAAGAGTCAGAGGGGGCCCTGGCCGGTGTGGCTCAGTGGATAGAGCGTCAGTCTCCGGACCGAAGGGTCCCGGGTTCAATTCCCGGTCAAGGGCACGTGCCCAGGCTGCGGTCTCGATCCCCAGTGGGAGGCGTGCAGGAGGCAGCCGACCTTTGATGCTTTCTCATCACTGATGTTTCTCTCTCTTTCCCTCTCCCTTCCTCTCTGGAATCCATTTAAATAAATAAAGTTTTTAGAAAAGGGGCTGGAAGGGGAGGGGAGCTCCAGGTAGATAGAGTGGGGAGGGAAGGCTAGAGTGAGGGGCTCCCTTCGTGGCTGGGACTCGATAACACCCGAGAGCAGGGAGCTCCTATCTGGGGGTTCCTAGTCACCTGTGGGGGAACATGTGTGTGGGAACGGATTTGTAAGCGAAGGGACAGGCCTCTGAGGTCACGGGCTGGTATGCAGCTATGATACCGCTGACGGCAGTGCGTTCGGATCTAATGCAGGGTCATGCATAGACGTAGACGCGTGCCTGAGCGGTACTGATCCATGCAGGCCTACTCCATTCCCATGGTGGAGGCCAAGATGGCCGTCTTGGCCCCGGCTGGTGCGGCTCAGTGGATAGAGCGTCGGCCTGCGGACTGAAGGGTCCCGGGTTCAATTCCCGCTCCAGGGACATGTCCGGGTTGCGGGCTTGATCCCCAGTGTGGGGCGTGCAGGAGGCAGCCGATCCATGATTCTCTCTCATCATGGATGTTTCTTTCTCTCTCTCTCTCTCCCCCTCCCTTCCTCTCTGAAAACAATAAAAATATATTTAAAAAGAAAAAGACAGCCCTAGCTGGTGTTGCTCAGTGGATAGAGCGTCAGCCTACGGACAGAAGGGTCCTGGGTTCGATTCCCGGTCCAAGGCACATGCCTGGGTTGCGGGCTCCATCCCCAGTGGGGGGCGTGCAGGAGGCAGCCAGTCCATGATTCTCTCTCATGATGGATGTTTCTATCCCTCTCTCCCTCTCCCTTCCTCTCTGACATCAATAAAAATATATATTTTTTAACAACAACAAGTTGACGGACGATGCCTGGAGATTTCAGACTGGTCCTGCCATGGCCAGGAACCTAAGATTACAACCCAAGGAAGCAGGAAAGAGTTTAGTCAAAAAAACCTAAGCCTCACAGACACGTATTGGCTATCTCCTCTGGCAAACAAACACCGCGTTCTGTAAAACATTGTCGGGGGGCTGGATTGCAGCGTGGCGTTGGGAAAAAAGAACCGCAATCTCCCGACATAATGGGACCCACATTCCTGCCTGGAACTGGATACATTTGCGTATTTCCACCAGCCAGTCGGTTGCGGTGACAAATTTTCTCTGATTTTTTTTTTTTTTGTCGTCAAGCGTTTGATTTATCGTCTGTTCCGATCTGATTCCCCGATCATTCCTTCCATCGCGACGGACAAGGGGTGGCGGTGGGGGCGTGGGCTTTGGGGTGAGACACCCCTGTCTGGCCGGAAGGGAGTGAGGCCGGGAGGGTTTCTGTTTGGACGGGGAGGGGCCGCTGCTTGGGGGCGCCGGTGCCCGGTGGCTGTGTTGTATCTTGGAATCCTCTAGGACATGGAGAGACAGCGGAATTAGAAGGCAGGAAATCACTCCTTTAGTCTCCAATCGACCCCTTCTTTGGCGTCTTCATTTTGCCTCCAAACCTCAGTCTCCTTACTTTGTTTTGTGTGTGTGTGTGTGTGTGTGTGCGTGTGTGTGTGTGTGAGAGAGAGAGAGAGAGAGAGAGAGATTTTTTTAAAAAATATGTTTTTATTGATGTCAGAGAGGAAGGGAGAGGGAGAGAAACATCGATGATGAGAGAGAATCATGGACCAGCCGCCTCCTGCACGCCCCCCACTGGGGATGGAGCCCACAACCCGGGCCTGTGCCCCTGACCGGGAATCGAACCCTGACCTCCTGGTTCCTAGGTTGATGCTCCACCACTGAGCCACACGGGCCGGCTTGCTTTTTGTTTTTATGGTGTTTTAGTTTGTTAATCCTCCCCCCCAGGATTATTTTTCCATTGATTTTTAGAGAGAGCGGAAGGGAGAGGGGAGAGGGA
The DNA here is from genome assembly GCF_964212035.1 of Myotis nattereri. Taxonomy (NCBI): domain Eukaryota; kingdom Metazoa; phylum Chordata; class Mammalia; order Chiroptera; family Vespertilionidae; genus Myotis; species Myotis nattereri. The sequence goes on along the minus strand of NC_138097.1, from coordinate 1,938,963 downwards.
GAGAGAGAGAGAGAGAGAGAGACAGAGACACGGATGTGAGAGAGACATGCGCCCCGACCAGGGCCGGGGATCGAGCCTGCAATGGAGGTACATGCCCTTGACCGGAATCAAACCCGGGACCCTTCGGTCCGAGGGCCAACGCGCTGTCCACTGAGCCACACCAGCCAGGGCCATGTCCTTCCTGTTAGAGGACCACCATGGAGATAGTGACCCTGCTCTTTTGACCTCACAAGGTGACGGTCGCCTCGAATCATCCGTTTGAAAGCCCTTTCCCCGCGGGAGGTATAGCAAGTAGACCAGCCGTTCTCAGCCTGTGGGTCATGACCCCTTTGGTGGTCACAGGGGTTGCCTAAGACCACCCTGCATATCAGATATTTACATGACGATTCATCACAGCAGCCACATGACAGCGATGAAGTGGCCACGGAAATAATGTTATGGGTGGGTCCCCACAGGAGGAACCGTATTAAAGGGCCAGAAGGTTGAGAACCACGGAAGGAGACGTATTGCTAATTACAGTGACAGTGAATGAGGAGGAACTCAGACATATGAGGACTTTGATGCAGGTTATGCATCCAAGTTAGCACCTGTGCAGTGATATGGAGAAAATGTTCATTTCAAAGAGGAAGGGGAAGGGAGAGAGGGAGAGAGGGAGAGAGGGAGAGAGAGAGAGAGAGAGACATCAGTGATGAGAGAGAATCATGGACCGGCTGCCTCCTGCCCGCCCCACACTGGGGATTGAACCCACAAACTGGGCCTGTGCCCTGACCGGGAATCGAACCCTAACCCTCTATCCCTCTCCCTTCCTCTCTGAAATCAATTAAAAAATTTTTTAAAAGACTTAAAAACAATCACTTGCACTTTTGTCTCTCTCCACCCTCCAGGCCACCAAGAGGCCATCGCGGTGTGTCTACACGTCCAGACCGGGCAGACGGTCAACGCCTCGCTGTGCGACTCGCTCCACCGCCCCCCTGCCATGAGCCAGGCCTGCAACACGGAGCCCTGCCCGCCGCGGTACGTCCCGTCTCCTGCGCCCGGGACGCGGGCCTGCGCGCGGAGCCATGGGGGTCTGCCCACGGCTGGCCTCCCGGCCTGCTCCCAGCTCTCCCTCCTCCGCTCAAGCTATGCTGCTGCCAGATTCATTTTTTAAAAATATATATATTTTTAAATGTATTTCTTTACTGATTTCAGAGAGGAAGGAAGAGGGAGAGAGAGATAGAAACATCCATGATGAGAGAGAATCACAGATCGGCTGCCTCCTCCACGCCCCAGGCTGGGGATGGAGCCCGCAATCTGGGCATGTGTCCTTGGCCGGAATCGAACCTGGGACCCTTCAGTCCGTAGGCCGATGCTCTAGCCACTGAGCCAAACTGGCCAGGGCTGTTTTTTTTTTATTATCCCTACCCAAGGAGTGAGACTACTTTTTTTCCATTGATTTTTTTTTTTTTAAGAGAGACTAGAGGGGGGAGAGAGAAACACGCCCCACACTGGGGATCGAGCCCGCAACCCGGGCCTGTGCCCTGACCGGGAGTTGAATGGGTGACCTACTCGTTCATGGGTTGGCGCTCAACCACTGAGCAACACCAGCTGGGCATGTCTTATTCTGTTTTTAAATTAAATATATTTTTATTGATGTCAGAGAGGAAGAGAGAGAGAGAGAGACATGATGAGAGAGAGTCATGGATCGGCTGCCTCCTGCACAGGGCCCACTGGGGATCGAGCCCTGTGCCCTGACCGGGAATCAAACCCTGACCTCCTGGTTCATAGGTCGATGCTCAACCACTGAGCCACATTGCCTGGGCCATTTCTTGCCTTTAAACCTCACCTTTGCCCTGGCCGGTTTGGCTCAATGGATAGTCAGCTTAGGACTGAAGGGTCCCAGGTTCGATTCCGGTCAGGGCACATGCCCAGGTTGTGGGCTCGATCCCCCGTGGGGGGCGTGCAGGAGGCAGCCAGTCCGTGATTCTCTCTCATCATGGATGTCTCTCTCTCTCCTTCTCCCTTCCTCTCTGAAATCAATACGAATATATATTTTTTAAAATAAACCTCACCTTTTTGCATCTGTGCTCCGGGTGTGACGTCTGCGCAGGATCTGAGGACCTGAGATCGTCCGCCTTTCACGTTGCACGCGGTCTCGTGGCACCGTCCAACCTCTCGCTTCTTCTCCAGGTGGCACACGGGCTCCTGGGGGCCCTGCTCCGCGACCTGCGGCGTGGGCATCCAGACGCGGGACGTGTACTGCCTGCACCCCGGGGAGACGCCCGTCCCGGCCGCCGAGTGTGGCGACGACAAGCCCCACGCCCTGCAGGCCTGCAATCAGTTCGACTGCCCTCCCGGCTGGCACATTGACGACTGGCAGCCGGTAGGCAGCCTGTACGCACTCCCCACCCCCCGCCCCCCGCCAGGCTCCTGGGGGTGAACCCCACCCCGACGCCCCTCCTCCGTCCCCTCAGTGTCCCAGGACGTGCGGCGGGGGCACCCAGCACCGGAGGGTCACCTGCCGGCAGCTGCTGACCGACGGCAGCTTCCTGACGCTCTCCGATGAGCTGTGCCACGGCCCCAAGGCCTCGTCCCGTAAGTCCTGCGCCAGGACCGACTGCCCTCCGCAGCTCTCCGTGGGCGACTGGTCCCAGGTGAGGGCCCTTCCCGGCTTCGCGGGCCCTGCTTTGTTTTATTAAAATGCTAGAGGCGCGGTGCATGGATTCGTGCACCGGTGGGTCCCTCGGCTGGGCCGAAATCCGCTCTCCAGCATCCCCCGAGGGGTCCCAGATTGCAAGAGGGCGCAGGCCAGGCTGAGGGACCCCACTGTTGCACCATTGGGGCCGGGGAGGGGCTGCAGGAGGGCTCCAGGGTGTGTCCAGCCCCTCTCACCCAGTCCCAATCAGCCGGACCCCAGCAGCAAGCTAACCTACTGGTGGGAGCGTCTGCCCCATGGTGGTCAGTGTACATCATAACGACTGGTCAAATGGTCGAACAGTCAAAGGGACAATTAGTATGTTGGGCTTTTATACATAGACTAGAGGCCCAGTGCATGAAATTTGTGCAAGAGCAGGCAGGCCTTCCTTCTCCCAGCTGCCGGTACCGGCTTCCCTCTGGCACCCGGGACCCGGGCTTCCCTCCGGCCGCCGGCAGAAACCCGGGACCCAGGCTTCCCTCGCAGCCCAGGTTTCGTCTGGAAGGTCATCCGGAAGGACGTCCGGAAGATGTCCGGTCTAATTAGCATATTATGCTTTTATTATTACAGACTAGGGGCCCGGTGCACGAAATTCATGCACTGGGTGTGTGTGGGGGGGAGTGTCCCTCAGCCCAGCCTGCCCCCTCTCACATACTGGGAGCCCTCAGGCATTGACCCCCATCACCCTCCGATCGCCTGATCGGCCCCTTGCCCAGGCCTGACGCCTCCACCAGAGGTGTCAGGCTTGGACAGGGAACCCCCATCTCCCCCCAATCACTGGCTCTGACCCCCGCCCAGGCCTGAGGCCTCTGGCCCAGGAATCATGCCTGGGCAGGGGACCCCCATCTCCCTCTGATCGCTTGCTCCACCCCCTGCCCAAGCCTGACGCCTCTGACCCAGGCTTCAGGCCTGGGCAAGGGGACCATCATATCCCCCCAATCCCCAGCTCTGCCCCCCACCCAGGCCTGATGCCTCGGCCAGAGGAGTTGACCCTCATCACCCTCCGATCACCAATCACCGGATCGGCCCCTTGACCAGGCCTGAGGCCTCCGGCAGAGGTGTCAGGCCTGGGCAGGGGACCCCCAGCTCCCCGTGGTTGCAGGCTCCACCCCTGCCCAGGCCTAATGCCTCTGGCCTAGGCGTCCGGCCCGGGCAGCGGGGACCCGCAGCTGCAGTGGGCCCGCGATCGTGGGCTCCGCTTTAGGCCCAGGCAAGGGGCCCCTAGCTCCTGGGACTGCCAGCTTCGACCATGCCCAGCTCCCATCGCTGGCTCCACCCCTACTTCCTGCTATCACTGGCCAGGGCGGCAAAGGCGCCTGATTCTCCGATCATGGCTGGGGGGCAGGGCCTTTGCCCTGCCCCCCAGCTCTTAGCTCCCCCCTGGGTTTCAGATCACTGTCAGTGGCAGGGGGCTTCTTCCTGCTTTCCCTTTCGCCTCCCTGCATTGTGCCTACATATGCAAATTAGCCGCCATCTTAGTTGTCAGTTAATTTGCATATAGCCCTGATTAGCCAATGAAAAGGGTAGCGCCGTACGCCAATTACCATTTTTCTCTTTTATTAGTGTAGATATTTTTATTTATTTCAGAGAGGAAGGGAGAGGGAGGGAGAGAGAGAAACATCCATTATGAGAGAGAATCATGGATCGTCTGCCTCCTGCACGCCCGCACACTGGGGATCAAGCCTGCAACCCGGGCATGTGCCCTGACTGGGAATTGAACCCATGACCCTTGGTCCTCGGGCCGATGTTCTAACCACTGAGCAGAACCAGCCAGGGCTCAGCCACTCTTTTAATTGAATTTCACTTTAATTTTTTTCCTAATAAAATTGCCTATATGCCTCATGGAAAATTTCTCATATAGGTCATTAAAACTTTAACTGGCAGGTACACACAATGATTATCAAATATCAATTTGCACAATGAGCATTCCATATTAATGATGTTTTATGTATAGCAGTTTGGATGATTTTTTAAAAAAAAAAACTTTCCTTTTATATACTTGTGTGTCTTTAATTCTTACCATTTTTTGAAATATGTTTTTATAGATTTCAGAGAGGAAGGGAGAGGGAAACATCCATGATGAGAGAGAATCATTGATTGGCTGCCTCCTCCTGATTCACGCTGGGGATCAAGCCTGCAACCCAGGCCTGTGCCCTGACCGGGAATCGAACGGTGACCTCCTGGTTCATAGGAGCATGCACAACCACTGAGCCACAATGGCCGGGAAATTCTTGGTCATTTTAATTTTTTTTAAAGCAGTCACCTTACTATATAAACAAATAGCTTAAAAATAAATTAGACATCAATTACAAGAGATGTTACAAAAGAAACATAACCCGACAATGAATTACAGGAAATTAATTACTATCAGGGAAAGAAAGAAGGGAGGGAAAGGAGAAGAGGAGAAAAGACAGGGAAACTATCCATGTCTTAAAAGATAATGGTGGCCCAGCTGGTGTGGCTCAGCGGTTGAGCATCAACCTAGGAACCAGGAGGTCACGGTTCGATTCCTGGACAGGGCACATGCCCGGGTTGCGGGCTCCATCCCCAGTAGGGGACATGCAGGAGGCAGCTGATCCATGATTCTCTCTCATCATGGATGTTTCTCTCTATCTCTCTCCCTTCCACTCTGAAATCAATAAAAATATATTTTAAGCCCTAGTCAGTTTGGCTCAGTGGATAGAGCGTCAGCCTGCGGACTGAAGGGTCCCGGGTTCGATTCTGGTCAAGGGCACATGTCTGGGTTGCCGGCTCAATCCCCAGTAATCGACATGCAGGAGGCAGCCGATCAATGATTCTCATGATTGGTATTTTTCCCTCTCAGCATCCCCCTTCCGCTCTGAAATCAATAAAAATATATTAAAATATATATATGTACTAGAGGCCCAGTGCTCACAATTCATGCACAGAGGGGTGGTCCCTTAGCCCAACCTGCACCCTCTCCAACCTGGGACCCCTCAGGGGATGTCCCACAGGGATCAGGCCTAAACCGGCAGTCGGACATCCCTCTTGCAATCCGGGACCGCTGGCTCCTAACCACTCATCTGCCAGCCTGCCTGATCGCCCCTAACCGCTCTCCCCTGCTGGCCTGATCGCCCCTAACTGCCTCTGCCTTGGCCCCTGCCACTGTGGCTTTTGTCCGGAAGGATGTCCGGAAGACGTCCGGTCTAATTAGCATGTTACCCTTTTATTAGTATAGATATGCATATGTATGTCTATTTAAAAACGATGGCGCTAGGGAACGGCCATGTGTCGACACTCCCGTGCCCGCAGTCCCCTCTGGCCTGGCTGTCTGCTGCGCAGGCTCCGTTCACGCTGTCGCCCCGTTCCCCCCGCAGTGCTCCGTCAGCTGTGGTGTGGGGACCCAGCGGAGGAAGCAGGTGTGCCAGAGGCTGACGGCCAAGGGCAGGCGGGTCCCCGTCAGCGAGGCCCTGTGCGGGGAGCTTCCGGGGCCCCCTCTCGTGCGGTCCTGCCAGATGCCGGCCTGCAGCAGTAAGTATGTGGACATCTGTGCGTCTTGTTCCAATGGCTTCCTATCATCCAAATAGCAACTGACTTTCATTGAGAGGAAGGGGGGGGGGGGGACAGGAGAGGGAAGGAGAGAGAGAGAAACATTGATTTGTTCTTCCACTTTTTAGAAAATATATATTGATGTCAGAGAGGAAGGGAGAGGGAGAGAGAGAGAGACATCCATGATGAGAGAGAATCAGGGATCGGCTGCCTCCTGCACGCCCCCCACTGGGGATCGAGCCCGCAACCCGGGCCTGTGCCCTGACCAGGAATTAAACCCAGGACCGTTCAGTCCCCAGACCAACGCTCTATCCACCGAGCCACACTGGCTAGAGCTATTGTTCCACTTCTTTATGCATTCATTGGTAGCTCCTTGTATGTGCCCTGACCGGGAATCGAACCTACAACCTTGGTGTAGTAGGCCGGCGCTCTAACCACTGACCTACCCAGCCAGGGCTCGATGGGGTATTTCTAATCTGTAGGTCAAGCGAGCCCATCAGAAGTTAGAATTGTTGTATGCAGCTTTAAGGACTACCTGCCCACAGGACAAATGTATTTTAGGTCTCTCTTTTAAAGAAATTACATCCTACGCCGGCCAGATGAGATAAGCATTTTTTTAAGTATTCAATTATTGCATTTTCAGGATACACGAGAGCATATGTGTTACATGTGCACATGTATGTTTGATGCACGAGGTTGACGAGAAAGGAATTGTGGGCTGTCCCTGCAGCACGTGAAAATAGGGCAGCACATGTGCAGGAAGGAGGTAGGGAGGGGGCCAGGTTTATCTTTCACCATCTTTCATTATTCACCTGGAAAGTGGCATTAATGATTTCAGGTACTTTACTGCGCTTATGGCAAGAAAAAAGAAATCCGAAACTGTTAATTTTTTTTAAATATACGTATTATTTTTTTAAGAGGAAGGGGAGAGAGAGAGAAATATCAATGATGAGAGAGAACCATGGGTCGGCCGCCTCCTGCACGCCCCACACTGGGGATGGAGCCCACAACCCGGGCCTGTGCCCTGACCGGGAATCACACTTCGACCTCCTGGTTCCTAGGTCGACGCTCAACCACGGAACCACACCGGCCTGGCAGTTAACTGTTATTTTAATACAGCTAGGGGAAATATATATATATATTTATTTATTTTCTTAAGTTCACCAGCAACTTGCAAAACAAAGCAAGAAACACAATACTAACCTTTAAAAAAGTAATAGCATTGCACCACCGGCGTGGCTCAGTGGTTGGGCATCGACCTAGGAACCAGGAGGTCACGGTTTGATTCCCGGTCACGGGCACATGCCCAGATTTCGGGCTCCATCCCCAGCATGGGGTGGGCAGGAGGCAGCCAATGCATGATTCTCTCTCATCATTAATGTTTCTCTCTCCCTCTCCCTCTCCCTTCTTGTCTGAAACCAACAAAAATATATTTTTTAAAAAAACTAATAGCACTTACTAAGCACTTGTTAAGTGGAGTTCCTTTTGAGCACCAAATCATTGATTTGGAGGCAGATATAGTCCTTGTTTAGAGACGAGGAATCCAAGATTTGGAGACGGTCTGAGACCTGACCAGGCCCCTGGCTGCCCGTTGGCCCCCGGGCCCGCTAACCACAGTCTGTCTGATCACTAAGCCCAGGCTCCTAGCCACCTCTCCCTGCTGACTCATGGATGACATGAATGGGGCCTTTTTTGGGGGGGCGGGGGGGCGGTGGTGCCCCTGGGAATTCTTTGAGAACAAATTTTCGAAATCTTGCGCTTCCGAGAATTTGCGATCCCCAGACGCCCGGTGCCCCGGGATCCTGGAATTCAGGACCGTCTGACCCGCCGTCGCGCTCCGAGCTGCGTCGTCTCGTTTTCGTGAGCTGTGGGTGGTTTTACAGCCCCGTGGCCAGACCACAGGCTGCCCAAGAGGAGGGAGGAATGAAAGCCATGCCGGCGGCTCCCGCTAAAATAACAGAATAACATGTGTGGAGACGGCGCGGTCAGGGGGGCGTGCCATGTGGTCCGAGATGACATCATACATGACTGTGGCAGCTGGCGGGGACCCGAGGAAGACGATAAGCCTTAAGGTGGAAAAAAGAAAGAAAATGACTAATATTTCTCCCGGCCCACGTGGCTAAGGGGTGGAGGGTTGAACCTATGAACCAGGAGATCAGGGTTTGATTCTGGTCAGGCCACAGGCCCGGGGTGCGGGCTTGATCCCCAGTGTGGGGCGTGCAGGAGGCAGACAATCCGTGATTCTCTCTCATCATGGATGTTTCTCTCTCTCTCCCCCTCTCCCTTCTTCTCTGCAATCAATTTTTTAAAAAAGGTTAGAATGGGAAATAAAAATTTAAAAAAGTCACCCAGTCCACCCATGCTGTGATCTGTATCCCACTCCCAGGAAACCATCCTAATCGGTGCGTTGGCTTTTAAACTTTTCCCGTGGAACCTCATGCCTCCCCAAACTGGGGCTTTGTAAAATAACACGTTTTCACGCATTGCATTGAAAGTTGCATTCTTTGCTGCTCAAGGCCTAAGATAGTTGTGCAACTTACTCTCAATACCTTTCGTTATTCAGGTTTTAATTCTCAGGTGGTTTTGTGTGTGCTTTGTTTTGTGTTTTATTGATTTCAGAGAGGCAGGGAGAAGGAGAGAGAGAGAGAGAGAGAGAGAGAGAAACATCCATGATGAGAGAGAATCATGGACCGGCTGCCTCCTGCACGCCCCACACTGGGGATCGAGCCCACAACCCGGGCCTGTGCCCTGACCGGGAATCGAACCCTGACTTCCTGGTTCCTAGGTCAACACTCAACCACTGAGCCCCATCAGCTGGGCTTCTGGTGTTTTCAAAGAGGAAAAAATATACATTTGTTGGACTGTGTCAGCCTTGAAATATTGCTGTTGAAAACTTTTATTCCTGAGATGTTTGTTGGTATTTTTTATTATTATTATTATTTTTATTAGAGGTCCGATGCATGAAATTCGTGCACAGACAGGGGGGTCCCTCAGCCCGGCCTGCACTCTCTCCTATCCGGTCCTACCTGATTGCCCCTAACCACTCTGCCTGCCTGCCTGATCAATCCCTAACCTCTCTGCCTGCCTGCCTGCCTGATCGCCCCTAACCACTCTGCATGCCTGCCTAATCCCCCTAACTGCTCCCCTGCCAGCCTGGTTGCCCCTAACTGCCCTCCCCTGCCGACCTGATCGTCCCTAACTGCCTCTGCCTCGGCCCCCACCACCATGGCTTTGTCTGGAAGGACGTCCAAAAGATGCCTGGTCTAATTAGCATACTACCCTTTTATTAGTATAGATTGATTGATTTCAGAGAGGAAGGGAGAGGGAGAGAGAGATAGAAACATCCATGATGAGAGAGTATCACGGACCGGCTGCCTCCTGCACGCCCCACACTGGGGATGGAGCCCGCAACCCGGGCCTGTGCCCTTGACCGGGAATCGAACCCGGGACCCTTCCATCCGCAGGCCGACGCTCTATCCACGGAGCCACACCAGCTAGGGGGGGCACTTGTTTCTTTGTTTTCCCCGCAGAGAGGAAAGCAGAGACACAGCCAACCCCCCGGGAGCAGGGTCCCCAGATCCTGGCCGTCCCGCGCGTGTACATCCAGACGCGGGAGGAGAGGCGCGTCCACCTGACGGTGGGCGGCAGGGCCTACCTGCTGCCCAACACGTCGGTGCTGATCCGGTGCCCGGTGCGCCGCTTCCAGAAGGCCCTGATCCAGTGGGAGAAGGACGGCCGCTGCCTGCAGCCCTCCGAGCGCCGGGGCGTCACCAAGTCGGGGTCCCTGAAGATCCACGGCCTGGCCGCCCCCGACGGCGGCGTGTACGGCTGCGTGGCCGGCCCCGCCCGGGAGACCTTGGTCCTCAAGCTCATCGGCACCGACAACCGGCTCATCGCGCCCCCGGCCCCCGGGGAGCGCTCCCGGGGACCCCCGGCCATGGGCCAGGGCCGAGCTGACACTGTGGGGGCCACCTGGCAGGCCATGAGGCAGATGTGGCAGGACCGCAATGAGCTGGATGGGCACGAGGGCCAGGTCCTCCGCGCCCTGCTGGGGCCCTGCCACCCCGGCCATGCAGGCCCCCCCGGGTCCTGGGAGCTGCAAGGCGAGCAGTTTGAAGCCGCCGTCCGGCAGGGCGCCTCCAGCATGGACACGGCCCGGTTCGACGGGCTGATCCGGAACCTGAGCCGGATGATGGAGGCCGGGCAGGTGAGCGACGACCTGGCGTCCAGGGTCATCTACCAGCTGGTGGCCGCGCGCCCCTGGAGGGCCAGCCCGGAGGAGGCGCCTGCCCAGGCTCCGGGGAGCGGGGACCCCGGGGGGCGTGCGCCCCAAGGCCCGAGGGGGAGACACGCGGGCGGGCTGACGGTCCCGCCGAAGGGACCGGAGCTGGTGAGGCGGCCGCAGCCCGCGTCGGTGTCATTCAATGCGACCGTCCGTGCCACGATCGGGAGCGCGGTGTACGTCACCAACAGGACGGCGGCCGTCCACCTGCTGTGCCAGCCGGTCGGCCCCGGCGAGGTCGCCTACGCGTGGACCAAGGACGGGGTGCCGCTGCAGCCGTCGGAAAAGTGAGTGGGGGGACCCGCTGCTTCCTTTCGCGAGGCCTGTGTGCTTCCTGTGTGTGTGTGTGAGGAAAATCTTCGTCTCCTGGCGAGAGAGATAGGCGATGGGATGGGGAAGCTCAGAGAGAAAGGGAGGGGGAGAGAGAGAGGAACATTGATGCAGCGCTGTCTGCCATTTCCACGCGTTTCAGCGAAAAAGAATGTCTTGTCCGCCCTCTCTGGCCTGTGCCACCCTCTGCCCGTTGGCAGGAGGCTCGCCGGGGTCCGCTTTGAGGATCCTTGCCCGCCGGTGTCTGCGGTGATGCCATCTCTTCTCTCTGTGTGACCGGCTGTGGTCCCAGGGCCCTGCAACGGGTCACGTGACTCCCGCCCCTTCTCTCTGTCCCCCAGGATCGTCCTGTCCGGAGCGGGGGTGCTGCAGATACGGAACCCCACGAGGGCCGAGCAGGGGCTGTACGGGTGCTCCGTGGCCAACCGGCTCGGCTCCGACGCGGCGAGCTCGCCCGTGCTGTTTGCAGGTAATGCCCCGCGGTGGCGCCTGGGCCGCCTGGGGCTGGGGTTTTGTTTGTTTGTTTGTTTTAATATAGTTTTATGGATGTCAGAGGGGAAGGAAGAGGGAGAGAGAGAAACATCCATGATGAGAATCATGGACCGGCTGCCTCCTGCACGCCCCCCACTGGGGATGGAGCCTGCAACCCGGGCCTGTGCTCTCAACTGGAATCGAACCCGGGACCCTTTGGTCCACAGGCCGACGCTCTATCCACTGAGCCGTGAGCCGGGGCCTGGTGCTGGTCCTGCTCGCCCACAGAGACATCATCCACGCCAGGCCTTCTCTCCGGAATTCCTTCCTTTATCAAATGTACCCGAGAGGGACTTGGCTATACCACCCCCATGCTCCCATGGCCCACCGATGGCCGTGGTCGTGCAGCCTTGTCAATATCTCTTTGTCTGTGTCCACCCATCTGTCCATCCATCCGTCTGTCTGTCCGCTAAGCCCCGCCCCTCCCGCCAGGTGTGCCTTTCCCTGCCACGAGGGTACCGAGCCAGCGGGGACCCGTCCCCGGCTCTCAGAGAGCGCGGCACAGTGGGCCCAATGCACACGTTTTACCCAAGAGCCAGAGCCCGAACCCAGCCCGGCCGGCGTGGCTCAGGGGTTGAGCGTCGGCCTAGGAACCAGGAGGTCAGGGTTCGATTCCCGGTCAGGGCACAGGCCCGGGGTGCGGGCTCCATCCCCAGTGGGGGGCGTGCAGGAGGCAGCCGATCCGTGATTCTCCCTCATCATGGATGTTCCTCTCTCTCTCCCTTCTCTGAAATCAATCAAAATATATTAAAAAAAAAAAAAAAGCCTGAACTAACATGGTTTCCTGTTGCCTTTGAATGAAGAGGCGCCCGTCATCTTGGTCAGGGGAAGGAACGTCACCGGATGGGAGCCTGGCCCGCTCTCCGTCGTGGTCGGAGGCACCGTGAGGGCGGCCCTGGGGGCAAACGTGACCATCCAGTGTCCCGTACGAGGTAAGTGTGGCCGCTCGCCATGGGAGGGCACGTGGCCTGTGGCCAGGAGATACCCTGACCATCTTTAAACACCTGATTGTCCAGCCCTGGCCGGTGTGGCTCAGTGGATAGAGCGACAGCCTGCGGACTGAAGGGTCCCGGGTTCAATTCCAGGTTGCGGGCTCGATCCACAGTGTGGGGCGTGCAGGAGGCAGCCGATCCATGATGCTCTCTCATCATTGATGTTTCTCTCTCTCTCTCTCTCTCCCTCTCCCTTTTTCTCTGAAATCAATCAAAAAATATATTTTTTAAAAATCCCTCTGGCCTCCCAACAAATGTGTGAGTTTTCTGGCAAAACGCACCCACCATTACCGAGTGGGCAGCGTCCCCTAGCCACAGGGAGGAGGGAGGCGGAGGGAGCTTTGCCGTGGCCACACCACAGACGCCTGGAGACCCCGCAGCCCTGCACCTGCGGGGGACGCTCCAGGGGAACTCTGACTTCCATGGAGAGAAACCTCAACGTTTAACATTAATTCTAAGCTAGAGCCCGGTGCATGAAATTCGTGCACAGGTGGGGTCCCTAGGCCTGGCCGGCAATCAGGGCCAATCAGGTTCCCTGTCTCCCTGCCTCCCCACCTCCCTGCCTCCTCCTTCCCTCGCTCCCTCAGCGGCCCCCCGCTGCTGGTCGCCGGCCATGTTCCGAGCCGCCGAAGGGCTGTGGTGGGGTCCTGGCTGCCCTAGGTCAGAGACGGGGGTGAGTGGAAACTGTTAGTTAGCGGAGCCGTCCCCATTCTGCCTGCCTCTGTCCTCTCCCCGCCTCCGCAGCCCCTCCGCCGTGGGCTGCAGCCCCGCCTCGCTCCCCCCCCCCCAGACCACCCCCCCCCCCCGACCCATTCAGCTTATTAGAAACTCGAGGCCCGATGCACAAAAATTTATGCAAGAGTAGGCCTTCCTTCCCCCGGCCGCCGGCACTGGCTTCCCTCTGGCACCTGGAACCTGGACTGCTTCCCTCCGGCTGCCACCCCCAGGCACCCGGGACCCAGGCTTTGCTCCGTCCCGGCTTCGTCCGGAATGCCGCCGGATGGACGTTCAGTCTAATTAGCACATTACCCTTTTATTATTATAAACTAGAGGCCCGGTGCACGAAATTCACGTACTTGGGGCGGGGTGGGGAGTCCCTCAGTCCGTTCTGCACCCGCTCGCAGTCCGGGAGCCCTCGGGGGATGTGCGACTGCCACAGAGGCGGGAGAGGCTCCTGCCACCGCCGCTGTGATCACCAGCGTGAGCCTGGCTTCTGGCTGAGCGGTGCTCCCCCTGTGGGAGCACACTGACCACCAGGGGGCAGCTCCTGCATTGACCATCTGTCCCCTGGTGCTCAGTGCATGTCATAGTGACTGGTCGACTGCCTGCCCCCTGGTGGTCAGTGCTCATCACAGCAAGCAGTTGAACGCCCTTAGCATATCATTAGCATATTACATTTTGATTGGTTGAACGGACAACTGGACGACCGGACGCTTAGCATATTAGGCTTTTATCATATAGGATGGCTCCATTTGGCCTTTTTTTTTTTTTTACGGTTAATCCTCACCTGAGGCTATTTTCCCATTGATTTTTAGAGAGAGTGGAAGGGAGAGGGAGAGACAGAGAGAAGCATCGATGTGAGAGAGAATCATGGACCGGCTGCCTCCTGCCCCCCCCCCCTACTGGGGATGGAGCCCACAACCCGGGAATCGAACCCTGACCTCCTGGTTCATAGGTTGACGCTCACCTGGTTGAACCCCTGAGCCACGCCGGCTCCGTGAGTGGAAGCAGGGACTCTACGTGATGTAGATGAGGGCGTCATCACTTTCACACGCTGGAACCCCGCTTTAGGACGTGGTGTGTTCGCGTTGCGAATGCAGATGAACCCCCTGCGTCGGTGGCATGCGCACCCCTGTCTGTGTCCTAGGTGCCCTTCGGACATTGCTCACGGCGAGTTACAATGAGCTCGCCGATGCGTCCCTCTTAGGCCAGCGGTTCTCAGCCTGCGGGTCGCGACCCCTTTGGGGGTCGAACGACCCTGTCACAGGGGTCGCCTAAGACCATCGGAAAACACATCTATAATGACATATTGTTTCTGTGATGAATCACTGTGCTTTACTGATGTTCAATTTGTAACCATGAAATTGGGGGTCACCACAGCATGAGGAGCTGTATGAAAGGGTCGCGGTGTGAGGAAGGTTGAGAACCGCTGCCTTAGACGGACTCACAGTCCTTCCCTACGGTCAGCTGTGCCGTATTTAACCGTGTGGTAGAGAGAGGAGTAGTGATGGTCTTCAGTCCCTGTGCGTTGAGAGTATTCGGACGTGCAGCTCTGTATTTCTAAAGCTTAAAAGGTCTAAGTCGCGAGAGTTATTCGTCTTGCTCTTAAAAAATTAGAGTGTCTGCCTTAGCCGGTGTGGCTCAGTGGATAGCGCGTCGGCCTGCAGACTGAAGGGTCCCGGGTTCGATTCCGGTCAAGGGCACTGACCTCGGTTGTAGGCTTGATCCCAGCCCTGGTTGGAGTGCATGGAGGAGGCAACCCATCGATATATCTCTCTCACACCCATGTTTCTCTCTCTCTCTCTCTCTCTCTCTCTCTCTCTCCTTTCCTTCCCTTCCCTTCCACTCTCTCTAGAAAAATATCCTCGGGTGAGGGTTAGAAAACAAATAGTTGCCCTGGCCAGTTTGGCTCAGTGGATAGAGCGTCGGCCTGCGGACCGAGGGGCCCCGGGTTCGATTCCGGCCAAGGGCACGTGCCTGGGTTGCGGGCTCGATCCCCAGTCGGGGGCGTGCAGGAGGCAGCCGATCAGTGATTCTCTCTCATCATTGATGTTCCATCTCTCTCTCCCTCTTCTTCCTCTCTGACGTCAATAAAGAAATATATATATTTAAAAAAAAAGAAAACCAATAGTTTCTGCCCCAGTCAGTGTAGCTCAGTGGGTAGAGCATAAGCCCTTGGACTGAAGGGTCCCGGGTTCGATGCCGGTCAAGGGCATGGACCTCAGTTGCAGGCTTGATCCCGGCCCTGGTAGGGGTGTGAGCGGGGAGGCACCCCAATCGATGGGTCTCTCTCACACCGATGTTTCTCTCTCTGTGTCTCTCCTCCTCCCTTCCCGTAGCTCAAAAAAATCAATGGAAAAATACCCTCAGGTGACGATTAACCAAAAAACAAAAAAATTTTTTTTTCTTCTAAATATGGATGTTTTAACCTCACCCTCTCTGCCCCCTGCTGGCGAGAAAGGGAAGTTCCTCCCTCTGAGAATCGATCGGTATCCGCATTACATCCCTCCCCCCACCCCCTGCCTGCCAACGCCCTATACGAGCATCATTTATCCCAATATCTCCGTCCCGCATGCATTCCCTCTGGCTTGTTTTTTGGCTCTTAAGCGCTTTGGAGATGCGGTCGACCTCGGCCTTTGCTTTAAAACGTTCTCGTGTCTGACTGGACTATTAGCTGTCTTCACGGGCCTTCATCACCCCCCTTCTGCGAGGGTGGGGAGGGCATTGTTGTGGCGCAGCGAGATTCTGTGGTCACACATTCCTCCTCGTCGCCTCGTCCCTGGCCCATGCTGCTCCCCGTCGGGTGGACGTGGGTTTTCATCATATAGTGGATGTGAGAGCCTGTGATTCAAGGTCTTGGTCGGAAATCCCTTTACCCACCACCCCCTTGCCCCCCAAAAAGGACCCTCTCTCCAGAAAAGTACATTTGCCCATGAAATCTTTTTTATTTAATCTATTTTTATTGATTTCAGAGAGGAAGGGAGAGGGAGAGAGAGAGAGAAACATCCATGATGAGAGAGAATCATGGATCGGCTGCCTCCTGCACGCCCCCCGCTGGGGATCGAGCCCCCAACCCGGGCCTGTGCCCTGAGCGGGAATCGAACCCTGACCTCCTGGTTCACAGGTCGATGCTCACCCCCTGAGCCATGCCGGCTGCCGTGGGCCTGTTCTTAAAGGCATCTGCCTCCGCCCTGTTTGCTTCCATCCCACAGGCGTCCCCCGGCCCACGGTGAGCTGGGTGAAGAGAGGCGGGCCGCTGGGGGACAACATCTCCGTGCTCCCCAATGGGTCCCTGCTGCTACAGAACGTCTCCCGGCAAAACAAAGGCACCTACGTCTGCAGGGCCTCCAGCGCGCTGGGGAAGGCGGCGGCCACGTCCGTCCTGCACCTGCTGGGTAAGTGTCCCGTCCGGGCTGGGCTTGGCGGGCCTCCCCGCCGACAGGGCACCCCGTTTGTGGGTTATGGCGCTGAGAAGTAGACGAGATGGGCGTGCGAGGCTTTGCACTATGAACTAAGGGCTGCTCGTCTCTCTCTGTTGATTTCAGAGAGGAAGGGAGAGGGAGAGAGAGAGACACACATCCATGATGAGAGAGGATCATGGATCGGCTGCCTCCTGCATGCCCCACACTGGGGATCGAGCCCGCAACCCAGGCATGTGCCCTTGACCGGAATCGAACCCCGGACCCTTCATCCGCAGGCCGACGCTCTATCCACTGGGCCACACCAGCCAGGGCTTTCCATTGATTTTTAGGGAGAGTGGGAGGGATGGGAGAGACAGAGAGAGAAACATCGACGTGAGAGAGACACACCGATCGGTTGCCTCCTGCACGCGCCCCATGCAGGGCCAGGATGGAGCCTGCAACCCAGATACATGCTCTTGACAGGAATCGAACCCGGGACCCTTTGGTCTGCAGGCCCGTGCTCTAGCCATTGAGCCACACCGGCCAGGGCAGAGCTGCTTGTCTCTTAGAAGGCGTAACTTTCCGCCTGAGAATCTAAGCTGGGGTGCAAATGCTCCCGTGCGGAATTGAGACCCTTCACGTTCGGCCTGGACACCCGCTTCCCTCCTGACCTTGACTGACCTTGACTGACCGTACCTTCCCCGCTCGCTGGGGAGTCCCGGCCTTCCCCTTGCTTCTCCCCTCTGCACGCCTCAGGCCCTTCCCCCCCACCCCCCCTCCCCATCCCGGATCTTCTGTGGTTCAACTTGTTCTCTCCAGATTGAAACATTTGTATTGTTAACCAGAGGCCCGATGCATGGAAATTCGTGCAAGAGTCGGCCTTCCTTCCCCCGGCTGCCGGCACCGCCTTCCCTCCTCCTGCCAGGCCCCAGCTTCGTCAGGAAGGACGTCCGGAATGACGTCCGGAAGATGTCCAGTCTAATTAGCATACTAGTATTACCCTTTTATTATTATAGATCCTCACCCGAGGATATTTTTAGAGAGAGTGGAAGAGAGAGGGGGAGACAGAGAGAAACCTGCATGTGAGAGAGACACATATCGATGGGTTGCCTCCTGCACACGCCCCGATCAGGAATTGAACCCGTGGCCCTTTGGTGCGCGAGCCAATGCTCTAACCACTGAGCAACAGTGGCCAGGGCCTAGAGCTCATCTTTTTTCTTTTTTAAAAAAAATATATGTTTATTGATTTCAGAGAACGAGAGAGAGACACATCCATGAGGAGAGAGAATCAGGGGTCGGCTGCCTCCTGCACGCCCCACACAGGGGATCGAGCCCACAACCCGGGCCTGTGCCCTGACGGGAATCGAACCCGGGACCTCCTGGTTCATAGGTCGACGTCCAACCACTGAGCCACCACGGCCGGGACTGATCCACTTTGCAGACATTGTCCCTGGAGAGGCCTCCCGCCTGTCCCTGGCTCCCCGCCCCTCCTCCCTCTGGCGGGGCGGGTCCTGGTGGGTCCCTCTGGCCTGCAGGGGCCCCTCCCCCGGGCTGTGGTCCAAGGGCCCGTCCTGGCCGCCGTTCCCACAGTTATTGCCATCGGTTCGTGAGGGAAATGGGGTTTAAAGGACCCCACTTGCAGGGAGCCAATGGGGGAAAGGGGACATATAGTGTCATACCTCTAACAATCAACAAGTACTTACAGTAAATAAAGTAAAGACAGTGAAGAATAAATGCATTAATTACACAAAAATAAAAAATGAAGGACCCCTTTGCTCTCCCTATGTGATGGCTGACTCTCTGTGCACCAGACACAGACAGGCTACACAGAACAGCTGGGGAGGGGGTTCCAGGCCGCTCAGTGGGACAGCTGGGGGGGGGGGGGAGGGTCCAGACCGCTCAGTGGGACAGCTGGGAGGGGGGAGGGTCCAGACCGCTCAGTGGGACAGCTGGGGGGGAGGGGTCCAGACCGCTCAGTGGGACAGCTGGGGGGGAGGGGTCCAGACCGCTCAGTGGGACAGCTGGGGGGGAGGGGTCCAGACCGCTCAGTGGGACAGCTGGGGGGGAGGGGTCCAGCCCGCTCAGTGGGACAGCTGGGGGGGGTCCTGCCCGCTCAGTGGGACAGCTGGGGGAGGGGTCCAGCCCGCTCAGTGGGACAGCTGGGGGAGGGGTCCTGCCCGCTCAGTGGGACAGCTGGGGGGGGTCCAGCCCGCTCAGTGGGACAGCTGGGGGGGGGGGTCCAGGCTGCTCAGTGGGACAGCTGGGGGGGGGGGGTCCAGCCCGCTCAGTGGGACAGCTGGGGGGGGGGGGGCCAGCCCGCTCAGTGGGACAGCTCTGGGAACCCTGATTGGCCATGCAGGCAGCATCACTCTCATCCTTCCCCCCCCAGAGCCCTCCTGGAGGCCGGGTCCCTGGACACCGTGTCCCGCCCCCTGCGGCCGCTCGGGAGCCCGCGTCCGGAGCCTCCGGTGCGTGGCGGCGGGCGGGCAGGAGGTGAGCGATGCCCTGTGCGGGCACCTCCCCAGGCCGCCGGTCCACTCGCAGCCCTGCCCCCGCCGGGACTGCCCCCCCAGGTACGTGCGGCCACAGCTTGACCTCATCGGGACCGGGTTCCTGCTGGTTTCAAAGGCACCGGAACCTGGACTAAGACTTCTTTAGCGGGGCCGGCCGGTGTTGCTCAGCGGTTAGCGTCGCCCCGGGAACCCAGAGGTTATGGGTTCGATTCCGGTCAAGGCCACGCACCTCGGTGGCAGGCTCCATCCCTGGCCCTGCTCAGGGCGTGTGCAAGAGGCAGCCGATCGATGTGTCTCTCTCACATCGATGTCTCTCTCTCTCTCTCTGTCTCCCCCCCCCCCTTCCGCTCTCTCTAAAAATCAATGGAAAAATATCCCTGGGTGAGGATTCAAATGCATATTTTTTTCTCCCCTTCAGTGAGTCGAAATCCACGTGGACACGTCCGCCCAATATTCCCCTCGCTCAGTCCTCGGGGGCCACACCGGCAACGGGTCTTGTATAAAAACTCGCAGGAGCCCTGGCCGGTGTGGCTCAGTGGATAGAGCGTCGGCCTGCGGACTCAAGGGTCCTGGGTTCGATTCCGGTCAAGGGCACAGGCCTGGGTTTTGAGCTCGGTCGCCCGTGGGGGGCGTGCAGGAGGCAGCCGATCCATGGTTCCCTCTCATCCTTGATGTTTCTCTCTCCTCTCTGAAATCAATAAAAATATAAGAAAATGAAATTAAATAAAGACTCGCAGGAGGCGTGACCCCTCCCGGTGTCGGTTTGGGAGTCTCTACAGGGGACTCTGTGGCCCCCTGAGCAGAGGGAAGTGTGGGCCGAAGGCAGGCGGCCCCTGAGCTGCTGGTCCTACCCCCCCCCCCACCACGTAGGGAGCGCCTACCCCCCCTCCACCCGACGGGCCGGGCGCTCCTGAGCTCTGGAGTTTCTGTCCGCAGGTGGGTCGCCAGCCCCTGGTCCGAGTGCTCCGCGTCCTGCGGGAAGGGGTCCCGCGTTCGGCAAGTGACGTGCAAACGCACCCAGGCCGGCGGCACCGCGTGGGGGATGCCCCCGGGAGCCTGCGACCCCCACAGCCGGCCTCCGGGGAGAAGCCCGTGCTCCGGACACCCGTGCGCCGAGGAGCCGGCGGGCCAGGTAAGACGCCCACGCCCCTGTTCCGACGGAGCTCCCATCGCCTGCTTCCAGTCGATTTTTAAAAATACATATTTTTTATTGATGTCAGAGAGGAAGGGAGAGGGAGACAGAAACATCAGTGACGAGAGAGAATCATGGATCGGCTGCCTCCTGCACGCCCCCCACTGGGGATCGAGCCCGCAACCTGGGCGTGTGTCCTGACCAGGAATCGAACCCAGGACCCTTTAGTCCGCAGGCCAACGCTCTATCCATTGAGCCACACCAGCCAGGGCTCTAGTTGATTTTTTAATGTTTTCTTTTCTTTCTTTTTTTAAGTTTCTGACCCAGGTCTGTGACCTTGTATAGGTCTTTATTAATGACCATTTTATTATCATTACTAGAGGCCCGATGCACGAAATTCATGCAAGAGCAGGCCTTCCTTCCCCCGGCTGCCGGCACTGGCATCCCTCTGGCACCCGGGATCCGGGCATCCCTCCTGTACCCGGGGCGGGCTTCCCTCACAGCCCTGGCTTCATCCGGAAGGACGTCTGGTCAAATTAGCATATGACGCTTTTTTTATTATAGCTTATTTGTTAATCCTCGCCCGAGGGTATTTTTCCATTGATTTGTAGGGCGAATGGAAGAGAGAGGGAGACAGAGAGACACATCGATGGGTTGCCTCCTGCCTGCACCTGGATGAGGGCCCGGCAGGGGAGGAGCCTGCAACTCTGGCACAGGCCCTTGACCGGAATCGAACCCGGGACCCTTCAGTCCACAGGCTGACGCTCTGTCCACTGAGTGACACCAGCCAGGGCTATTATTATTATTATTTTTTTATTGATGTCAGAGAGGAAGGGGGAGAGAGAGAGAGAGAGAGAGAGAGAAACATCCCTGATGAGAGAGAATCATGGATCAGCTGCCTCCTGCACGCCCCCTACTGGGGATCGAGCCCACAACCCGGGCCTGTGCCCTCGACCGGGAATCGAACCGTGACCCCCTCGTTCACAGGTCCATGCTCAACCACTGAGCCACACCAGCCGGGCAATATTATAATAGAAATCTTTGCCAAAAAAATGTTTAAAATGACAGGTAGGGGCCTGAAGTGGCCTGCTAGGGTTGCCATAGCAACAGACGACAGACTGGGCACCTCCAACTGCAGACACTGGTTTGCACACAGTCCCGGAGGTCCAAGGTCAAAGGTCATCGGGTGGTTCGGGCGCGACCCCCTTATCAGCCTGGGGGCAGCCCCTCGAGCTCACTGCCCTGTGCTTTGTTCCAGTGTCCCGGACGCTGCCTGGGTCGCGCCGTGAGGATACAGCCGCGCCCCGTCCTCTGTCCACACAACAGCTCTGACCCCCACTGTGATGACAGGAGGTACTGGCCCCGCCCCCCGCAGGGACTGACACCTGTCTGTCTCCTCTCCTCACTGAGCACTCCCAGTAAAACCACGATCTCTCGCAGTGACATCCTATGTAATAAAACCCTAATATGCAAACGACCACACAGCGGAATGACCGGTCGCTATGACACTCACTGACCACCAGGGGGCAGACGCTCAATACAGGAGCTGCCCTCTGGCAGTCAGTGTGCTCCCACAGGGGGAGCGCCGCTCACTGCTGTAGGCGGGCGGTAAGGAGCGAGGGGTCCCAGACTGTGAGAGCCCTGGACGGTGAGAGGGATGTCTGACTGCCAGCTTAGGCCCGATCCCCAGGGGGTCGGGCCTAAGCTGGCAGGTGGACATCCCCCAAGGCGTTGTAGGCCGGGCTGAGGGACCCGCTGGCCAGTGCACAAATTCATGCACCAGGCCTCTAGTCCGTATTAATACACATTATGCTGAAACAGGGATAGATGCATACTATTGATAATCACACATTATTTGTGTGTTTTTTGTGGTTTTTAGACATATTTGTATTGATTTCAGAGAGGAAGGGAAAGGGAGAAAGAGAGGTAGAAACATCCATGATGAGAGAGAATCATGGATCAGCCGCCTCCTGCACGCCCCACGCTGGGGATCGAGCCCGCAACCCAGGCATGTGCCCTTGACCGGAATCGAACCCGGGACCCTTCAGTCCACAGGCCGACGCTCTATCCCCTGAGCCACACCAGGCAGGGCCACATCGAAGTCTTGCTGGAGCAAACGAGACGACCTTGACCTTCGGCTCCGGGGCCAGCCCGAGCCTTCAGCGAGGTGTGGCAGCGTCCAGCCCGCCCACTCCCTGTTCCCCACACACAGCTGCAGCCAGAGCCCGTCTCCCCGAACGGACGATGCTTGGAACAGCCGCCCCGCTTCTCAGCAGACAGGCCCGTTTCCTGTTCTGCGGGAGGATGGAGACCACACACAGACTGATGTGTGCCTGGCAGATGCTTTTCGTTGCGTTTTGCAAGACGGATTTACAACCCAAAGCCGCGCATGTGTGTTGTGGGGGGAGGGAGGCGAGGTGCTTTCTCGCTAACATACCAGACGTGTTTTCTGGGAGCTGGCTTCTCCGACGTATACATCAGGTGTAAGCATGTCCCCCATCTTCATGCATAAGATTCTGTTTCTTCTGTTTCACTGGGACGCGTAGCTCCTCCTTCCATTTGACGGATTGGAATTGTTTGGCCATGACACACAGATGTTTCAGCCGACATCTGGAACACATCTTTCCACAGAACGGCCCATATTGTTGCAGGACAGGTTTTAGATAAGGAAATGGATGGACCGCCCTATTCGTTTGGATACTAAATTACCATCAAAATGTCCACACCAGCCCGAGCCGGTGTGGCTCAGTGGATAGCGCGTCGGCCTGCGGACGGAAGGGTCCCGGGTTCGATTCCGGTCAAGGGCACATGCCCGGGTTGCAGGCTCGATCCCCAGTGGGGGGCGTGCAGGAGGCAGCTGACCCATGATTCTCTATCACCATGGATGTTTCTCTCCCTCTCCTTCTCCCTTCCTCTCTGAAATCAATAAAAATATATTTTAAAAAAGAAAAGGAATTCACCCTGACCGGTGTGGCTCAGTGGATAGAGCATCGGCCTGCGGACTGAAGGGTCCCGGGTTTGATTCCAGTCAAGGGCATGTACCTTGGTTGCGGGCACATCCCTAGTGCCGGCGGGTGAGGGGGGGGGGGGTGTGCAGGAGGCAGCTGATCGATGTTTCTCTCTCATCGATGTTTCTAACTCTCTGTCCCTCTTCCTTCCTCTCTGTAAAAAAATCAATAAAATATATTTTAAAAGAGAAGAAAAGAAAAGAAAGGAATTGTGTCCCATGAAAGGCTTGCTCCCAGCAAGAAGCGACACCCACTTTCCCCTTTGCCATGTTTTTGTTGTTGTTCCCACTTCAGATCCGCCGCCGGGAGGAACTGCTCGGCGGGGGCCTGTGCCGCGTGCTGGCGCCCGGGCCCCTGGCGGCCCTGCTCAGCGGCCTGCGGCCGGGGCGTCCAGGCCCGCAGGCTGGACTGTGTGCACGCGAGCAGCTGCGCGCCGCTGGCCGAGAGGCACTGCCCGCAGAGCCGGAAGCCGGCGTCCTGGCGGCCCTGTGCTGGGCCCGCCTGCGGCCCTGTGCACCCCTCCCAGGTATCAGGACCTGCCCCCCAAGCCCCGTCAAACCAGACCCTCACGGGGCCGCCCTTGTCCATGTCCTGGCTGAGGGCTCGGTGGGAAGGGGTGTGGGATCTGGGTTCATCAGGAGACGAGCTGCTTGGAGGGGTGCAACTCATTGCGCTTTATTTTTGTGTGTTTTCTTAAATTTGTTTGTTTTTGGTTAAACCTCACCCGAGGACATTTTCCCACTGATTTTTAGAGAGTGTGGAGGAGGGGGAGAGATAGAGAGGATCATGGATGTGAGAGAGACACATCGATGGGTTCCCTCCTGCATTCTCCCCGACCAGGGCCCGGGCTGGGGAGGAGCCGGCCACCAAGGTCCGTGCCCTGGACCGGAATCGAACCCGGGACCCTTTGGTCCACAAGCCGACGCTCTATCCACTGAGCCACACCAGCCAGGATTCAGTGTTCTTTTTTAAAAAATTTTTATTCGTATTGAATTCTGAAAGAAAGGGAGATGGAGAGAGAGAGAGAGAGAGAGAGAGAGAGAGAGAGAAACATCAATGAGGAGAGAGGCCTTAGCTGGTGTGGCTCAGTGGATAGAGCGTTGGCTTGCAGACTGATGGGTCCCGGGTTCGATTCCGGTCAAGGGCATATGCTCAGGTTGTGGGCATGATCCCCAGTGGGGGGCGTGCAGGAGGCAGCCGATCCATGATTCTTGCTCATCATGGATATTTCTCTCTCTCCCCCCTTCTCCCTCATTTCCTCTCTGAAATCAATAAAAAAAAATAAAAATAGCCCTGACCGGTGTGGCTCAGTGGATAGAGCGTCAGCCTGCGGACTGAAGGGTCCCAGATTCGATTCCGGCCAAGGGCATGTACCTTGGTTGCAGGCACATCTCCAGTGGGAGGTGTGCAGGAGGCAGCTGATCGATGTTTCTAACTATCTCTCTCCCTTTGTCTCTTTAAAAAAATCAATAAAATATATTTTAAGAAAAAATAGGCATCCGTTTATTTTTGTTTAATATATTTCTTTATTGATCTCAGAGAGAAAGGGAGAAGGAGAGAGAGAGAGAAACATCCATGATGAGAGAGAATCACGGACCGGCTGCCTCCTGCACGCCCCCCACTGGGGATGGAGCCCGCCACCCGGGCCTGTGCCCCGACCGGAATCAAACCCCGACCTCCTGGTTCCTAGGTCGGCGCTCAGCCTCTGAGCCACGCTGGCCGGGAGAATCCAATGCTTTTTAACCCAGCCTCCCGTGAGTGGCGTGCGAATTGCATGTGGTTTTTCTTGTTTGTTTTGTTCGCAGGAACCTGCACAGACACCCCTGATGCCTGCACGTGTGTGACACCCCGAGTCTGTGCTCGCTGGGCCTCGGCAGAGGGAGGCGCTGCCGGCCGCGCCCCGCGATAGCCCTCGGCAGGCGTGGGATGCTGCTGAGGCGATGGGACGGGACGTCCAAGCCGATACCTCGCCCGAGTCGCTGGCTCCAAAACGCGCCTTTCTCTAAAAAGCCTCAGACCTCTAAATCCCGCCAGCCAATGCAGCCGGTGCAGTCACCCCTGCTACCATTTTTATAAATCTATTTGTATTGATTTCAGAGGGGAAGGGAGAGGGAGAGAAACATCGATGATGAGAGAGAATCGTGGACCGGCTGCCTCCTGCACGCCCCACACTGGGGATCCAGCCCGCAACCCGGGCCTGTGCCCTGACCGGGAATCGAACCCTGACCTCCTGGTTCTTAGTTGATGCTCAACCACCGAGCCATGCCAGCTGGGCCAAAATATGTATTTCTTAAAAAACAAAAAAACAAAACAAAAACAAAAACAAAACAAACCCCACAAAACTCTAGATTCTGCCATGAAACCCAGGCCCTTGCTCAGTCACCGCTGCTAACGTTTTGTCCTGTCATTTTTCACGGCCGTTGTCCTTCCAGCTCAGGTGGGTTCGATAGATAGCCCAGCACTAACCCAAACACCCCCGCAGCCGTGCCATGCCCGGGGGACCGTGTCCTTCCAACCCTGCAATCGCCGAGGCCACCCACGGGACGTCCCCCGCGCCTGCTCCCGGGGATGTGCCCCGACCGGGAATCGAACCCGGGACCGACCCCTGGGTCCACAGGGCGAGGCTGGTGTAGTGTCGGGCATCCTGAAGCCTCGGGGAGACCCGGGGACCGAGGGCTTTCCCTTCTGTCCAGGGTCAGGCCGTCGGCAGGTGCAGAAGGCATTTGCCGGTTATGAACTCTGGTCAGTAATTGTGGCCATGTTGGCGCTGACGTCTTTCTTGCGGATCCTGACGTGGCGTCTGCGAAAAAGACACGATCCCGCCGGCCAGGCCTGGGGCACGAGCCGGTCCAAGGACTGTCACGGGGTGAGGGTGGGGGCCCGCGTCTCAGGCACCAGAACCCGTGGACGGCCACGAAAATGCCGCTGCCATTTTCACAAGAGGACGGAGATCTGTCTGTGCCCGCACGCGGCATCTTGGGAGTCAAAGGAGAAGGGAAGTCAACCGTTTCTACCGACTCTGAAGCCCAGTCAATGCGTTGCGGACTGGGAATGCGATTTTTTGTGTGTTTTCTGAGCACTAAGTTCTTGCACACAATCTGGCAAAGCAAAGCCTTAGGGGACGGAATGTATGCAGAACGTGCTACTTCCGACGGTTTTTACTGGGGGGGAAATGATAAGAAAATCATCTAATTAGGATCGTTGGGGGCGGAAGCATCGTTGATAGTCCATGATTGTTTTTCGTGGGAACTGATGTTTCAATGCATCCCTCGGGAATGAGGGTTCAGCTGGAGGTGACAGTTGGGGGGGGAGGTTCGCGTGAGGGGGCGCTGGACACGCTGAGGGCTGGCTTTAGCTCCAGGATTGGGTTGGGCGAGGAGGGGAGCTGAGTTAGGGTGAAGGCTAGCGTTGGCTGTGGGACTTCGGATGACGGCCTGGTGAGGCGCGAGTTGGGTTGAGTTTAGATCAGGGGTCCTCAAACTTTTTAAACAGGGGGCCAGTTCACTGTCCCTCAGACCGTGGGAGGGCCGGACTATAGTTTAAAAAAAAAACTATGAACGAATTCCTCTGCACGCTGCACATATCTTATTTTGAAGTAAAAAAACAACAACACGGGAACAAATACAATATTTGTATTTGCATGTGGCCCGCGGGCCGTAGTTTGAGGGCCCCTGGTTTAGATTGAGGCAAAGGCTGGGGTTAGTGATAATGTCCGAGTGGACGTTGAATTGCTACTGAAGTAATGTGGGACCAGCATTCATTTGTAAACCCTGAAGCTGATTTTTTTTAAAAAAATCCTCAATCGAGGATACATTTATTGATTTTTAGAGAGAGGAAGAGAGAGAAACATCGATGTGAGAGAGAAACAAATGGGTTGCCTCTCGCATGCTCCCCAACTGGGGACCGAACTCGCAACCTAGGCATGGGTCCCGGCCGGGAATCGAACCGGCGACCTTTCTGTGTACCCAACAATGCTCCAGCCAACGGAGCCACCGGGTTGGGCGAAAGCTACATTTTTCAAAAATATATATATTTGCTTGTTGATTTCACAGAAGAAGGGTGGGGGGGAGAGAGAGAGAGAGAAACATCCATGATGAGAGAGAACCACCCATCGGCTGCCTCCTGCACGCCCCCCACTGGGGATGGAGCCCTCAACCCCGGGCCTGTGCCCTGACCGGGCCTCGAACCCCGACCTCCTGGTTCATGGGCTGACGCTCAGCCACGGAGCCACGCCGGCCGGGCGATGGTCGAAGGTTCTTAAGTTAAAAGAGAGACCGTGTGTAACATACCCTTTGTATGTCCGCCTAGGACCCAGCGCGGCGGTATTCTCTGTTGTGCAGTGTAAAGACGTGGGCACATATTTTTCCGAGTCACAAAATGTCTCCTCGGTTCCCCTCGGTCTGTAAGTTGCTGTTTCCCATGGGCGACGACTGCATGTCCCATCACCCAGAGGACATCCCTGCGTGCTGCGTGTCACTACTGCGCCTACATCGGAAGAATGTCTATCTTGCGTGCCCCTTCGGCAACTCAGAAATAAACTTACTTCTAGGATTCAGCCGCACCGGATGCAGGAGGCTTATTTGCGTTATGTGTTTTGGTGTTGGTAGCCTTGGGTCCTGTCCCCGTGGCTGCCTGTGTGTGTGTGTGTGTGTGTGTGTGTGTGTGTGTTTATTGATGTCAGAGAGGAAGGGAGAGAGAGAGAGAGAGAGAAACATCCATGATGAGAGAGAATCATGGACCGGCTGCCTCCTGCACGCCCCGCACTGGGGATGGAGCCTGCCACCAAGGTCCATGCCCTTGACCGGAATCGAACCCAAGACCCTTCCGTCCACAGGCCGACGCTCTATCCACTGAGCCACACCGGCCAGGGCTCTTTCTTCTTTTTTAAAAGTATTTATATTTTTTATTTTTCTTAGAGAGGAAGGGAGTGAGATGGAAAGAGAGAAACATCAATTCATTGTCCCACCCATTCATGCGTTCATCGGTTGATTCTTTTTTTAAAAAAAATTAATTTCAGGGAGGAAGGGAGAGGGAGAGAGAGAGAAACATCAATGATGAGAGAGAATCATGGATCGGCTGCCTCCTGCCTCCCATATTGGGGACCGAGCCCACAACCTGGGCATGTGCCCTTGACTGGAATCGAACCCGGGACCCTTCAGTCCACAGGCTGGTGCTCTACCCACTGAGCCACACCGGCCGGGGCCATCGGTTGATTCTTGTATGTGCCTTGAGCGGGGATCGAACCTGCAAACCTGCAACCTTGGTGTATTAGGACGATGTTGTAACCAATTGAGCTACCCAGCCGAGGCCCGTTTTTTTTTTTTTTTCCTTGTTTATTTTTCTTTCACTAAGGCACACATAGGGTCTAAGGCAGCGGTTCTCAACCTGTGGGTCGCGACCCCTTTGGGGGTTGAACGACCCTTTCACAGGGGTCGCCTAAGACCATCGGAAAATACATCTATAATTACGTATTGTTTCTGTGATTAATCACTATGCTTTAATTATGTTCAATGTGTAACAATGAAAATCCATCCTGCACATCAGATATTTACATGACGATTCTTCACAGTAGCAACATGACAGTGATGAAGTAGCAACGAAGATAATTCTATGGTTGGGGGTCACCACAGCATGAGGAACTGTATGAAAGGGTCATGGCATCAGGAAGGTTGAGAACCGCTGGTCTAAGGCGTGGAGAGCGTTTTCAGGAGGGAGGGGAAAAGTTAGCATCTTCATTTCCAGCCCAGAGCACTCCCCCTGATGGCTAATGATGTGGGGGTGTCTTTGCATATGCTACTGGCCATCACTGCCATCTTTTGTGGGTTGAATTGTGTCTCTTCCTGCCCTCCTCCCCGCCCCCTGCCAAACTTCCTAACTCCCACAATGAGACCTGATTTGGAAATAGGATCTTGCCCAGCCAGTGTAGCTCAGTGGTTGAGCGTCAGCCTATGAACCAGGAGGTCACGGTTCGATTCCCTGTCAAGGGCACATGCCCGGGTTGCGGGCTTGATCCCCAGTGGGGGGCGTACAGGTGGCGGCCGATCCATGATTCTCTCTCATCATGCATGTTTCTCTCTCTCTCTCCCCCTCTCCCTTCCTCTCCGAAATCAAGAAAAATATATATTAAACAAAATAGGCCAGGATGAGATGCTGTCGTGGTTCCCTAGGCCTTCAGATTGAGTATATTATAGTATTTTCTGTTAAAAAGGTAAGAATAGCCCTGACCGGTGTGGCTCAGTGGATAGAGCGTCGGCCTGCGGACTGAAGGGTCCCAGGTTCGATTCCGGTCAAGGGCATGTACCTTGGTTGCGGGCACATCCCCAGTGGGGAGTGTGCAGGAGGCAGCTGATCGATGTTTCTCTCTCATCGATGTTTCTAACTCTCTATCCCTCTCCCTTCCTCTCTGTAAAAAAAAATCAATAATATATATATATATATATATTTTTTTTTTTTTTAAAAAAAACGTAAGACTATGGAATTATGTACAGGTTAACCTGGTAAGACTTTATGAAAAGCTCCATTTCCAGAGGAAATTGGGTACAAAAACGACATCCTGAAAATTCCTCCCTTTTATTGATGCTTGATTAACGTTGCACAGACATATAGAATCTTACATTATCACCATTTTAATAAGTACAAAGGTAAGTTAAAACTAACAACTTGCAAGTAATTAAAAACAGCTTACACACCTGGACTCATTCTCAATGCCGTAGACGGTCTGAAACAAGCGTAAAGCTACAAAAGACTAAACATTAAAAAGCAAAAAGAAAAAAAGAAAGACTGAACGTTTGGATAAATCAGTCTTCCGTAACGCAATCACTTATCAAAACCACACGCGGCATGAGTGCCACTCGCTAGATTTCAGCGCGTCTGGCTGTGGTATGTTCTTTCCAGGTCACGAGGACGAGGGGGGACACAGTGAGCCCCACACGGAGCCCAGCTCTTTGGGGCTGTGACTCCTGGGCGTGGCGCTCAGGGGCGTGGCTCCCTGAGGGGACCCTGCAGATCTGCATCGTTCCTGAAACAGCGCTATCCACTGGGCTTCCCGTCTGGAAACGGTGCTGTCACTCAAACGACCTTACCCCCTCCAGTGGAAGCTCTGCGTTCTCTGTAACAACCCGGGTGCCTGTGGCGCCTTAGAGCCGGGGTGGGGAAGGTCCGGCCCGCGGGCCGTCTCAGGCCCACAGAGTCGTCTGGTCTGGCCCTGCCAAGGCATTAGCGGTGACCTAAGGAAGTGTTTGACCCAACATAGCAGGCTGATCTTTACTTTTTTAAAGTATATATCTATTTTTTATTGATTCCAGAGAGGAAGGGAGAGAGACGGAGAGACAGAAACATCCATGATGACGGAGAACCATTGATTGGCTGCCTCCTGCACACCTCCCTACTGGGGGGGATCCAGACCGAAATCCGGGCATGTGCCCTTGGCCGGAATCGAACCTGGGACCCTTTAGTCCGCAGGCCGACACTCTATCCATTGAGCCACACCGGCCAGGGCCTGATCTTTGTTTTGTTTCGTTTTATTTTAAAATATATTTTTATTGATTTCAGAGAGAGGGAGAGAAACGTCCATGGTGAGAGAGAAGCATGGATCAGCTGCCTCCTGCACGCCCCCTACAGGGGCTCAAGCCCGCAACCCAGACACGTGCCCTTGACCGGAATCGAACCCTGACCTCCTGGCTCATAGGTCGACGCTCAGCCACTGAGCCAGGCCGGCTGGGCTTTCAGCTGATACCGTGTGTGGCCCGAGAATGATGTTATAAATCTCTTAATGATGTTATAAATCTCCGCCTGGCCCTCGGCCGAGGAAGGCCCCCCTCCGCTGCTTTAGCGGGAAGACTCGGAAGTTGTGCTCCGGTTAAGGCAGCGGTTCTCAACCTGTGGGTCGCGACCCCTTTGGCGGTCGCACGACCCTTTCACAGGGGTCGCCTGAGACCATCCTGCAGATCAGGTATTTACGTGACGATTCATCACAGGAGCCACATGACAGTGATGAAGCAGCCACGGAAATAATGTTATGGTTGGGGGTCCCCACAGCATGAGGAGCTGTATGAAAGGGCCAGAAGGTTGAGAACCGCTGGGTTAAATCAACACAAACGAAACTAGTTTATAATCCGGTGAAGGCCGGCAAGTGGCTGCTGAGCAGGTAGTTAATCTCATCAGGAAAAGCAGAAAACGGACTAGCAGAGAGGAAGTGACTGAGCAAGGCTCCCTGACATCGGGCAGCACTTTTTTTGGTCTTTTTTAAAAAATATATTTTTATTGATTTCAGAGAGGAAGGGGGAGGGAGGGAGAGAGACATCCATGGTGAGAGAGAACCATGGATCGGCTGCCTCCTGCACGCCCCCTACTGGGGATGGAGCCCGCAACCCAGGCATGTGCCCTGACCGGGAATCGAACCCGGGACCCTCCGGTCCGCAGGCCGGCGCTCTATCCACTGAGCCACACCGGCCAGGGCTGGTCAGAACTTTTTTAAAGAATTGATCTCAGAGAGGAAGGGAGAGGGAGAGAGAGAGAGAAACATCCATGATGAGAGGGAGTCATGGACTGGCTGCCTCCTGCACGCCCGCTACCCGGGATCAAGCCCGCAACCCGGGCGTGTGCCCGTTGACCGGAATCGAACCGTGACCTCCTGGTTCATAGGTCGATGCTCAACCACTGAGCCACACCTGTTGGGCGATTTTCCAATTTTCTTGATTTAAAAACTTCACGAGGATTTGCGTTTGCTCTCATGCATTTTTTTTTTCTGACTTTAGACAGCGCCACATCCTCCGAGTCAGCCTCCTCCTCGGCTGGGAGGCGGCAGGCTGGGAGGCGGGCACGCTAGGAGGCCTGCCCGGAGGAGGCGGCGGGCGCGATCTTGCGGAAGAACTTGTGTCCTCGGGAGTTGGTCGTGTCGAAGATGTACCCCGGCGGGGAGGGGTAGCTGGCCGGGCAGACCTCCTGCTCCTTGGGGGCGAACTCGGTGGAGTACCAGGTCACGCCGTCGAAGGGACTGGAGCTCCGCACCGCGGCCTGGGCAGGCTTGCAGCTGGCCGTGGGCGCCAGCTGGTGGGGCACGTAGTGGGACTGGAAGGTGCTCACCCCGTCGAACGTCCCCGAGGGGCCGGGCATCTGCTGCTGCGGCCTCACGGGTTCCCGGGGGCGGCAGGCCTCCCACTCCGGGAAGTCCTCCTGGGTTGTGCTTCTCCCCTGGAAGGGAAACTTCTTTCTCCGCTGGGACGCGGGCCGGATGGGGACCGCGCGGGGGGCCTGGGGGGGCACCTGGTAGTCCCGGCGGCTGGTGGTGAGCAGCTGCATGGCTCCTGCCGGCGGGACGTACGCTGGCACCGGCTTGACGTGGGGGGGTGGCATCTCCCAGGGTTGGAAGCTGTCCCGGAACTCGGTGCGCCCCTCAAACGGCGCGTGGGGGGGCCCCCTGGCGCGGGGGGGCCTGCAGGCTTTTGCAGCTGAGCCCAGGAGCCCCCGGAAGGCGCAGCGGTGGGTGGTGAGACCCTGGAAGGGCTGGGAGCTGGGCTTGTAGGGGCGTTTCGGCCGCGTAGGCTTGGGTTCGAGCTCATAAGGCACGAAGTCCAGGCGGTGGCTGGTGTCGCCATGGAAAGGGGCCGTGGAAAGGGGGGCCGCGGCCCCCGGTTTGAAGCTCTGCCGGGGCTGGGCGGCCCGGGGCACGTAGTCGTCCTGGAAGGTGGTGGGGTTCCCGAATCTCACCGTCGGGGGGTGGTACGCGTGTTCCGGTTTGTAGAGGTGGCTTTTCTCAGGGGCCCAAGCTCTGTAATCATCTTGGAAGGGAAAAGAGAGCACTTTTAGTATTTTTTTTCAATATATATGTGATTGATCACAGAGATGAAGGGAGACGGAGAGAGAGAGAAACAGCCTATATAATAGAAACATGTAAATTTGACCGTCCCTCTGCTACGCTCACCAGCCAATCAGGAGTGAGTATTCAAATTAACCTGCCAAAGATGGCAGGTTAATTTGCATACACTGGCACCAGGCAGAGAGCAGAGCGGGAGAGCTGGTGGAGAGTGGAGTGGCGTGGGGAACTTGGCTCCCCAAGCCGCCAGACGGAGAGCAGAGAGGGACAGCTGGCAGCTTGGAGGACTCGGTAAAGTGGGAGGCCATGGGACGGAAACAGAGCAGGAAGGGAAAAAACCCAGAGCACAGGGAGCACCAGGAATTCTGGGAATCGTCGTTCTGATGGCAGACGGATCTCCTAGACCAGTGATGGTGAACCTATGACATGCGTGTCAGAGGTGACAGGTGAACTCATTTTTCTGGTTGATTTTTCTTTGTTAAATGGCATTTAAATATATAACATAAATATCAAAAATATAAGTCTTTGTTTGACTATGGTCCCAAATATCAAAAAATGTCTCCATGTGACACGGCACCAGAGTTAAGTTAGGGTTTTTCAAAACGCTGACACGCCGAGCTCGAAAGGTTCGCCATCACTGTCCTAGACACTAGAGCAAAGTGAGCCTGGAGCAAGTTCCTCTTGTGGTGGGGGATGGAGGGAAAGCAAAGGGGAGAGACCTCAGTAAAATCAGAGTGTCGAGGAAATATTAAAGGGAAGATATCCTAAAACTTCCAGGAAATCTCCACCAATGGAGCAAAGAAAAAAAATGCCTCTATTATTCTGTGAGCAACAAACCAAACTGGGTTGGGGATCTCAGACAGTTCGCTCATATGATTGCACAGACAGACAGAAACTCCCAGATTGGAGAGGGTGCAGGTCGGGCTGAGGGACCCCCAGTGCACGAATGTCGTGCACCGGGCCTCTAGTCAATGATAATAAAGAGCTAATATGCAAATGGTCATCACGCCCTCCACACTCCCAGGGAAACTGCTCAGACACTGGACACCGGGGAGAGAAGAATGGGGACCAGCCAGGCTGCGGCCCGGGAGAGGGACAAGCCGCCCGCCCACGGTCCCCTGCAGCTGCGGATGGCCTGGGCGAGGTCGGCCCAGGTCCTGGGTGCCTGCAGCCGGCCAGAGGGAGGGAAGCCCGGGTCCCGGGTCCCTGCGACCGGCCAGAGGAGGGAATCCTGGGTCCCGGGTGCGGGGTGAGGCAGAGGCGGTTAGGGGCGATCAGGCCAGCAGGGGAGCAATCAGGGGCTATCAGGCCAGCAGGGGAGCAGTTAGGGGCGATCAGGCCAGCAGGGGAGCAGTTAGGGGTGACAGGCCATCAGGGGAGCAGTTAGGGGTGACAGGCCAGTAGGGGAGCAATTAGGGGCGATCAGGCAGGCAGGCAGAGGGGTTGGGGCAGCTGTGGGCAAACTACGGTCCGCGGGCCGGA
The DNA here is from genome assembly GCF_964212035.1 of Myotis nattereri. Taxonomy (NCBI): domain Eukaryota; kingdom Metazoa; phylum Chordata; class Mammalia; order Chiroptera; family Vespertilionidae; genus Myotis; species Myotis nattereri. The sequence goes on along the minus strand of NC_138097.1, from coordinate 1,904,574 downwards.
TCCGGCCCGTTTGAAATGAATAAAACTAAAAAAAAAAAAAAAAAAAAAAAAGACCGTACCCTTTTATGTAATGATGTTTACTTTGAATTTATATTAGTTCACACAAACACTCCATCCATGCTTTTGTTCCGGCCCTCTGGTCCAGTTTAAGAACCCAGTGTGGCCCTCGAGTCAAAAAGTTTGCCCACCCCTGGGTTAGGAGCAATCAGGCAGGCAGTTTAGTGGTTAGGAGCCAGTGGTCCCGGATTGTGAGAGGCAGTCGGACATCCCCCAAGGGGGCCCCGATTGGAGAGCGTTCAGGCCGGGCTGAGGGACGCCCCCCCCCCTGCACCCTCCCATCCCCTCCCCCTTCCTCATGCACGACTTTCGTGCACCGGGCCTCGAGTCAATGATGAGAGAGAATCTTTGATAAGCTGCCCCCTGCACGCCCCACACTGGGGATCGAGCCCGCAACCCGGACACATACCCTGACCAGGAATCCATCTGTGGCTCATACAGAGGCCGACACTCAATGGAGCCACACCGGTCGGGCCAGACCTGTTCTTCCTCTCCATCTCCACCTTGCTCCCCCGCCCACCCCCCTTGGATACGGGTAACTTTCCACTTCTAGATTCCTCCGGTAACACCCCCCGGGAGAGGAGCAGCAGCGGAGCCTGACTGTTGGTGGTTTCTGAAAGCCTGAAACCACTGTGTTCTGGGGGAAGACAGTGCAGGACACGCATGTCCACCTCCCGGCCCCCGGGCCACATGCCTCGGTGATTTGCCCGTGTTAGCCTTTGCGTTTGACATGCCTGGTGTAGCAGATACGGCTGTGTTCCCAGGGGCCGGCTGGGATCTGTGCTATAACTCCCAAGATGCTAAAGTGAACCGTACAATCTGGAGTCACACCAAAGCAAGGGCCCTGCTCGCCCGCCCTGCGTGGCTCAGTGGTTGAGCGTCAACCTATGAACCAGGAAGTCACGGTTCGAATCCCATTCAGGGCACAGGCCCGGGTTGCAGGCTCGATCCCCAGTAGGGGGTGTGCAGGAGGCAGCTGAGCAATGATTCTCTCTCATCATGGATGTTTCTATCTCTCTCTCCCTCTCCCTTTCTTTTTGCAATCAATAATATATATATATATATATATATATATATATTTTTTTTTTTTTTTAAAAAAGAGAGAGAGGCAGGCCCTGACCGGTTTGCTCAGTGGATAGAGCGTTAGCTTGTGGACTGAAAGGTCCCAGGTTCAATTCCAGTCAAGGACATGTACCTTGGTTGCGGGCACATCCCCAGTGGGGGTTTTGCAGGAGGCAGCTGATCGATGTTTCTCTCTCATCGATGTTTCTAACTCTCTATCCCTCTCCCTTCCTCTCTGTAAAAAATCAATAACATGTATTTTACAAAAGAAAAAAAAAAGACCCAAGCCTGTAAAAATTTAGAGAGAGAGAGAGAGAGAGACTGGAGGCTGAGAAATACTGTTGAAGTGACTTCACCCCCAAATGTGTCTTTCTAAATGCCAGAAATTAATTGATAAAGGAGGGGCGTTATACACGGCAGAGTGGTAGAGTCCAGACAAGGCCACGGTCATGTGTATTTGAAAGGCCGAGACTCAAATGCTTGTGAGGACACCTCCTTTGAAGAGAAAAAGTCCTCACCCGTTAGACATTTCATCCAAGATGCCCAAGTCTGGGGCCAACCACTGCTCTCACATCCAGATACTGGTATTTGGTGAGAGCGGATGCCTGGGCTGTAGGCTAGCTGAGGCCTCGGGGACAACTCGGCAAAAAAAGATGGGTCGGTCAAACGTATTCTTTTAAAAAAATCTATAATAATAGAAGGGTAATATGCTAATTAGACCGGACGTTTCCAGATGTCATTCCGGACGTCCTTCCTGACGAAGCTGGGGCCGGAGTTGAAGCCGGTGCTGGCAGCTGGGGGAAGGAAGGCCTACGCTTGCACGAATTTTCATGCATCGGGCCTCTAGTATATACATATATTTATTGATGTCAGAGAGGAAGGGAGAGGGAGAGAGAGAGAAACATCCATGATGAGAGAGAATCATGGATCGGCTGCTTCCTGCATGTCTCCTACTGGGGATGGAGCCCGCAACCCGGGCCTGTGCCCTGACCGGGAATCGAACCTGTGACCTCCTGGTTCCTAGGTCGACGCTCAGCCACTGAGCCACGCCGGCCGGGCTGGCACTGTCCTTTTAGAAATGGGGTTACCTTTGTAGGTGGGGACAGTGTCCAGCTTCCCTTTCTTCACGTGTCGTCTCTCCAGGGGCCGGACTCTCGCCACGGGGTGCGCCGGATACGCGTTAAAGTCCTGTCTGTAGGTGGTGTCGAGATCAATGTCCCCCTGTTTGGGTCTGTATTCTTCTGGTAGGTGGCGAGGCGGGGGGACTACTTCGTAGGGGCGGTAATCCGATCTGAAATACAGAGATTGGACACATAGCCTCATAGATTCTTTTATTTCTAACTAGAGGCCCGGTGCACAAATTCGTGCACGGGCGGGGTCCCTGGGCCTGGTAGGCAATCCGGGCTGCTGGGGGGAGGGACTACGGGAGGTTGGCTGTCAGAGCCCACTGACCACCAGGGGGCAGCTCCTGCATTGAGCGTCTGCCCCCTGGTGGTCAGTGTGTATCACAGCTACCGGCTGGTCGTCTGGTTATCTGGTCATAATGGCCACTTAGGCTTTTATTTATACACTGAGTGTCCAGATTATGATGACCACCCCATCAGTACAATGAAGTGAATTAGTTATGCAAATAATAATTAATCATAAAACCTTAAGAGTATTTGCTTAGGAAGTTTTCAATATTCAGTATTTTTGGAAGTGTCAATGAAGTTCTGATGGGGTGGTCATAATAATCTAGACACTCAGTGTATATAGACTTGAGGCCCAGTGCATGAAATTCATGCACGGGGGTAGGGGGAGCCCCTCAGCCCGGCCTGCACCTTCTCCAATCCGGGACCCCTTGGGGGACACCCTTCTCACAATCCGGGACCACTGGCTCTTAACTGCTCACCTGCCTGCCTGCCTGATCGCCCCTAACTGCTCTCCTCTGCCAGCCTGATCACCCCTAACTGCCCTCCCCTGCCAGCCTGATCACCCCTAACTGCCCTCCCCTGCCGGCCTGATCACCCCTAACTGCCCTCCCCTGCCAGCCTGATCACCCCTAACTGCCCTCCCCTGCCGGCCTGATCACCCCTAACTGCCCTCCCCTGCCTGCCTGATCGCCCCTAACTGCCCTCCCCTGCCTGCCTGATTGCCCCTAACTGCCCTCCCCTGCCGGCCTGATCACCCCTAACTGCCCTCCCCTGCCTGCCTGATCGCCCCTAACTGCCCTCCCCTGCCGGCCTGATCACCCCTAACTGCCCTCCCCTGCCTGCCTGATCGCCCCTAACTGCCCTCCCCTGCCGGCCTGATCACCCCTAACTGCCCTCCCCTGCCGGCCTGATCACCCCTAACTGCCCTCCCCTACCAGCCTGATTGCCCCTAACCACCTCTGCCTGGGCCCCCGCCACCATGGCTTTGTCCAGAAGTAAGGCAAGACGCCCATAAAATGTCCAGTGGACCCGGCCTAATTAGCATATTACCCTTTTATTAGTAGAGATTGTTTCCATGCAGTATTGGAGTTTTCAAAGGAAAGTGTCAGAAGATATTAAAATAGTGACAGCTAATAAGCTACTTGAAAGAAGTAACTGGCCCGGCCAGCGTGGCTCAGTGGTTGAGCATCGACCTATGAACCAGGAGGTCAGGGTTTGATTCCAGGTCAGGGCACACGCCCGGGTTGCGGGCTCCATCCCCAGCATGGGGCGTTGCAGGAGGCAGCTGAGCGATGATTCTCTCTCATCATTGATGTTTCTCTCTCTCTCCCTCTCCCTTCCTCTCTGAAATCAATAAAAATATATTTTAAAAATACTTTAAAAAAAGAAATAACTGAACTCCTTTATGCTCTGCCCAGTGACTAAATACCTGGAGAAATAAGTATGGCAAGCATCCCAGTTTCCAAGGCATCATCAGAATGGGTCTTTAGGTAACTGCATCTTATGTAAGTAAAATCTTCCCACCGTTGAGTGTTTTTCCCTAACCTGTAAGGCAATCTCCGGTGAAAATTTTAATGGATCTGAAATAAATTTTAAATGTGCCCTCAGGGTCCACGTTGTCAAAATCCTTACCCATCCTACATCCTATTTAACGACTCTACTTAAAGTCTGGGCACATGCTCTCCTCCTGCTCAGCTTTAAATAATAAACTCGCACCTTTCTACATAAAACACATTCAGCCCCAGTCGATTTGGCTCAGTGGGTAGAGCGTTGGCCTGAGGATTGAAAGGTCCTGGGTTCGATTCCCGGTCAGGGCACATGCCTGGGTTGCAGGCTCGATCCCCAGTGTGGGGCGTTGCAGGAGGCAGCCGATCCATGATTCTCTCTCATCATGGATGTTTCTCTCTCTCCCTCTCCCTTCCTCTCTGAAATCAGTAATAAAAAAAATATACTTTAAAAAAAATCCAGTTACCTGCTTCACATCCTTCCTGTTTTAGCTCATTTTTCACGTCTCCCCGAAAAAGTCCAACCTCTCTTACTCTGGCTCTCCAGTTACCTTCATTGTTTTTATCATTGTTGCACTTTTTAAAAAATAAATATATTTTTATTGATTTCAGAGAGGAAGGGAGAGGGAGAGATAGAAACATCCATGGTGAGAGAGAATCATGGACCGGCTGCCTCCTGCACACCCCCTATTGGGGATGGAGCCCGCAACCCCGGCATGTGCCCTTGACCAGAATCGAACCCGGGTCCCTCCAGTCTGCAGGCCAACGCTCTATCTACTGAGCCAAACCAGCCAGGGCCAAAGCAACTTTTTAGAAAGAAGCAGTAAGGAGTGAGTGTACTTTTACTCATCGGACATGTCTCCAGAACATTTGACGTGTCCAGAATCATGTCAGCCTTTTGGGGCGGACTTCTACCAACTCTGACGTCACCTCAGTTGTGCGGTCGGAATGAGCTCTATGGAAAACGAAATGAGAACTGGTAACACCACCCGGCTGGCGTGGCTCCGTGGTTGAGCGTTGACCTATGAACCAGGAGGTCATGATTTGATTCCTGGTCAAGGGCACAGGCCCGGGTTGCGGGCTCGATCCCCAGTGCAGGGTGTGTAGGAGGCAGCCGATCCATGATTCTCTCTCATCATTGATGTTTCTCTCTTTCCCTTTCTGTCTGGAATCAATAAAGATCCTATATCATAAAACCCTAATATGCAAATTGACTGAACAGCAGAACGACCAGTCGCTATGATGCGCACTGACCACCAGGGGGCAGACGTTCAACGCAGGAGATGCCCCATGGTGGTCTGTGCACTTCTGCGGGGGGAGCACTGCTGAGCCAGAAGCGGGGCTTGCTGCTCCTTAGCACTGCTGTGAAGGCAGGAGCCTCCATTTGCCAGGAGCCAGGCTCACAACTGGTGAGCACAGTGGCGGTGGCGGGAGCCTCTCCTATCTGCTGCTGGTGAACGGTAAGGAGCAAGGGGTCCTGGATTGTGAGATCCCCTGACTGTGAGAGGGATGTCTGACTGCCGGCTTAGGCCTGGTCCCTGGGCCTATGCCAGCAGTCAGACATCCCCCGAGGAGTCCTGGACTGTGAGAGGGCACAGGCTGGGCTGAGGGACACGTACACAAACTTCGTGTACCGGGCCTCTAGTCTGTGTGTGTGTTTGTATACACACACACACACACACACACACACACACTAGAGGTGCACAAACTCGTGCACAGGTGGGGTCTGGCCAGCCTGCCCCGATTGGCCCCAATTGGGCCTGGGGGAGGGGCCATGGGAGGTTGGTGGGCTGGCCCCACCCCTAATCAGAGTGGGGGGGCCAGTCAGGGACAGGGCTGGCCAGGGGGAGGGGCCATGGGCAGTTGGCCGGCCGGCCCCGCCCCCTGGTTGAACTCCTGGTTGAGGGGACAATTTGCATATTAGCCTTTTATTATATAGGATATATGGAACGGATAACACTTAAAATGAATATTGTTGTAGAGCAAGCATGTCAAGCTCAAAGCTAACACTGGCCAAACAAACCAGGCTTGCGGCAAGCAGGCCACGAGTTTGACATGCTTATGGTAGAGTGTGTGTTTTTAAACCCCAAATTATTGAAATCTGACGGATGAGTTCCTTGAAAGCAGGAGCCTCTCGTGGAGGCTTTTGTACTTCATGCCCAAGACCGTGCCTTGAATATAGCGGGCACATGAACAGAACCAAGAACATGAAGCCAATGCATGGACAGATACACAAGGAGATCAAGAAGGCTCAGTCCGAATGAAAGGTGCAGGCTCAGGAGGACTTTTTTTTTTAATCACTCGCTGAATAAACATTGAGGACCTACTATGCGCTCGTAGGCATTGCGCTTGGTTTGTGGAAACAGAAGGCTGAGGTAAGCAAGGACAGACACACTTCCTGCTTTCACGGAACCAGGAGACCAACCCAACGATACATGATAGGCAGACGCCAGAAGAGCTGGCCTGGGGTGCTGGCCTGGGGGTGTCCACCTACTGGCCGCTGGGGTGTCCAAGGCATTGAGATGGATGCCTGAGTGCAGGGGCATTATCTAGGGTCAGAGGGCAGGGAGTTCCCAGGCAGGTAAACCCGTATCTTGGGAGGCTCTGTGGCAAGTTACCCCTGGGGCTTGCGAGAAATGAAACATGTCCTGTCCTATAGAATAAAAGCCTAATATGCTAAGTGTCAGGTCGTCTGGTCATCTGTTCAACCAATCAAAGCGTAATAGGCTGATGATATGCTAAGGCTGCTCAACCGCTCACTATGACGTGCACTGACCACCTGGGGGCAGACGCTCCAACCGGTAGGTGAGCTAGCTGCTGGGGTCTGGCTGATCAAGACTGAGCGAGATGGGCCGGACACGCCTTGGAGCCCTCCTGCGGTCCCTCCCCAGTTGGCCAACCTCCCGCGTCCCTCCCTGGCCCCGATCGTGCAGCAGTGGGGTTCCTGGGCCTGGCCTGCACCCTCTCGCAATCCGGACCCCTCAGGGGATGTCAGAGAACCGGTTTCAGCCTGATCCCGCAGGCCAGGCCGAGGACCCCCCATTGGTGCACGAATTCATGCACTGGGCCTCTAGTGGGATATAAGCATAAGGTCACAAAGGGCATTGTAGGGGAAAAAAGTTAGAGAAGCAAGTAGGGGCCAAGCCATGAAGGGGTTTTGGTAAAGATTTGGGTGTGTATGAAATCCAATAAATTCAATTCAAAAAATTGCAACCTGAAAGATAAAGCATTTGGTTTTTCTAGAAAAAGAAAGAAATATGATAGGAAAGTATAAGAGTATTTTAAGCAGGGAGGCCAAAGGATTCGACTTGCATTTTAAAAGAAGATCATCTTGCCCTGGCCGGTGTGGTTCAGTGGATAGAGCGTCGGCCTGGGGACTGAAGGGTCCCGGGTTCGATCCCGTTCAAGGGCACCTACCTCGGTGGCAGGCTCCTCCCCAGCCCGGGCCCTGGTGGGGCTCATGCAGGAGGCAACCCATGGGTGTGTTTCTCTCACATTGACATTTCTGCCTTTCCCTCTCTCTTCCACTCTCTCTAAAAATCAATGGGCCCTAACTGGTTTGGCTCAGTGGGTAGAGCGTCGGCCTGTGGATTGAAGGGTCCCAGGTTTGATTCTGGTCAAGGGCATGTACCTGGGTTGTGGACACAACCCCACTTGGGGGTGTGCAGGATGCAGCTAATGGATGTTTCTCTCTCATCGATGTTTCTAACTATCCCTCTCCCTTCCTCTATGTAAAAAAAATAAAATAAAATAAATAAAAATCAATGGAAAAATATCCTTAGGTGAGGATTAAAAAATAAAAAACAAATACTAATAATAAATAAAAATGATCACCCTGGCAGGCCAAAGTATAGAAAACAGTTCAGAGGAGCCACAGATATAACCGTCAGGAAACTACTACATTCTTCTAGGTCATGGTGACAGCAGAAAACAGATAAGTACAAGGGATGTGAGCAGGTCAAATCATCTCAGTAGAACTTCTATGTCCCAGCTCGTTGCCTGTCATTCAAACTCAGTTCTCGTCTTTCTGTTTTTTTTTCTCACAGGACGATCCCACTAGCTTCTTGTTTCTTGGATGGGTTCCAACTGACAGGCACCGAGGAGTTCCACTGAAAGGGTTCAACAACTTTATTCAGACCCAGAAGAGTTGGGAGGAAAAGAGGGGAAGCAAAGAGCCGCTCAATATTTACTTAAATGTCGTTATTCCTTCCATTTTACCACCGTGTGCCAGGGCTTCTTGCTTGGGTTTGAGACTCTGGGCTGGAGGGACGTTGCCATACGTGGGATATTTTTCCAAATATTCCGTGGTTGGGCAAAACGCGCCAGAATTTTCATAAATCCCTGTGCTTCCATGTGGACAACGATGTCGCCTGTGTAGACATAAACCAAACCGAAAGATTATTTTCATCTACAATCACATTTTGTGTGATAATTACATGATAGTCACATTTTGTGTGATAATTACATGATAGTCGGAGACCTTCAATAAAATCTAAGAGCATCTTTACTCCACAATTTACAATAGCTGAGACCTGGAAACAGCCCAAGTGCCCGTCAGCAGACGAGTGGATAAAAAGCTGTGGTACATCTACACCATGGAATACTACGCAGCTGTGAAAAAGGAGGAACTCTTACTCTTTGAGACGGCATGGAGGGACCCGGAGAGTATCATGCTAAGTGGAATAAGTCAGTCAGAGAAAGACACGTATCCCATGATCTCACTCATATAGGAGCCTAATTAACAAAATAAATTGATGGACAGAGTGGATCCAGAGCAATGGAAGCAGGGACCAGAGTGCGGAATCTCGGAGGGAAGGGGGTGGAGGGAGGTAATCAACCAAAGACCTTGTGTGTATACATAACTCCCGGCAAACAGTGGGGTCCTGAGGGCCTGGGATGGGGGTGGGGGATGGGGGCAGGCTGGAGGGGGTCGATGGGGGGAAAAAGGGGACATATGTAATATTTTCAACAATAAAGATTTTTTTTAAAAAGCGGCTTTACTCAAAACAAAACAAAAAACCTTCCACTGCCCTGGCTCAGTCGATTGAGATCCATCCTTCAGTACACCCAAAGGTCTCTAGTTCGGTTCCAGTCAGAGCGCATACCCAGGTTTCAGATTCATGCCCCACATGTTAATGTACCTTTTAATGTACATCCACTTATCTATCTATATAAAACCCTAATATGCAAATTGACCCAACGGTGGAATGACAGTTCACTATGACACACACTGACCACCAGGGGGCAGACACTCAACGCAGGAGCTGCCCCCAGCCAGCAGGCCCCAACTGGTGGCTGTGGGGGCAGGGCCAGTGAGCAGTGGCACCAGGCCAACCAATGCAGGTGCCGTGGGTCCCCCGATGGCCCCGCAGATCGGCCCTGATCACTGGCCAGGCCTAGAGACCCTATCTGTGCATGAATTTCGTGCACCGGGCCTCTAGTTAATTATGAACAACTAGAGGCCTGGTGCATGAAATTCATGAAACAGGGGGCGAAGTCCCTCAGCCCGACCTGCACCCTCTCCAATCCAGGACCCCTTGGGGGGATGTTCGCTGGCTCCTAACTGCTTGCCTGTCTGTCTGCCTGCCTGCCTGATGGCCCCCTAACTGCTCCCCTGCTGGCCTAGTTGCCCACTAACTGGTCCCCCGCTAGCCTGGTAGCCCCCTAAATGCCCTCCTGCCAGCCTGGCCCCCCTTCACTGCCCCCCTGCCAGCCTGATCCCCCCCAACTGCTCCCCTGCTGGTCTGGTCACCCCCTCACTGTCACGAAGGTAGTCGGGCATCCAGAAGATGTCTGGTTGACCTGGTCTAATTAGCATATTACCCTTTTATTAGTATAGATCAGCTGTGGGCAAACTAAAGCCCATGGGCCGGATCCGGCCCGTTTGAAATGAATAAAACTAAAAAAAAAAAAAGACCGTACCCTTTTATGTAATGATGTTTACTTTGAATTTATATTAGTTCACACAAACACTCCATCCATGCTTTTGTTCCGGCCCTCCGGTCCAGTTTAAGAACCCATTGTGGCCCTCGTGTCAAAAAGTTTGCCCACCCCTGGTCTAGATGAAACTGGGGGAGGGGACTGCTGTCCATCAACATGCAGGTGATTTCCCTTTGGAGGAGATTACAACAGGGGCCTATTGGTAACATTTACTTAACCAGCATTCTCTAATCCCTGGGTCAACAGGGAAGCCCAGAGGGCTGTTGACAGGAGCGAAGGTTGCTAGGCAGGACTCACAGACCAGTCCTGGGTCTCAAGGTGGCCACCACTACCTTTCCGGTGACTCGGACCCAGGAGTGCTGCTTGGGCGGGAAGGGGAATAAGGAGCTAAAAGAAGCCCCAAACAGGTTGAAAACTCAAGAATTGCACACCTTTCACGAGGGGGGGCGGGGGGGAGGCGAGCTGGGAGGGTGTGGCTCAGTGGTTGAGCCTCTACCTATGAAGCAGGAGGTCACCCTTCGATTCCCGGTCAGGGTACAATCCAGGTTACAGACTTGATTCCCCAATGTGGGGTGTGCAGGAGGCATCTGATCCATGAGTCTCTCTCATCATTGATGTTTCTCTCTCTCCATCTCCCTTCCTCTCTGAAATCAATAAAAATCCTATATAATAAAAGCCTAATATGTCAATGACCAAACAGCAAAACAACTGGTTGCTATGACACACACTGACCACCAGGGGGCAGATGCTCAACACAGGAGCTTCCCCCTGGTGGTCAGTAGGCTCTCACAAGGGGGAGCGCTGCTCAGCCAGAAGCCTGGCTCAGGCCTCTCCTGCCTCCCCTGCAGGCAGGCAGTAAGGTGCAAGGGGTCCCAGACTGCAAGAGCGATGGGGGCATCGGGCCTAAGCCCGCAGGCGACATCCCCCGAGAGCTCTAGGACTGAGAGAGGGCGCAGGCCAGGCTGAGGGACAACCCCCCCCCCGCCCCAGTGCACGAATTTCATGCACTGGACCTCTAGTATATTAAGAAAAAAAAAGAATTGCACACCATTCTGTTCTATTCCTTATCCTCGATCTTTCTTTCCCTCCCCTTTAAATAAAAAAATCTGCGGACATCCAGGCTCCCAGGCGGATCCGATCCCTCCACTTTACCAGCCTTAATCCTGCCACACCTTCACGTCTATGACCTGCCCGGTCGGATGGCCGGTCAGTGAGCGCCCGGGACAGGGCGCCTACACAGCAGAAACGTCTAAACCGCGTGTAAACCCCGGTCACCGGCGGCGTGGCCCGCGGTCCCCGCCCTCCCGCCGCCCGCGCCGCCGCTCACCCGCACGTGCAGATCTGACACAGGCACCAGCTCCGCATGCTCCTCGCCAGCCGGGTCCACTGCGCGGCGCCTCCGAGCAGCCGCTGCCCTAGTTCCGACGCGCCTGCCGTCGCCCGGGCAACGCGGGCGCCCGGGAGACGGACGCGGTGACGTCAGCACGCGCGGGTCTGACGTCGCGCGTCTCCAGCCCCGCCCGCGCGCAGGCGCACTGCCCCCGCGGAGCTCCGGACGCCTCGGACGCGCGTGTGCGACCCGGCGAGGGTTCAGAACAGGTGGGTGCGCCCCCCGGCCCCGCCGCTGGGATCGGGGTCCCCGTCGGCCGTCTCCGGGCGGGTGGGGGGCCCGGACGACGGGAGGGGATGGGCCGCTTCCCCGCGCGGACCCGGTTCCCACGCGCTGAGGAGAAGGGGGCGTCGACTTCGCGGAAGAAGGGGATGCGGGACCCCAGATCCGCGCGGGGTTCGGGGGGGGTGGCCCGTGACCCCAAACTTTCCCTCGGGCGCCGTGCGCCGTCCGGGGCCGCGGACGTTTTCCTCGGGAAGCGCGTTCGGGGTGAGTGCGGGGCGGGGAGACGTCGGCGGGGGGAGAAGGGGGTCTCCCTGGGGTCCCCTCCGTGCACCCCGCGCCCAGCGCCGCGGGGAACCTCCCAGCCGCCCCGCGCGGGGTTTTGTGGGGGGAGCCGAGCCCGCGCCCGGTCGGGGCAGGTGTGCGCGTCAGGGCGGCGGCCGGACTTGGGCCCCGCGGAGGGTGGGGGTGTCGCTTCCCCCGGGACCTTGCCCCGGGTTCCGGGGTGCGGCGCCCGCGAGCTGTCCCGTCGGCAACTTGCCAGCGTTTTTACTTTTTCATTAAAAAGTGATTTGAACGCCCCGCCCCGGAGCCCAGGTGCCCAGGTGCCCCCGGTCCCGCGTCCCGGCCCCGGAAGCCGGCGGCCATGGGGCCCCACAGTTTGGAGAAGATGGTGCAGCTGCAGAGGAACCCCGCGAACGTCAGGAACATCTGCGTGTTGGCGCACGTGGACCACGGTGAGGAGCCGGGGACCCTTCCTGTCCTGTCCCGGGGCCGGGGGTGCGGGGGCGGGGCTCCGGGTGTCAGCGGCGTGAGGGGCGGGACTTCCTGCCTTTGATGTCCGGGACTCGCATGCGCGGTGAAACATTGCAAATACAGGCAGATGCCCAGTGATTTGCAATCTGGCGTGTTGCCTTGTTTTTTGTCTATCTATCTATGTATCTATCTATCATCTATCTAATCTATCTATCTATCTCTCTAATTTATCTCTAATCTATCTACCTGTCATCTATCTATTTATTTATTTAAATTTCAGAGAGGAAGGGAGAGGGACAGAAAGAGAAACATCCATGGTGAAAGAGGATCATGGACCAGCTGCCTCCTGCAGGCCCCCCTACGGGGATGGAGCCCGCAGCCTGGGCCTGGGCCTGTGCCCTGACGGGAATCGAACCCTGACCTCCTGGTTCATAGGTCGATGCTAAACCAGGGAGCCACGCTGCCCAAAACTGTTGCCTTGTTTTCTAAATGAGAATTTGAGTTTTTAAAACTCAGGAGTTAGCCCGAGCCGGTGTGGCTCAGTGGATAGAGCGTCGGCCTGTGGACTGTAAGGTCCCGGGTTTGATTCTGGTCAAGGGCACGGACCTCGGTGGCAGGCTCCTCCCCAGCCCGGGCCCTGGTCGGGGCACATGCAGGAGGCAACCCATCGATGTGTTTTTCTCACTAGGATGTTTCTCTCTGTCTTTCTCTCTCTTCTACTCTCCCTAAAAATCAATGGAAAAATATCCTGGGGTGAGGATTAAAAAAAAATTATTATTATTATTAAAAATAAAAGATAAATAAAAACATAAATAGATTAAAATTAATACTGTTATTTTAACAGGCAAAACTACCCTGGCCGACTGCCTCATATCCAGCAATGGAATCATCTCCAGCCGCCTGGCAGGCAAGGTATGTAGTTGCAGTGGATGAACACTTGTTGCGTCTCAGCAAGTAGCAGCCACCTATGGTGTGATGAACGTCTGCTGTGTGCTTAGCGATCCTGTAAGCGCCATGCGTCAGGCGATATCCTGGCACAGTTGTGGCCGTTTTCCCAGGCGGGTGAGGTGGTTTGAGGGGAAAGCAAAGAAAGCCTCCACCAGGGGAAAATAACACGGGAAAAGGCTCCTTGGCGAGGTCTGCGTGATGGGAGTGGAAGGTTGGCATCTACACCAGGAGAGAACACGAACTGGCAGAGGGTGTATCAGATGATCGCAGACCTTCAAGGCTCAGTGACGTGCCACAGGTCGGCTTCTGCAGCCTGTGGGCCGTGATGGACATCATGTTTTAGGAAAGGAATTCAAGAGATCTTCGTTTCTGGCTGCACTGTGAAAGGACGGGGAATAACTTACTTGCAATACAAAATAGCGATGTTGCCCTGGCCAGTTTGGTTCGGTGGATAGTGCGTCGGCCTGCGGAATCAAGGGTCCCAGGTTAAATTCCGGTCGGGGGCATGTACCTTGGTTGCGGGCACATCCCCAGTGGGGGGTGTGCAGGAGGCGGCTGATAGATTTTTCTCTCTCATCAATGTTTCTGACTCTCTATCCCTCTCCCTTCCTCTCTGTAAAAAATCAATAAAATGTATTAAAAAAAAACCCAACAAAACAAAAATAACCAAAATAGCGATGTTCCTCGCCTTAATGAGTTTAGAATATAACCAGCAGGATGCGTCAGGTGACTGGGAACAGAGAGAAGGGGAGATGGAGAAGCAAAATAGAATCAAAAAAGTACACACAGAAGACTGAAAGAAGAAATGCACACGTCTATATATGTAAAAGCCTAAGCCACCTTTGCAACCGGTGGACCAGTAGCTATGACGACGCACTGACAACCAGGGGGCAGACGCTCAGCACAGGAGCTGCCCCCTGGTGGTCAGTGCGCTCCCACAGCCAACCTCCCGCGGTTCCTTCCTCGGCCCGCAGGCCCCGATAAGCCCCAATCGCTGTCCAGGCTGAGGGACCTCACCTGTGCACGAATTTGTGCACCAGGCCTCTAGTAATAAAAGCATAATATGCTAATTAGACCTGATGTCCTTCCGGATGACCTTCCAGACAAAGCCGGACCGCGAGGGAAGCCCGGGTCCTCGCCGCCTGCCAGCGGCCGGAGGGAAGCTGGTGCTGGTAGCCAGGGGACGGAAGGCCTACTCTTGCACGGATTTCGTGCATTGGGCCTCTAGTATAGAATACCACGAGAACGAGACTTTTTGGAGGAAGGCCTGTCTTTCTTTTTTTAAATATATTTTTAGAGACGAAGGGAGAGGGAAAGGGCGATGGAAACATCAATGATGAGAGAGAATCTCAGATTGGCTGCCTCTTACACACCCTCTACTGGGGGTACAGTCTGCAGCCCAGGTGAGTGCCCTTGACCGGAATTGAACCTGGGACCCATCAGTCTGCAGGCCGACAATGCTCTGCCCACTGAGCCACACCGGCCAGGGCTGGAGGAAGGCCTTTCTGAGAAGTTGGAGAGGTGAAGAGGAGCCAGGAGTGGGACCTAGGGAGAGGCAGACAGGAAACCAGGAGATGGGAGACCCCTGGGAGAATTTCACGCATGTGCAGAGCGCACACATGTGCAGAGCACACACATGCACCAAGAGTAACTCACTCAGGTGTGTCTCATGCCCTGACCGAGAAGATTGAGGGCTGACAAGGTTGGTGTGTTTGGCCAGAGGTCATTGGTAGCTTTTAAGCGTTTGTTTTGCTAGAAGCTATGGGACATGAAGCTTTTCTGGAAATTAAAGAGTGAATACGGGATGAATCCACGTGGCAACCCATGACAACAAGTTACTCTCAAGGCTTCTGAACGAAAGAAATGAGGAAATCTAACGGGTGTAGAAGTACCCTCACCAGTCTGGCTCAGTGGACAGAGCATCAGCCCAGGTTCTGAAGGGTCCCGGGTTCGATTCTGGTCAAAGGCACATATCTCGCTTGCAGGCTCGGTCCCCAGCCCTGGTCCGGGTGCATGTGGGAGGCAACCCATCGATGTGTCTCTCTCACATCGATGTTTCTCTCTCTCTTTCTCCCCTCTCCTCCACTCTCTCTAAAAATCAATGGGGAAAACATACTCCGGTGAGGATTAACAACAACAAAAAGGATGAAGTTTTCAGAAGTGTGACAGTGGAGAGAAGTAGGGCTGGGCAGGGAATAGACCGTCCTGCAGCGGGCGGAGGGGGTAGCGAGGTGCTCAGGGCTGGGCTGGAGAGAGGGGTTCTCCGGTCCATTGAAGCCCCCGTCAGTACGAAGCTCTGTAGCGCCCCGGGAACGAGATGCAGGCCCGTGTGTGGGCGTTTACGCTTTATGAAAGCCACCAGCTAAATAAATGGCCGTGTTAGGAACATCTCCTACCTTCTCATTCTCCTTCTGTTGTTTTTGGTTAATCCTCACACCCGAGGATATTTTTCCATTGATTTTTAGAGAGAGTGGAAGGGAGGGGGAGAGACATAGGAAGAGAAACATCCATGTGAGAGAGAATCATTGGTTGGTTGCCTCTCGCTTGCGCCTCCAACGGGGCCAGGGATTGAGCCTGCAATGAGGTACAAGCCCTTGACGGGAATCGAACTGGGACCCTTCAGTCCACAGGCCAGTGCTCTATCCACTGAGCAACACGGGCTAGGGCTACCCTATCATTCTTTTTTTATTATTATTATTAATTTCAGAGAGGAAGGAAGAGGGGGAGGGAGATAGAAACATCAATGATGAGAATCATGGATCAGCTGCCTCCTGCACGCCCCCCACTGGGGATCGCGCCCACAACCCAGGCATGTGCCCTTGGTCGGATTCGAACCTGGGACCCTTCAGTCCACAGGCCGACACTCTATCCACTGAGCCACACCGGCTAGGGCCTTATTATTCTTTAAAATCTAATTTAGGGAAAGGAGTGAAGGCGTCCCTGGCTTCCAGAGACTCCTGTTGGAATGTCTGTTCAGACTTTGTCAATGAGCCTGTGAAGGGAAAGAGTGGCCGTGCTCTTGGTGAATGGAAGAACGTTCCCCCAGGCTGCCTTCTGTGAACGGCTCAGGACCACCCGTCGTTCACTCACGGCTGGAATCTGAATGAGCAGCCCCCCCGGAGGCTGTGTGGTCTGCCTGCATTTGCAAACTAGTTCATGTCTTTCAGTCTGACTGTGTTCTCTTCCCCATGACAAACTAACGTTCTCCATCCCTCCCCCTTAAAATGTCCAAGGGCCTTTATTTTAAAAGGTAAGCACGTAAGCCCGGCCGCCGTGGCTCAGGGGCTGAGCGTCGGCCTAGGAACCAGGAGGTCAGGGTTCGATTTCCCGGTCGGGGCACAGGCCCGGGTTGCGGGCTCCATCCCCAGTCGGGGGCGTGCAGGAGGCAGCCGGTCCATGATTCTCTCTCATCATGGATGTTTCAGTCTCTCTCTCTCCCCCTCCCTTCCTCTCTGACATCAATAAAAATGTATTTTTTTTTAAAGTAAGCAAATAACGCAAAAGTCCAAATCATTCCACTTGAATGTGACGTTCCAGTTCCGTGGGCAGTAAGGGTGCCTCTGTTTGTTCCCACAGTTACGGTACATGGACAGCCGGGAGGACGAGCAGATCCGGGGCATCACCATGAAATCCAGCGCCATCTCCCTGCATTATGCACAAGGTGAGTCCGTCTCTGTTTTAAAGAAAAAGAGTTCTGGACCTTCCGTTCTCTTCCCGGGTTCATCGCATGCCTCGGTTTCTTTGTGTTGTACTCCACATGACGTCGAAATGACGGAACTTTTTTTTAATAAATAAATGGGAGATGGTGATGTAACCATGAAACAATGTGCGTCGAGTCCGACGTAACCTGAGGACTGCCTGCAGTGTCACTGTTGTCAGAAGCCATGGTGTGCAGGCCTGGCAGGACCTTGGCTCACTGGTTCTCCGACTCCAGGGCCGACTCCAGGGCTTGTAAACCGGCTCCCCGGGCACCTGTCTCGGGCCTCCTCATCCCCGGAAGGCAGATCTGACTCTCCCGTCCTCAGAGCTCCCAGGAATTGCTTCCCATGCTCCCCTTCACCTCAGCTTCGTCTTCCAAGAACGTGGCACAACGGGTTCTTCCGGGTCTTTGTGTAATAACAGGCCACAGACAAAGAAGCATCGCTGATGGGCAGCTTGTAAGACGCCACGTGATGAGTAGCAACCCTACGCTTGTCAGAGGGGCTGCTGGGCTGCCGTCTCAGCTCCAGAGAGCGCCAGGCAGAAACGGTGCTCGTGGGTGAAGGCATCTGGGGGTGGATCAGTGTGACCCTCCCAGGACAGCAAGCTGCCCTCACGGCCCCAGCGCACTTGGGGGTCCTTCGCCCAGTGTTGTGCCACCCGCCGCCCGCAGGTCTGGCCTCCCGGGATGAAATGCGGGCCATCCTGAGCAGCGTGGCCGAGCGTGTGGCTTTGGGGTTAGATGGGCCCGAGCTTCCCCGCTGCTGTTCTGCAGTGCTTGATCTCGGGCGGGAACCTCAGAGCCGGTTCTAGCCGCGTGTCCTGCAGAAAAACATCGAGCTTTCTGCGTCCTCGAGTTCCGCTCTGTAAAACTGGGCTGATGGGAGCGGCCACCACAAAGGGTGGTTGTAGGCCGACGGGAAGCAGTGCCTGTACACGGCTTGGAACGGTGCCAGGCACACAGGCCGCCCCGGATGCGGGCCCGGCCTTGGTGGTTGTTTTATCATCATCAGTGTCACCTCGGGCCGAGCCCCGTCATCGGGCTGTTAAAGTCCCCGGGGGGAGCCCGCGACACGCCCCGTAACTTACCATATGCAGCCCCGTCATCGGGCTGTTAGAGTCCCCGGGGGGAGCCCGCGACGCGCCCCGTAACTTACCATATGCAGCCCCGTCATCGGGCTGTTAGAGTCCCCGGGGAGAGCCCGAGACGCGCCCCGTGACTTACCGTGTTCAGCCCCGCAGAGTCTGGAGCCCACAGGCTGAAGGGCAGAGTATAGAGAAGGAGCGAAAGTCCAGTGTCTGGGGGTGTTGGAGCGTTCGAGTAATTGTTTTACCTTTGGAAGAGAATGATCACATTAGCAGTGAGTGGGGATAAGGGTAGAATGCTAACGAGTTACCGTTTTTCTTCCTGGTTCACTTACGTTTTAAGGTTCAGTCTGTAACCTGGGGGCGGGGCCAGTCACTCTGCCGTGCCTGGGCCTGACATCAGCTTAGTGGGATGGGGCACTTCCAGCTGAAACGGCATGTGTGGTCGCTCGGCTGTACACGTAACACGCGTGTGTGTCGTGAGCCTGGAGGGGAGACTCCATGCGAGAGCGCTTAGCACACGGCTTGGCACGGAGCCGTCACTCCCTAAGTGTTTGTAGAATTGACTCGAACTCTCAACTGAGCAGACCCGCCCCTGCGCTTTGAGGTTTTGAAGGGAAGTCGTCGGCCAGCTGCTGTGTCTGTTGAAGTCGGCATTTCCCGTTTGGGCCCCTTTGAACAACCTTCCCTCTCGGGCGTCGGTCCTTGTATAGTCTCAACTTCCTAATCTGTGAAATGGGTATAGCAATATGTACCTAATAGGCTTATTGTAAGGCTTCAATAGTGTGTGATCAGCACATTACATTTGTTTGCTTAGCACAGTGCCCACCTCACAGGAGGCTAAGCAAGTGGTAACTATTAGAATAATAAAATCTGAATATTTTATTTTATTTATTTATTTATTTATTTGGGAGGAGGGGGTGAGAGAGAGAGAGAAACATTGATTGGTTGCCTCCTGAAAGTTGGGCCCAGGAGGAACCTGCAGTCCCTCCCCAGCAGCCAGCCCCCATCACCCTGGTCAGGATTGGGCAAGATGGCCCCGATTGGCCCCAATCGCCGGCCAGGCCGAGAGACCCCACCCATGCACGAATTCGTGCACTGGGCCTCTAGTAAAAACCTAGGTATGTGCCCTAGGCTGGGAATTAAACCCACAACCCGCCCTAGCCGGTTTGGCTCAGTGGATAGAGCGTTGGCCTGCAGACTGAAGGGTCCTGGGCTCGATTCCTTGTCAGGGCACATGCCCGGGTTGTGGGCTTTATCCTCAGTAGGGGATGTGTAAGAGGCAGCTGATTAATGATTCTCTCTCATTGAGGTTTCTATCTCTCTCTGCCTCTCCCTTCCTCTCTGAAATCAATCGTATATAATAAAAGTGTAATATGCTAAGTGTCCAATCATTCCACCAGTTACTATGATGCGCACTGACCACCAGGGGGCAGACACTCCAACCGGTAGGCTAGCTTGCTGCTGGGGTCCGGCTGATCAGGACTGGGCAAGACAGACTGGACATGCCCTGGAGCCCTCCTGCGGTCCCTCCCCGGCAGCCAGCCCCCATCACCCCAGTCAGGATTGGGCGAGATGACCCTGCCAGGCTGCGGGGCCCCCCCCCCACCTGTGCACGGATTCGTGCACCGGGCCTCTAGTAAAAATGTATTTTTGAAAAATAAAAGTAAACTCAACCTTTTGGTCCCATGGCTGACACTCTAACCACTGAGCAACCCAGCCAGGGTAAGCCCGAATGTTTTATATAAACACTGTTTGGAATCAGTAGTTTCGTCCACGGGAATTCCAGATGGACTGACAGCTGCGGGCGGGGCCTCTGCCTTCTGTAGCCTGACATCAGCTCTGAGCGCTCTGCCTCTGGAACGCCCGAGGCCGCGCATTGTATACCTGCACGGCTGACAGCGGCCGTCCCGCCCTCCATTCCAGGTGGCGAGGAGTACCTCATCAACCTCATAGACTCTCCGGGTCACGTGGACTTCTCCTCCGAAGTGTCCACGGCCGTTCGCATTTGCGACGGGTGCATCATCGTGGTCGATGCCGTGGAGGGAGTCTGCCCACAGGTAGGGGGGGCTGTGGTGTGGAAATACGTCGCTGGTGCGGGGAGGTGCGGGAGGAGGAACTGACCGCTGATGGCCGTGTGCACTTAGACGTTTCACTGGCAATCG
This sequence comes from Myotis nattereri, assembly GCF_964212035.1. Classification (NCBI taxonomy): domain Eukaryota; kingdom Metazoa; phylum Chordata; class Mammalia; order Chiroptera; family Vespertilionidae; genus Myotis; species Myotis nattereri. The sequence goes on along the minus strand of NC_138097.1, from coordinate 1,884,332 downwards.
CAGGTTTTACATTAGACGTTCAATAACCTCCCAATCTGTGGTGGAGTTTCCTCACCTAAGTTTTCAGGGTGACTTTAACTTTAGATTCTTTTTTTTTTTTTTAATACATTTTTATTGATTTCAGAGAGGAAGGGAGAGAGAGAGATAGAAACATCAGTGATGAGAGAGAATCATGGACCGGCTGCCTCCTGCACGCCCTACACTGGGGATCCAGCCCACAACCCGGGCCTGTGCCCTGACCGGGAATCGAACCCTGACCTCCAGGCTCGTAGGGTGATGCTCAACCGCTGAGCCACGCGGCCGGGCGGGCTCCTCACTGTCTTTTACACAGTTTCATTTATTCTCCTTAAGCAAATGGCCAGTTCCACGAAGGGAAGGATGATGTCTAGTCTGTACTTCTTTGCTGATGTGTTCTACACTTTGTGAATGTCTAGTGACCACCTGTGTCTGACGGGCGTAGTCCGAGTTATAAAGGAGTATGGAAATGAGCTGATGATTATTTCTTTAAAAAGTAGATTTGTATTGATTTCAGAGAGAAGGGAGAGGGAGAGAGCAATAGAAACACCTATGATGAGAATCACTGATTGGCAGCCTCCTGCATGCCCCTACTGGGGATCGAGCCACAACCCGGGCATGTGCCCTTGACTGGAATTGAACCCTGGACCCTTTAGTCCACAGGTCAATGCTCTACCCACTGGGCCACCCAGCTAGGGCAGAATAAGCTGATTATTAATCAAGATTTCTTAAATGTGCTTTAATTATTTCAGATCACAAGTTTTCCACTTTCCTTTCTGTTTCCATCAGACACAGGCAGTTCTGCGCCAGGCCTGGCTCGAAAACATCCGGCCCGTGTTGGTGATCAATAAGATCGATCGCCTGATCGTGGAGCTGAAGTTCACCCCTCAAGAGGCCTACTCCCACCTCAAGAACATCTTAGAGCAGGTATCGCGTTCTTTACTGTGGTCGTTTAAAAATCGGGGCTCGAAGAGGAGCTGCAAGGAAGTTGCTGGGTGGAGTCTGAGGCGCGGCTCTGGAAAATTCACTTCCTTAGAATTTACTCACTTTCCCACTTACGAGTCACACGTGCTGGCATCCTCAGAGTACAGCAGAGGCGGCAGCACACACCTCCTCTCGGGGTCCCGCCGGCTGGGAGCGTCCTTGCGCGTGAGGCTCGGACAATAGGTTTTAATGCTCTTTAATGTTTGAAATCTTGTTCTGGTTCCACAGGGAGGCGATGTTAGGAGGCTGTTTGGTTTTTGTGTTTTGTTTTGTTTTTTAATTTTTCCCCAGAAAGATTGGATAGTTTCTGAGTTGGATTTTAAAAAAATATATATTTCTTTATTGATTTCAGAAAGGAAGGGAGAGGGAAAGAGAGAAACATCCACGATGGGAAAGAATCATGGATCGGCTGCCTCCTGTACACCCCACTGGGTCTGGAGCCCACAACCGGGGCATGTGCCCTTGACTGGGAATCAAACCCTGACCTCCTGGTTTATTGGTCGACGCTCAACCACTGAGCAACACAGGCCGGGCGTGGATTTCTGAATAGTAGCTTCCATCGTCTCTCTGAGGTCGGAAATAAGATGACTTGAGAGTGAAAGTCGTTGGGAGTTAGAGGTCGGGAAGGGGGCCTGCGGAGAGTGGTGACAAGTTCAAATGCGTAGCTGATGTGCGACATGGCCGGGCTAAGGCCGACTAAGGCTGTGAACTAGGATGGTGGGAGCCCTGAGCTCCCGGGGACACCAGGCCTCAGCCCTGGAAAACAGGTAAAGGTACCACACGTTCGTGTTTGCATTAAAACGGTCATCACAAGAATGCCTGCAGAAGCCGCCCAGTCTAGCTGTGCTGGCGTCAGAAAGAACCGCTTGGTAACACGGAAGTTATTCATCGTTGTCAACGTCAGCCTCGCCTGAGCCCAGGCGGTGACGGACTGACTGACGGTGGTTCCGGGCGTGGCCAGTGCTCGTCGCGGGGCCTCCCGCCCTGGGCGCCAAGCAGCCGATTGACCCTCTGCCCTTTCACCCTCTCTCCTAGATTAATGCGCTCACGGGAACTCTTTTTACTTCCAAAGTCCTAGAAGAGAGGGCGGAGAGAGAGAGCGAGGCCCCCGGGACCCCGGGCGCCGACCCGGCGGAGCAGGTGTACGACTGGAGCGCGGGCCTGGAGGACACGGACGACTCCCACCTGTACTTCTCCCCGGACCAGGGCAACGTGGTCTTCGCCAGCGCCATCGACGGCTGGGGCTTCGGGTGGGTCCCGTCCCGCAGGTCCGGTCTCGCTGTGGGTGCCAGACACAGCTGATGTGTGTGTTTGATATTTTTCATTGATTTCAGAGAAGAAGGGGGAGAGAGAGAGAGAAACATCCATGACGAGAGAGAATCACCGATCGGCTGCCTCCTGCACGCCCCCTGCTGGGGATCGAGCCCGCAACCTGGGCCTGTGCCCTTGACCGGGAATCGAACCCAGGACCTCCTGGTTCATAGGTCGACCCTCAGCCACTGAGCCACGCCGGCTGGGGCTACACAGCTGCTACTTTAAGTGGAACTTTGTATTTTGAGATCATTGTAGATGCACCACAGTTGTAAGAAGGAATACAGATTCTCTTTTTACTGATCCCTGAGGTAGCAGCCACACGGGGCAACCAATTGATGGTTCTGTCTCGTCTCTCCTCCCCTCCCTCCCTTGCTCTCTCCCTCCCTCCCTCCTTTAGTTTCTCTCAGTAGAATCCATAAGAACATGTCCCGGGTGAGGATTAAACACAATAAAAGGCACCATGGCATGGATTCTGCTTCATGGGGAGGTAGAGAGACGGGACAAGACATGGGCCCTGGAGCCAGACTGCGTGGGCTGCTTCCCAGCGTCACGTGCTCCCTGTGCCACGTCTCTGCTCCTTTGTCCCTTCCTGTAAAGGGGGGGTGGGGGGGTTAGCGCCTGCCTCGGGGGAGAGGGAACGAGTGCAGTGAGGGGCACATTCGAGGCACTTTGGACAGAACGGTGCCTGCAGGGGAACCCCAAGTGGTAACGATGGTCACTCTGACTGATGTCACTAATGACGTGAACACTTGCTTTTTTTTTTTTTTTTTCAGAATTGAGCACTTTGCCCAAATCTACAGTCAAAAAATTGGCATAAAAAAGGAAGCTCTTTTGAAAACATTGTGGGGAGACTATTACATAAATATGAAGGCCAAGAAGATCATGAAGGTGGATCAGGTAATGGGCGTATGCCCCTTTTGTTTTCTTGTTATTTTTTTATTATTGCTGTTTTTAATTCTCACCTGAGGATATTTGTAGGGAGAGTGGAAGGGACGGGGAGAGACAGAGAAACATCGATGTGAGAGGAACACATCGACGGGCTGCCTCCTGCATGAGCCCCGACCAGGGCCTGGGCCGGGGAGGAGCCTGCAACCAAGGTACGTGCCCTTGACCGGAATCGAACCCAAGACCCTTTGGTCCTCAGGCCGATGCTCTATCTACGGAGCCACACGGCCAGGGCTCTCTTTTGAATGTGGGTTCCTCCCCTTAGGGACCTGAACTGTGACCCCTTTAATGGTTGTAATTCGGCTGTGACTCATGGGGGCAGTTCCTGAAGGATGTTTCACCGTCTATGTTTGGTTTATGCTCATGAATCTTATATTCAAGTGCTGCTTAAATAGAGCGCTTCACATACAGGGAGCAAAGAGTTGCTTTCTTTTTTTTTTTTAGAGGAGAAAAATCTCAGATCCTAGTCACTTGAAGACATTTTTTAAAAATACTTTTTATTGATTTCAGAGAGAAAGGGAGAGGGAGAGAGAGAGATAGAAACATCAACGAGGAGAGGGAATCATGGATCGGCTGCCTCCTGCACGCCCCACACTGGGGATCGAGCCCACAACCCAGGCATGTGCCCCAACCAGGAATCGAACCCGGACCTTCTGGTTCATGGGCCGAGGCTCAACCACTGAGCCACACCGGCCAGGGCTCTTGTATTCTGCCTGACTAGATCTCTCCATCCCTCAGCTCTGATTATACAGTCTGCGTAATGTAGCTCCTTTCCTGCTTGTTACTATGAAGCACAAAGCCCCACCGTGTGAGCCTCTCCCCTGGGCCATGGCAGGCCTTGAATCAGCAGCGTATTGAAGGGGGGCCAGTGCAGGGAGGGGGGAAGGCGGGGGCCTGACTGGAGGTTTGATCTCGGCCCCAGCCCTCACCAGCTGCGCCCTGTGCCTCAGTGTTTCCGTCTGTGAAATGGAGGCAGCAGGCTGGCCTCAGAGGGCGGGTATGATAACGATACGAAGCCATCCAAGGAAAGCCTGGAGACCGTCCTGTCCCGAGTGCCCTGTCATCAGTGTGTGCTGTGAGCGTGTCAGCGTTCACATCAGCAGTTCTCAACCTGTGGGTCGCGACCCCTTTGGCGGTCAAACGACCCTTTCACAGGGGTCACCTAAGACCATCCTGCAGATCAGATATTTACATGACGATTCATAACAGTAGCAACATGACAGTGATGAAGTAGCAACAAAAATAATTCTATGACTGGGTCACAGCAGGAGGAGCTGTATTTAAAGGGCCAGGAGGTTGAGAACCGCTGGTTTACACAATCCCTCTCCTCAGATCGGACGTGGCGTCTGTTTCTAATTTCCAGATGTTTTTTGTAAGTAAGACTCCGGCGGACATCTTTGCATAAATCTTTTGTCTCCGTGATGACTTTTTTTTTAACCGAGCACTCAGAGGTAACGACTCAATTTCTCACTAACTTGTCACTAGCTCTTCTGAAAGGCCGTCTTGGCTGATGGTCCATCTAATTGTGCATGTGAGAGCACCGTCTCATGGGGCTCTGGCATTATTTTGCATAGTTCGATAAAAGAAATGGTAGGTATTTTTGTTCTTAATTTCCTCTTCCTTGAAGTTGATTCTTTTTCAGGTTAGGAATATCCTTTAGCCCGGCCGGCGTGGCTCCGTGGTTGAACGTCAACCTATGAACCAGGGGGTCCTGGTTCAATTCCCGGTCAGGGAACGTGCCTGGGTTGCGGGCATTCAGGAGGCAGCCGATCCATGATGCTCTCTCATCATGGATGTTTCTCTCCTTCTCCCTTCCTCTCCGAAATCAGTAAAATATTAAAAAATGATGATAATGTTCTGTAGCATGAAGTTCATGGCGAGGCCTGTACATGCAGAGTCACGTGTTCGCTCTCCGCTGGGCGCTCCGTGGCGTTTTGAGGGGCGCAGGGGGGCCTCCGCAGTGACGTGTCCCCCAAATGGTCTCATCATTGTGAAGCCGATAGTCCCCATAGTTCCCGCAAGGAGAGAATGGTGGGTTATTGTACCTCCTTTCCTCCCCTCTGCGGTTGAGTAAATATCTTCTAGTAGAAATGAGGCGTGTCGATAATAAAACATGTCAAGAATGAGTATTCAGCCCCGGCCGGTGTGGCTCAGTGGATAGCGTGTCGGCCCGAGGACTGACGGGTCCCAGGTTCAGTTCTGGTCAAGAGCACGTACCTCGGTTGCAGGCTTGATCCCTGGATCTGGTCCAGGTGCACGTGGGAGGCAGCGAATTGATGTGACTCTCACATTGATGTTTCTCCCTGTCTTTCCCCCTCCCTTCCACGTTCTCTAAAAAAAAAAAAAAAAGAAAAATATCCTCAGGTAAGGATTAACAACAACAAAAATAAAGGATAGTATTTAAGATCCCCTATTAAATACACGGAAACCTGAGCGTGTACATTCTCTTTTACAGGCGAAAGGAAAGAAGCCGTTATTCGTGCAGTTAATCCTGGAAAATATATGGAGCTTGTACGATGCTGTCTTGAAAAAGTAAGACTTACAAACTGGTGACTGTGGGCAGGTAGAATGTGCCTCAGTTTCCAGTTGCCTGAGTCCTGCTTGCGGAAGCTGAGAGAGACGGGGCAAGTGAGGAGCGAGAGCCTGACGATGAGTTGGTGACAGGGCTGGGAGGCGATTTCATGGAGCCTGTGCGACCCAACTCAAGCGCAGCAGGCGGCAGAGGAGAGAAATGCTTTATAGAGGCCGCGGGGCAGGGAAGAAAGGATGGAGGGAAACACTGACCTGGATTTTTTATTGATTTGGGAGAGAAAGAGAAATGTCAATTGGTTGTTCCACTTCTTTTTAACATATTTTTATTGATTTCAAGAGGAAGGGAGAGGGAGAGAGATAGAAACATCCATGATGAAAGAGAACCATGGATCGGCTGCCTCCTGCACGCCCCCCACTGGGGATGGAGCCCACAACCCAGGCCTGTGCCCTGACCGGGAATCGAACCTGGGACCCTGCAGCCGGCAGGCCGATGCTCTGTCCACTGAGCCAAACCGGCCAGGGCTGGACCTTTATTTTTAAAAACCCAGTTTGAAATAAAATAGTCATTGTAGCAGAAAGGTGCCTGCTAGCTAGACATTAATAATGGGAACCTTGGGCACACACATGCTGGGGACAAGTGCAAAAGAAAGCTTGCCTCAGCGAGTTCAGTGTCTGGGTTATTCCCGAGATGGGTCCCTGCCCTCTGAGCATGCATTTGTGACCCTGCTTCACCCATTGGCATAGTTGGCTTAAGGAGGCTGTGGTCTGGTGCTGCAGGACAAATCTGTAATAATAAAAGCGTAATATGCTAATTAGACCGGCCAGCCGAACGACCTTCAGGACGAAGCCAGGGCTGCGAGGGCCGAGCCCCTTGCAGGGATTTCGTGCACCGGGCCTCTAGTTTTAGAGAAAGGTTCCTTTAGGAGTGGGCGGGTGGAGACGGGGCCTCCGTGCTGTGGCGGGAGCCCCTGCAGTCCTTTTCAGATGTTGGTAGAAAAAGTCATGCATGAGGAGTAAACGCTGTCAGATAATGGTGAGGTCCCTGTCCTCTCAGCTCCTTCACGCCTCTGTGACCTTCCACCCCGCTCTTGTGCTCGCTGCAGGGACAAAGAAAAGATTGATAAAATCGTCACCTCCTTGGGGTTGAAGATCGGGGCCCGGGAGGCGCGGCACTCGGACCCGAAGGTCCAGGTCAGCGCCATCTGCAGCCAGTGGCTGCCCATCTCCCAGGCTGTGCTCGGTATCCTTTCTGTTTGTGGATTTTAATGGGATCATCGTTTTGACAAAATGGTGGAGGGGGGGTGTTTACTGGCCCCCAAGAAATCCTCGGGAAATAATGCATCCCGCTCCAACTGAGCTTGCTATGTTCATGTCTTAGTGTTCTATGAGACTATTTAACAATGATTATACTGCCCTGGCCGGTGTGGTTCAGTGGATAGAGCGTCAGCCTGCGGACTGACGGGTCCCGGGTTCGATTCCGGCCAAGGGCATGTACCTGGGTTGCGGGCACATCCCCAGTGGGAGTGTGCAGGAGGCGGCTGATGGATGTTTCTCTCTCATCGCTGTTTCTAACTCTCTATCCCTCTCCCTTCCTCTCTGTAAAAAATCAACAAAATATATATTTTTAAAAAATTCTTATACTAATATTAGTATTTATTCTAATACAGTCTATATGTTCTTCTAGGAAGATATTCTTTTTTATTTTTGTTTGGTAATCTAAAAAAGAGGCTTCCTTTTACTAAAATTTATATATAAGTAGATAATTTAGAAGTTTTAGGTCGCTGTTTTACTTAGTACTATATATTCTTTAGTGTGTTGATATTCCTCATTATGTTTTTAATTCCCAAAAGACTTCATTATAAAGTGGCATACATTTACTGAAGTAATTTTATAGATGAATTTCATCTCTCTCTCTCTCTTTTTTTTTTTTTTGTGATCCTCGCCCAAGGATATTTTTCCATCAGTTTTTAGGGAGAGTGGAAGAGAGAGGGAGAGACAGAGAGAGACATCCATGTGAGAGAGACACATGGATGGGTTGCCTCCTGCATGCGCCCCGACCAGGGGCCGGGCTGGGGAGGAGCCTGCAACCAAGGTCCGTGCCCTTGACCGGAATCGAACCCGGGACCCTTCGGTCCGCAGGCCACCGTTCCAGCTGGCCAGGGCTCATTCCTTGTTGCCGCAGGATTTGGTGTACGTTCTGGTCTCGTCCTTGGAGATTGCACGCATCAGTGTTGGAGTCCTTAACAGCAGACCGCAGCCATGGTGTGTCAGAAGCTCCCCAGCCCCCTCGACATCACACCCGAGCGCGTGGAGAAGCTGCTGTGCTCGGGCTCACAGACGTTCGACTCACTTCCGCCGGAAACCCAGGCGCTGAAGGCAGGTGAGGGACAGAGGAACGTGCGCGCACCCTCATCTTTAAAAAGAAATACACTTTTTTTTATTTCAGAGAGTGAGAGGGAGAGAGAGAAACATCCATGATGAGAGGGAATCATGAATCGGCCGCCTCCTGCACGCCCCACACTGGGGATGGAGCCCGCAACCCAGGCCTGTGCCCTGACCGGGAATCGAACCCTGACCTCCTGGTTCCTAGGTCGACGCTCAGCCCCTGAGCCACGCCGGCCGGGCCTCCGAACTTTTCAAGGCTTCCCCAGGCAAGACTTCCGGACCATGTTCCATTCTGACTTCCGGAATGTTTTTTCTCGTTGGAATTTGACTGGTGGGCTAACTTACGGGTAAAATCTTTTGATGTGGGGCGATTTTTAAGAAAAAATCACTAACCGATTTTATCCCTTCAGTGTTGGCTAAGAAAATGTCAACATGTGCTTTGAATTGTGAACAGTTTATAGATGTGGGCCCTGGCAGGCGGCTCCTCGCACAACCAAAGGCTGCAGGTTCATTCCCAGTCGCTGGGCTGCAAGTGCAAGCCCTGGCTTTGGTGCATACAGGAGGCAGCTGGTCCATGTTTCGCTCTCGCACTGATGTTTCTCCTCTCTCTCTCTCTCTCCCCCTCTCTCCTTCCCTGCCCCCCTCTCTCCTCCCCTCCCCCCCTCTCTTTCTGTCCCTCCCTCCCCTCTCCCTCCACCATCCTTCCTCTAAACATATCCTCAGGTGAGGATTAAAACTTGAAATGTATCAAAGGTTTTGTTGATTCAGGGAAAATTGACATCTTTTATAATAATGGTCCTTAGTTTATATCTAAGGTTTTTTACATTGCTGTCATTATAATATTCTATTTTTTATTGATGAAGGTATTACATATGTGTCCTTATCCCCCTAGTGCCCCCCGCCCCCCTCCTGCCCTGTTAATGCTGCTTTTCTTTCCTCGTTTTTGCCAATTCTGCTTGTTCTTTTTCCTGTTTTCCGGCAGGTTTACGGTTTTCCAAATGGACTTTTTATGGTCGTTGGAAAAGGTTATAGGCTGCTTACATATTTAGATGATGCCACAGTGAAAACATCTTAATTGTTCTCCAGAAAAATCTGGATCTTTCACTAAGGGAAAAAAATACTGACATGCTTGCTTTCTGCTCGCTCAGCTTTTATGAAATGCGGGAGTGACGAGACCGCGCCCGTCATCATCTTTGTGTCCAAAATGTTTGCTGTCGACGCTAAGGCTTTGCCTCAGAACAGGCCCAGGTACGGACGGGGCAGGGGCGGGGGCGGCGTACACGCGCTCAGTGGTAGGGTGGGTCCCCGAGAAAGGTCCCCACGGGCGTGCGAGCTGTGTGGGCACGTGGGGCCTGTGGGTCAGCTCATGTGCTCAGGGTGCCTGGGGCCCGCGTCCTCCGAGGAAGACTCAGGGGCCTGCTCTCCCGGTGCCGCCGCTGGGGAGGGAACTGGGGAGCCTTCTGCCCCGAAGGGTCCAGGGCCTGTTGTCGACCGGTCCCGGCACATGAGTGCTGCTGGTTCCCTACTCGTCCGCGTGAGAGACGCTGGTGCCGCCCGAAGCTGACGTGCGTGGCGTCCCGCAGGCCTCTCACTCAGGAAGAAATTGTGCAGAGGCGTGAGCAGGCGAGACAGAGGCACGCGGAGAGGCTCGCGGCAGCTCAGGACCCGGCGCCCGCGGGGCCCACCGCCGACGGGAGCACCCCTGAAACGAGTCCGGACGGAGAGGAGCCGAAAGGTACAGCTTTCCCAATGGGCTTTGGTGCCAAATATATATATATTTTTAATGTCAAATGTCTGTACTTTTTTCTTCAATATATTTTTACTAGAGGCCGAATGCACGAAATGTGTGCACAGGCAGGGTCCCTAGGCCTGGCTGGCACTCAGGGCTGATCTGTGGGGCAACTGGTGGGATGATCGGTGGGAGGGGCCCGCTGGCACCCACCTTGGCCGGCCTGGGGCCTGCGGACTGGGGGCAGCTCCTGGGCTGAGCGTCTGCCCCCTGGTGGTCAGTGTGCGTCATAGCAATGGGTCCTTCCACCATTTGGCCAATTTGCATATTAGGCTTTTATTATGTAGGATAGGATTGATTTCAGAGAGGAAGGGAGAGAGAGAGATAGAGACAGACATTCACGATGAGAGAGAATCATGGATCGGCTGCCTCCTGCACGCCCCCCACTGGGGATTGAGCCCACAACCCGGGCCTGTGCCCTGACCGGGAATCGAACCCTGACCTCCTGGTTCATAGGTCGACACTCTATCCACTGAGCCAAACCAGTTAGGGCTATTCTTTTATTCTTGCTGTTTCTGTCCTGGAACTGGGCCAGATATCCATCTATTCACTGTCCCTCTGTGTCCCCCGCCCGGGGGAGGGCGTGCTTGGCACTCATGACCCCTTTGTTCCTGGCAGGGGGTGAGCCGCAGGCGGGGAGTGTGACCCCTAGGCCCGCGCCGCGGGAAGAAAGCAGCCAAGAGACCAACCAGGAGACGTTCGTGGCGTTTGCTCGCGTGTTCAGCGGCGTGGCCCGCAGAGGAAAGAAAATCTTTGTCTTGGGGCCCAAGTACAGTCCGGTGGAGTTTCTGCAGCGGGTAAGACCGGAAGCCAAACTCAAGTATTCGTTTCCCGGTTCTGGTGGCTTTTAAGTTGGCGAGATCGGCGATCACCTTATTGGTAGATTTCTCGCATCTAGAAAGGCACATGGAGGTGAATTCTGTGTCTCCTCTCGCGTGGCCTGGGTGACATTCGGTAGACCTGTCTCACTCGGTAGCATTTAGGGAAGGGAACTGCCATATGAACCATGTGTTCTGGCCTTAAAGGTTGTGAGGCCTTTCCCTCCGAGGCCGGAAGAAGGAACGGGGAGGACACGGCATGCTCCTGCCAGGGCGAATCTTCGGGAAACGGAGATGCGGAGTCTGGGCGACACTGACAGGCGTGGGCACGCGCAGGGGGCAGCAGCAGGCGCCCGCGGGCAGTCCCAGGCGCCGCTCAGGAAGGTCTGAGCCGCTGAGCAGTGGCTTCCAGATGTGCCCGAGCCAAAGGCAAAGGCCCCCACCAGCTGGAGCCGTGGCGGGACAGGCTCGGGTGCGGGAGGCTGAGGGTGCCAGAGCCCCGGGAGCCGGTCGGGTCCCCAGGAAGCAGGGAGGCGGAACCTACTCGTCAGGGTCCACGCAAAGCCCTGCTGAGGCTCTGGGTGGCGTCGCTTTAAATCAGTGCCTATTAGGGTTATTTAATTTAATTAATTTATTTTTAAATATTTGTATTGATTTCAGAGAGGAAGGGAGACGGGGAGAGGGAGAGAAGCATCAACAATGAGAGAGAATCATGGACCGGCTGCCTCCTGCATGCCCCCTACTAGGGATCTAGCCCGCATCCCGGGCATGTGCCCTTGGGTAGCATCAAACCTGGGACCCTTCAGTCTGAAGGCCAACGCCCTGTCCACTGAGCCACACCAGCTAGGGCCGGGGTTTGACTGTTTTTAAAATATATATATTTTTATTGATTTCAGAGAGGAAGGGAGAGGGAGAAACATCATGATGAGAGAGAATCATTGATAGGCTGCCTCCTGCACGTCCCCTGGGGACCGAGCCCATGACCCGGGCATGTGTCCTTGACTGGAATTGAACCCGGGACCCTTCAGTCCACAGGCTGATGCTCTATCCACTGAGCCACACCAGCCAGGGCAATTTTTAAATCCATGAGGCACTATTTCAAATTTGCATGCTTCACAGTTACATGAAATGTGACCGCCCCACGTCTCATTTATGAATGAAAATAACTTTGTACATATGAACCGATGTTTCCATTTCCTGCTCCCTCACTTACCGGCGACCATTCTCCCTCTCCCAGGTGCCATCGGGCTTCTCCACTCCCCTGGACGAGCTGCCCGCGGTCCCCCACATGGCGTGCTGCACGCTGGAGCACCTGTACCTCCTGATGGGGCGGGAGCTGCAGGACCTGGAGGAGGTGCCGCCAGGAAACGTGCTGGGTAGGTGCTGCTGGGCGTCCGTGTCCTCCGAGCGGCCTCTGTCACCCGCTCACTCGGCGGGGTCTCTGAAGGAGAGGCCGGCTCTTTCCTGCTGTGCTGAGACTTCGCGCAGTGCATGTGAGTCATTAGCGTGTAGTCAGCACCTTGGTGTGACTTACGGTCGTTCTTTTGTTGTTGTTGTTAATCCTCCCCCGAGGATATTTTCCCATTGAGTTTTAGAGAGAGCGGAAGAGAGAGGGAGACAGAGAGAAACATCGATGTGAGAGAGACACATCGATGGGTTGCCTCCTGCTCGAGCCCCGACCAGGGCCTGGGCCCAGGGAGGAGCCGGCCACCGAGGTACGTGCCCTTGACCGGAGTCTAACCCGGGACCCTTGAGTCCGCAGGCCAACACTCTATCCACTGAGCCGCACCGGCCAGGGCTGTGGTAGTTCTTTCAAAAAAAAAAAAAAAAGTAAGTGCTGCTCACGTTGTCTGTGAACGCTCCGAGCTGGGGCCTTCTGTCTGCGAGCAGCGGAATTCCTGCTCCCGGCCCTTCTCGCTCTGAGTTCCGGGACCTGTTCTGGCCGAGTGTCTTGGAGACGGATCTGCTGCCATCGTTGGGGAGTTCCCTTCCTGGTGTCGTCAGGACGACCAGTAGGTTTTTAATTTGGCTCCTCGGTTTGGTGGGTGACCGGTCAGAGTGGCTCCGTCAGCACGTCTGGAGCTCGTTTCCCGCCTCACAGCCAGAAGCGCCGTCTCAGGCCCGTTTCCCTGCGTCGTCGTAAAAACCGGGGCCTCGGAGCAGGAGCGCCGTGTCCTCCGCCCCGTGTTTCCTAAGAGCATCTCGTCACGGCTGGGAGTGAGTTTAAGACGGGCCGGGGCGGGGGGTGGGGGGGGATGGGGGGGGGAGAAGGCCAGGGTTCCGGCTTGTTAGTGCGCAGAAGTGACCGCCCGAGAGAGAGGCGGCCGCAGCCGGGGTAAGGGACGTGGACTCCAGCCCGCAGGGCGCTCGGCTGCGGTGGCCGAGACCAGGTTTGTCAGCACAGCTTCTCGCGTGGTTTTTCTGTTGGTCCTCCATCCCCTGATTGATTGTTAGAGAGAGTGGAGGAGAGGGGGAGAGACAGAGGAACATCGATGTGAGAGGCCCATCGATGCGTGGCCTCCTGCACGCGCCCCGACCAGGGCCCGGGCCAGGAAGGAGCCTGCAACTGAGGTCCGTGCCCTTGACCGGAATCGAACCCGGGACTCTTCGGTCCACAGGTCGACGCTCTGTCCACTGAGCCACGCTGGCCAGGGCTGTGTGTATGTGTGTGGGGGGCGGGGGAGGGTTAACTTAAGACAGGTTTGTCTTTTGGGTGAAAAGCATAAGCCGGGTGGCTGATCTGGTTGAAACAGTCCGCGTGGTCCCTCTACCTGCTGCTGCCTAAGGACCCCGAGCCCAGCGGCTCCACTGAGACAGCGGGTATTTCCTCACGCCCTCAGGCCTCGTGGTTTGCTGGGCAGCTCCTCCTCTGTTCCGCGTGGCGTCACCTGAGGTGCTGAGAGCCTGGGCACGACAGCTACTCGAAGGCTCTGCACCCCGTGTCTGAGGGTGACACTGGTTGTCTGGGGGCCATCGGATGGGAGTGGGACTAGGGCTGGACCTGTGGCTGTGACTTGTTTTTAATGAATATGTGTTTATACGTATTTTGTTAATCTCAGAGAGGAAGGGAGCGGGAGAGACAGATGGAAACATCATAACATCCATGATGAGAGAGAATCACGGACCGGCCGCCTCCCGCACGCCCCCCGCTGGGGATCGAGCCCTTGACCTGGGCCTGTGCCCTGATGGGAATCGAACCCTGACCTCCTGGTTCATAGGTCGACCCTCAACCACTGAGCCCCGCCGGCCGGGCCCATGTGACTTTTCCATGTGGCTGCTTGGCCCCCTCACCATTTGCTGGCTGGTGAGCGTCCAGTAGGAGAGGAAGGAGTTGTCATGATGGCCCCTCCTGAGCCCTCGGCCCCACTCCCGCCCCGTCCCTTCCTCAGACAGGAGTGAGTCGCTGACTGGCTCGGATCCAAAGGCGGACACTCACTCCACCTCTCGATGGGACCCGCGTCAGAGAGTTTATGGACGTGTTTGAAAGGGCCACACCACGAATCCGAGATGACTCTCGTTTCTCTTACACGTTAACGGGCCCGTGATGGGGCGCAGATGACACGTTACAGCACGGAGCGATGTCTGTGGCGCTCGGGGCCGGCCTGGGAATGCTGTTTCATTTGTGAGCCCTGTTCGCTCAGGGAGACAGTCCTCACTCCGTTTTCAGAGGAAATAGTGGAGAGCCAGGTGCCTGGTGCGCGTGTGCTCCCATCAGACGGGAGACAGTCGGGGTTATCGGATGCCGATGCCAGGCTTGCTGGCGGCGGGAGTGAGCGCATCGCCTGGCGTTCGGGGCAGGCCTCTCGCTGGCGCGTGGAGCACGCAGACGTCACTCTGGAGCGAGGCTGTTACTCACTGGGCGAACTGACGCCGAGCCGTCCGCGTGGGGCGGGTTTCTGCGGCCTGCGGACAGTTCATTGAGAGTTTAGAATTCTGTAATTCCAACCTGATGTCTGGAGAAGTGGGTGTAGATGAGCCTGGCAGACCTCCCATGCCCAGCACACAATGGCCTCTTGTTCAGTCTCCTCCCGAGAAAGGAAACGTTTGCCGCAGGCCCGGTTCACATGCGAGGGGAAATTGAATTAGGGTTCCAGGTCTGCAGCCCTTTCTTCCTCGCTTCCAGATCTCTTCCATATGGTGAAATCTTTACGATTTCAGGGGCGCACTTTAAGAGGAAACCTGATATTCCCCTTTTTACAGCGTGAGGGAAGCAGTGGGTGCTGCCCAGCCTTCTTCTGAACTGGTTCCAGTTCTGCCAGGGGAGGTTGCTGGGCTGACGGGAAGTCAGTGTGGTTTCAATGAGTGAGTGTGTGTCTCCTTGTAAGGTGAGGAACTGAGGAGTCAGAAGCCTTTGAAGGGTTTTACTGGCAGATTTTTAAAAAATATATATTTTTATTGATTTCAGAGAGGAAGGGAGGGGGGGAGAGAGAGAGAGAGAAAGACATCAGTGATGAGAGAGAATCATGGATCGGCTGCCTCCTGCATGCCCCCTACTGGAGACGGAGCCTGCAATCCGGGCATGTGCCCTGACCGGGAATCGAACCTGGGACCTCCAGGCTCATTGGTCGATGCTTAACCCACTGAGCTACACCGGCCGGGCCAGCCTCTCTTCTGTTAACTTCTGGGAGACCAGCTGCTCTTGGTGGCACACGTGAATCCCAGCGTGCCTGGGGACCGCTCATCTGGTCCATTTCCCAAAGCTTTGGGCATTTGGTGAGCCTTTTCCTCTGGTGACATAGCCTTACCCTAATTGTCACCTTTCTTCGGACATTTCACTTGACATTGGAAGGTGGAGGGCGTAGGAGAGGGAGGCGGGCATATCGATCCATGTGGGATAAACCTTCCTTTCTCAGGATCCAAAGCGGCTTAAAAGAAAACAAACAAGAGGCGTGTTTTGTACACGCAGTGAAGTCCTGTGTGCTCTGGAAGGATGAGCCTTTGTTTGTTTAATTTCGTGGCGCAGTCGTTCTTCCACTTGTCTTTTCGGCTTCGTCTGTGCTTGGTCCTGCACCTCCCACGTGGTTGGATTCCCACTGGGGCTGCTTGAATCTCCCGGGTTCTCTCCAGGCCAGGGGTGGGCAAACTTTTTGACTCGAGGGCCACAATGGGTTCTTAAACTGGACCGGAGGCCAGAACAAAAGCATGGATGGAGTGTCTGTGTGAACTAATATAAATTCAAAGTAAACATCATTACATAAAAGGGTACGGTCTTTTTTTTTTTTTAGTGTTATTCATTCCAAACAGGCGGATCGGGCCCGCGGGCAGTAGTTTGCCCACGGCTGCTCTAGGCCCTTCACAGTGTGGATTGCAGACCAGCCAGAAGGCAGCCTCTTGTCTGAGAAGGGCACTGTCGTGGGAACTCCCAGACCGGAGTCTGTGCCGCAGACAGTGCGCTGGGTCACGTGATCTCTGTGCCTGCAGACAGTGCGCTGGCTCACGTGATCTCTGTACCCACATACAGTGTGCTGGGTCACGTGATCTCTGTACCCACATACAGTGTGCTGGGTCACGTGATCTCTGTGCCTGCAGACAGTGCGCTGGGTCACGTGATCTCTGTGCCAGCATACAGTGTGCTGGGTCACGTGATCTCTGTGCCCGCATACAGTGCGCTGGGTCACGTGATCTCTGTGGCCCTCCCTCTTCCTTTG
This sequence comes from Myotis nattereri, assembly GCF_964212035.1. NCBI lineage: Eukaryota > Metazoa > Chordata > Mammalia > Chiroptera > Vespertilionidae > Myotis > Myotis nattereri. The sequence continues at coordinate 1,867,902 of NC_138097.1, read as the reverse complement.
GCTGGCTCTCCAGGAACCTCCCCCCTGCCCGTGACCTGGCTTTCCCATCGCCTCTATTGCTTGGCCGTTCTCCATATTGCCTCTGCCCACCCCTCCGTCTGTGGATGGCTCGAGGTGACACCCAGAAAGCCTTCGACAGCCCTGGCCAGTGTGGCTCAGTGGATAGAGCGTTGGCCTGCGGACCAAAAGGTCCTGGGTTCAGTTCCGGTCAAGGGCTGGACCTCGGTTGCAGGCTCCTCCCCGGCCCGGGCTGTGATCGGGGCACGTGCGGGAGGCAACCCATTGATGTCTCTCTCACATCGATGTCTCTCTCTGTCTCTCCCTCTCTCTTCCGCTCTCCCTAAAAATGAATGGAAAAATATCCTCGGGTGAGGATTTAAAAAAAAAAGAAAGAAAGCCTTAAAGGGGTAGGAACTCCACCCCCTGGAGATCTCTGTCCTTGGATTCCCGAGGACCGTGGCATGGCTGTGCCTCCGGAGGGCCAGGCGGCGTTCTCTCTCTTGAGCCAGTTCGGAGGCCTCGTCACGTTCCCCGAAAGCGCAGTTAGAGATCCCCGCGCCCCCCCCCCCCACACACACACACACACACACACTACTGGGCAGAGGCCGAGTGGCTGAGTCTGAAGCCTGGGCAGCCTGTCCAGCGCCAGCCAGGGCCGCAGCTGCCCCCGACGGCCACCAGGGGGCAGCCGTGCCCACCGCCCGTCCTGCCTGCAACCAGAACAAAGACCAGGTGTCCCAGGGAGCCTGTGCAGGAGTCCGGCCCCGGGCGGCCCTCGTGGGACATCTGTCGCCTTCACCTGGGACTCCTGGTGATGAAGACGCCGAGCCGGTGGTGGGTGGGCTGTGCGTGCTGCGGGCTGTGTGCTTTGTGGACTGAGCTCGAGTGAACCCGCACAGGGTGCGTCTGGGGCTCTGTGACCTGCCCCGGCCCAGCCCGGTTCCTGCTCGCGGGGGGGGCGGCGTTTGCATCATGGGGCTTTACAGACGCCCGAGTCGTGGAGAGAGAGGAGGTGAGCGGCGCGCAGCCTGCCGCTCGGCCTGAAGGAGGACTTCAAAGCCGCATTTACATTTATGTTGGCCGTGCTCTCTCCCTCCCGCCCCTCCCGCCTCCGTCCGAATACTAGCGGCATTGTTCCGGTTGTATGTTTTTCCCCTCTGGCTTCCTCTTCATCTTGGAAACTGGGTAACGGCTCCTCGGGTAGTTTCTACTTGGAAAAAGCATTATCATGAAAATATATGCGGCTCCGCGGCCCGGGACCGCTCGCGCCCGAGCCCCGCACAGTGAGCGGAACGCCGGCGCAGGGCTTGCTGTATGCGCCCCAGGTGACCGGCGTTCATCTGCGGCAGCTCCACGCCTGATTGCATGGCTGGTCATATTTCAAAGGGCCTGGGCTGTGGGCTTCCCTGCTGGCAGCGCTGTTGATCCTAACCGGGCCCTGTGACCTGGCTCTGTAAGGGGGGAGAAATCAGATCCCCTTGCAGAATCAAAGGCCAGCTCAGCCCCCTCCCCTGGGAAGCAGTAGGCGGAGAGGAACCTCTTCTGTCAGATCTCCACAGAAGCAGCAATTAGTCCGTTTATTGGGGAGCAGTTGTTTCTCTTCAAAGCCACACGCCTGCCATTTTTGCCAAAACGACAGTGGCAAAATTTCGTTTTCGAAACAATTTGCACAATGCCCTTGTCTCTGCGTATCTTTCGTTAGCCGATAACAAAGGGCGTGACCCTTCTATGCACTGGAGAGGCGGACACATCCAGCTAGATGGAGTCAGCATTCCCGTAGACCTACTGCGTGCTGGCTGTTCAGTCAGTTCTGTGTATGTTTCTCATTGAAGCCTCACCACAAACACGAGTCGTAAACTTACCTTCATTTGCAGTTGAGAGAACTGAGACTCAGAAGGGCTTTGTGTGTGTTTAATGTATTTTCATTGATTCCAGAGAGGAAGGGAGAGGGAGAGAGCTAGAAGCATCCGTGATGAGAGAGAATCGGGATCGGCTGCCTCCTGCACGCCCCCTACTGGGGATCAAGCCCGCAATCCGGGCCTGTGCCCTGACCAGGAATCAAACCCGGGACCTCCGGGTTCATCGGTCGATGCTTAATCACTGAGCCACACCAGCCGGGCAAGGGGCGTATCCGCGTTACTGAGCCCGGGCGTGTCACACAGTGGGTGCACGTGACGAGGACACGTTGCGGTGCGGGTGTGAGTGAAGGCGCATGACTGTCCTCCCCCCGCCCCCAGCTGCCCCTTTGGGGCACAAAGGACTGGAGTTTTGAGCAGGAGGAAGCATGTATGGGAGATGGAGCAGATGATGTTACGGCTCTGCCCTGGTTTGCTGGTGATGGGGGTACAGATGGGGAAATGGAGGCTGCAGCTCAGAAAGGCAGGATGGAGGTCCTGCTCGCACTCACGTGAACCTCCAGCCTCTGACCCCGGTCACGTGCTGCTCTGTCGCTCCTGGCGTTCACCGTGGCCACCAGGAATCCGTCTCCCGCGGGCCTCCCTCCGAGGGCAGACGTGGAGGAGAACGCGAGGCTGTGTGTGCGAGCGCAGGTGCGCCTGCGCGTCTTCCACGCGCACATACATTCGTCTGTCCACAGCCAGAGACCTGACGAGCTGCAGGAGTCTGCAAGCCACAGAGCACTGGTCTTGCCCAGGCAGGCTTTCAGAATCCCGTTTTTTGAGTACCTGTCAGTGTTTCCTAGATTTGTGTGGCCCGTAACAGTTTGATTTTCTGCATAAGTGCAATATATCCATCGTGCTTTTGGATACTAAATTTGACAATCAATTTACTTTATGAGGTTATACCAGTTTATAACTGAAACCGGGTTATGTTAAACACATGCCAAAATACGAAATAGTCTTAAAAAAACAACAACCCTAACAAATAGAAGGTTGTATATAAATTGGATTTATTGATTCTGCCTCTAATTGATAGAAAAACATATCCAAAATTTACATCGCGACCAAATTTAAATTTATTCTAAGATGTAACAAATCTGTAGATTTGCTTCACAAACATCATCATAGAATTTCTTGTGTGTTCCCTATTTTGTTTTCTATTTTCTCAAGTATGCTCCATGTGAATACAGGACTATGGGTTAGTGGAGAGGAAGATGAATATTTAAACCCATTAACTCTATCTTCCTCTTTTAATAAAGTGAGCTATATTATTATATATATACTAGGGGCCCAGTGCACGAAATTCGTGCACTGGGTGGGGGGGGGGAGTGTCCCTCAGTCCAGCCTGCCCCCTCTCACATACTGGGAGCCCTCAGGCGTTGACCCCCATCACCCTCCAATCGCCTGATCGGCCCCTTGCCCAGGCCTGACGCCTCCGCCAGAGGTGTCAGGCTTGGACAGGGGACTCCCATCTCCCCCCGATCACTGGCTCTGGCCCCCGCCTAGGCCTGAGGCCTCTGGCCCAGGAATCGTGCCTGGGCAGGGGACGCCCATCTCCCTCTGATCGCTTGCTCCACCCCCCGCCCAAGCCTGACGCCTCTGACCCAGGCTTCAGGCCTGGGCAAGGGGACCATCATATCCCCCCAATCCCCGGCTCCGCCCCCCACCCAGGCCTGATGCCTCAGCCAGAGGAGTTGACCCTCATCACCCTCCGATCACCAATCACCGGATCGGCCCCTTGACCAGGCCTGAGGCCTCCGGCAGAGGTGTCCGGCCTGGGCAGGGGACCCCCAGCTCCCCGCGGTTGCAGGCTCCGCCCCTGCCCAGGCCTAACGCCTCTGGCCTGGGCGTCCTGCCCAGGCAGTGGGGACCCGCAGCTGCAGCGGCCCCGCGATCATGGGCTCCGCTTTAGGCCCAGGCAAGGGACCCCTAGCTCCCGGAACTGCCAGCTTTGACCGTGCCCAGCTCCCATCTCTGGCTCCACCCCTACTTCCTGCTATCACTGGCCAGGGCGGCAAAGGCGCCTGATTCTCCGATCATGGCCCCAGGGCCGCCTTTGCCCTGCCCCCCAGCTCTTAGCTCCCCCCTGGGTTTCCGATCACTGTCAGTGGCAGGGGGCTTCTTCCTGCTTTCCCTTTCTCCTCCCTGCATTGTGCCTACATATGCAAATTAGCCGCCATCTTGTTGGCAGTTAACTGCCAATCTTAGTTGGCAGTTAATTTGCATATAGCCCTGATTAGCCAATTAAAAGGGTATCGTCGTACGCCAATTACCATTTTTCTCTTTTATTAGTGTAGATGTGTGTTTCTTTATTGATTTCAGAGAAGAAGGGAGAGGGAGAGAAAGATAGAAACGTCAATGATGAGAGAGAATCATGGATCGGCTGCCTCCTCCACTCCCCATACTCAGGATCAAGCCTGCAACCCAGGCATGTGCCCTTGACTGTACTCGAACCCGGGACCCTTCAGTCCACAGGCCGACGCTCTATCCACTGAGCCACACCGGCCAGGGCTAAAGCGAGCTATCTTTGAACTAAGTGCTCACTGAACGTTTATGGAACGAAACCTGGGAAAGAGCTTGGCCTTAGAGCAGCGGTTCTCAACCTGTGGGTCGCGACCCCTTTGGCGGTCGAACGACCCTTGCACAGGGGTTGCCTCAGACCATCCTGCAGATCAGATATTTACATGACGATTCATCACAGGAGCCACATGACAGTGATGAAGCAGCCACGGAAATAATGTTATGGTTGGGTCACAACATGAGGAGCTGTATTTAAAGGGCCGGAAGGTTGAGAACCGCTGGTAGTCTGAGGCTGCTAGAAGGTCCCGCAGGTGAAGGGAGCTGGGACGGAGCCGGCTGGGCCTCCAGGCAGCCCCCACAGCGCCACAGGCCACGCCCACTTTCAGAAGAAAGAGCAGCTGCCGTGTGCTGTGAGCTAGGGCCCCCCCACAAGGCTTCATGAAACTCCTCAGCGAAGTTCTTTCTCAGGACACTGCTGCTTACATTTATAAAGGCAAGCGTTTCCGGTCCCCGGGCAGCAGGGGGCAGGGGAGCATGGCTTGGCCGCCCCGGCCGCCAGCAGTGTCAGCCACAGCAGTCTAGAGCTGGAGGCGTGGGGGCCCGTGGTAGGTGGAGAGGGGCGGGGGGGGGGGGGAACAGGGGCAGGAGCTGGAGGGCCGTGGGAGCGGGGGGAAGTGGACACTTGGTGAGCATGTTCAGGTGACTGAGCGTGTGTACTTGTTTTGTTTTTCTTTTTAAAATACATTTTCATTGATTTCAGAGAAGAAGGGAGAGGGAGAGAGAAACATCAAGATGAGAGAGAAACATCGATCAGCTGCCTCCTGCACACCCCCTACTGGGGATGTGCCCGCAACCAAGGTCCATGCCCTTGACCGGAATCGAACCCGGGACTCTTCAGTCTGCAGGCCGATGCTCTATCCACTGAGCCACACTGAGCCAAGCAAAGTAATCTGTGCTTCTGGTAAAAATCCACACCACACACCCATGTCAGAAATTAAGAGTCTCGGCCACTCCTGTGATATAACCGTTGATGGCAGTCAGCACGTGTCCTTCCACGCGTGTTCTTCATAGAGCACACGCGTGCACACAGTGTTTGCCTCTTTCGCTGTTTCATCAAATTAGCTTTGAATATATCGTGCGTTTGGCACAGCTCAGCAGCTGTGCTGAGTTCGTGGTCACAGACGTCAGGAAGCACAATGCAGCCCCGGCCGCTGTGGCTCCCGCTGTGGCTCAGTGGGTTGAGCGTCGGCGTGTGGACTAAAGGGGCCCAGGTTCGATTGGGGTCAAGGGCACATGGCCGGGGGCGTGCAGGAGGCAGCCGGTCCATGATCCTCTCTCTCATCCTGGATGTCTCTCTCTCTCCCTCTCCCTTCCTCTCTGACATCAAAAAAATACATACTTTTTAAAAAGAGGCACAGTGCGCGGTGGGTGTGCCTCATCTCCGCCCGTGGGCCAGCTACCACTTTTCTGGGACATATTTTCAAATGTGTCAGCATTGTCGAGCCCTTTATCAACCCGCATGAGGACGCTCCATTGTCCGTGTGGCCATGTTATCACCAGCACTGAGCCTCAGAGATTTTAACTTGGCCACAGTCATAACACTCCTCTTTGTCTGAAAGACTACACCCAACTCTTGAAAAGTTACTTTTCAACTGGATTGCACACTTTTCCAACGTCCTTGGGGAGGGCGAGTGGCTTGAGCGAGAAGCTGTGGCGGCTGCCCAGTGTTTCGGAGCCGGGAGGGGCGGGGGACATCTGATGAAAAGCCGCCTGGCCTGCGAGGGCCCGGGGAGATGGGGGGCTGGGGCTGGGTTAAGGTCTCCCTGTTTGCTGCCTCCCGTCCAAGGTTTTTTAAGGGGGGGATCACCGAAATGAATGAGTTTGGGGTTTCACGTCCAAATCCATTTTTAATTCCTCCCCCTTATGTTTTTATAGCACCGTGTGCTTTTGCAAATGCTTTCATCCATGGCATGTGATCTCTCCAGCCTGCTTTCAGCGTCTCTATTTCAAAGGCCAGTCATGGCGAGGTTGGAAGTAATACCTATTAGAAGAGGGACTCAGAGAACTTTCAAATCATTTCCAGGTGTTTTCAGTGAATGATGAAACTTGAACCTTTCTTGCCTATAAAAGGAAATGTTACTGCTTTAAGTAATCTTCTCAGATGTTAAGGGCTCCAAAGATTTCAATTTGTTGTTGTTGTTGTTGTTGTTGTTATTTTTTTATAATAAATACTAGAGGCCCGGTGCACAAAATCCGTGCACAGGTAGGATGCCTAGTGGCTGGTGGCTGCCGGCCGGGGCCTATCTTCCCCGGCTGCCGGCTGCCTGCCAGAGCCTTCCTTCATTCCACGCCGCCCCCTGGCGGTCAGTGCATGTCATAGCGAGCGAGCGAACTTCCGGTCGGTCGAACTCCCGAGGGGACACTGCATATTAGGCTTTTATATATGTAGATGTATAATCTGCTGAGATGTGGTTAATGAATACTACGTGTAGGGAAAGGTTTGGATGTAGCCAAGCGGAAGAGATGGTATGAAGAAAACTCCGTTTTCCTTCAATGCCTAAGGTGGTTGGAAGTGAATCTTAAATAATTTTAATCACAGAAAAAGACCTCTTTTTAAAAAAAAATCGCAGTAGGGCTGCAATCCAGGAAGGGAAAGATGAAGGAAAATCAGAAAATACATTAATAGCTGTGCAGTGTGTATTTTGGAGACTTTATTAGGATTTTGTTCGTATACCTTGTTAAAATGTTCTATAGACATTAAAGACAATTTGTGACATTCCCCACCCCCCCATAAGTCATTGCTATTACTTACATTACTCAAGACCTGAAAACGATAGTACTTTTTTAAAAATATATTTTTATTGATTGGAGAGAGGCAGGGAGAGGGAGAGAGAGAGAGAGAGAGAAACATCAATGATGAGGGAGAATCATGGACCGGCTACCTCCTGCACGCCCCCTACTAGGGATCGAGCCTGCAACCTGGGCATGAGCCCTTGACCGGGAATCAAACCCAGGACCCTTTAGTCCACAGGCCGACGCTCTATCCACTGTGCCAAACCAGTAGGGCAAAACGATATTGCTTGAGACAGAAGTAAGCCCCCTGCTCTCATTCTACTTGCCAACCCTTCCTTATACAAACAGATGCGTGCGTCATCGCGGTGCCAAAGAACTTTCCAGTAAATCTACAGCCCCCCTCCCTCCTTTCTTTTTTCCCTCCCCTCCCTATTTTGCCAAGTCTCAGGATCGGGCACAGCTCCTCGTCACTCACAAAACAAACGCGGACTCTTCCTTCTCCTGGTGTGAATGCTGAGGACTCATAGAAAGATGCACATTTCACAAAACATCACCGGCTTCACCAACAAAAGCAATAGGACTGTCCTAGCCGGGCTGGCTCAGTGGACAGAGCATCGGCCCGCAGACCAAAGGGTCCCGGGTTCGATTCAGTCAAGGGCATGTACTTCAGTTGTAGGCACCCCCCTGGCCCAGGCACGTGCAGGAGGCAACCAACTGATGTGTTTCTCTCTGTCTTTCCCTCTCTTTTCCACTCGCTCTAAAAATCAATGGAAAAATACCCTCGAGTGAGGATTAAAACAAAACAAAACACACGCCCTGGCTGGTGTGGCTCAATGGATAGAGCGTCGACCTGCAGACTGAAGAGTCCCAGGTTCGATTCTGGTCAGGGCACATGACTGGGTTGTGGCTCGATCCCCGGGGGGTGGGGGGGCGCATACAGGAGGTGGCCAATCCATGATTCTGCTCTCATCGTTGATGCTTGTATCTCTCCCTCTCCCTTCCTCTCTGAAATCAATACACATATATTTTTTTAAAAAAGCACTAGGACTATTTGAAATAGACTTCTTGTGAGAAACCAGCCGCGGGAGCCGGTTTGGGGAGACGGGGCCCGTCCTCCCTCCGCCTGCTGACGAGGACGGAGAGAAGTGTCGTAATCACAGAAGTTCCTGGATGGCCCCGCACCGTGCGCTCTGAGCGCCGAGGTGCCAGATCTGCAGGCGGCTTGAAGGTTGTCGCTGGGCATACAATAGGCCCTTGTGCGCTCGGTCTGTGAACGGGGGCAGCTGGCAGCCAGCGCCGAGACACGCCCGAGCGCAGGGATCCCCGAAAGCTGGACGTCTGCCCGGAGGACAGCGCCAGGCTATCTCCCGTCCCCGAGGCGCGGGCCAGCCAGCACGGCGGGTTCCTAACAAAGGGCTCACCTGGGCAGGTGGCTGGGGCCAGTCACGCTCTGTCCTCCGGGGTCTGGTTTCCTGCCTGCCAGGCTGTGCCCTCCAGGACCTGGCAGATGAGGAAAGAAATGAGGCAGGCGGGGACGGGGGCTAAGGAGAGGGACTCCCGCTCATTGCCATCCTTACAGCCAGTGGTTAGTGGTGCTTCTTCTTTATTTGTAGACTAGAGGCCTGGTGCACAAAATTCGTGCAAGGGGCTCGGCCCCCGTCCCCACCACGGCCAAGGGCCTCTGCCTCAGCCCTCACAGCCCCAGCTTCGTCTGGAAGGTCATCCCGGAGGACGTCTGGTCTATTTAGCATATTACGCTTTTATTATTATAGCTATTTTTTATTGATTTCAGAGAGGAAGGGAAAGCCAGAGAGAAACATCAGTGATGAGAGAGAATCGTGGATCGGCTGCCTCCTGCACGCCCCCTACTGGGGATCAAGCCCCCAATCCGGGCCTGTGCCCTGACCGGGAATCAAACCATGACCTCCTGGTTCTTAGGTCGCCGCTTAACCACTGAGCCACACCAGCCGGGCAGAAGGATTCTTCTTAATCTAATTATTCTCTCTTTGAGATTGTTGGGAAAGTCTCCCTTAGGGTGGCCATCTGGAAAGGTCTGAGCGCTGTATGACTCTGTAGAAGCTCTGCTGTGGAGACACACAGGATTCCGAGCAGTAACTAATGCCCCGGGGCCCTGGCTGGTGTGGCTCAGTGGATAGTATCAGCGTTGGGACTGCAGGATCCCGGGTTCGAGTCCCGATCAAGGGCATATATCTTGGTTGCAGTCTCCATCCAGGCCCATTTCAGGGTGTGTGGGGGAGGCAGCCAATCGAGGTGTCTTTCTCACATCGATGTTTCTCTATGTCTCCTGCACTCTCAAAGCTAGTGGGAAAATGTCCTAGGGTGAGGATTAACAAAAAAACAAAAGAAAATAAAAAAATAATGCTCCTGGTACGTGCAGGACTCAGCGGGATGTCAGGAAAATTCAGACTGTAACTATCTACACATATTCGCAGCCACTCCAAGAATGCTGAAGGGCAGCAGTGAACTTGTAAACAGTTGTTCTGATGTGGAGAAGATGGCAGGCTGCAGTCAGGTGGCCTGTGACCCCGAGCTCGCTTCCTGCTTCAGGTGGGGGTTTGGGGTTAGTGACCCCGAGCTCGCATCCTGCTGCAGGTGGGGGTTTGGGGTTAGTGACCCCGAGCTCGGCTTCCTTCTGCAGGTGGGGGTTAGTGACCCCGAGCTCAGCTTCCTGCTGCAGGTGGGGGTTAGTGACCCTGAGCTCAGCTTCCTTCTGCAGGTGGGGGTTAGTGACCCCGAGCTCAGCTTCCTGCTGCAGGTGGGGGTTAGTGACCCCGAGCTCAGCTTCCTTCTGCAGGTGGGGGTTAGTGACCCCGAGCTCGCTTCCTGCTGCAGGTGGGGGTTTGGGGTTAGTGACCCCGAGCTCAACTTCCTGCTGCAGGTGGGGGTTAGTGACCCCGAGCTCAGCTTCCTGCTGTAGGTGGGGGTTTGGGGTTAGTGACCCCGAGCTCAGCTTCCTTCTGCAGGTGGGGGTTTGGGGTTAGTGACCCCGAGCTCAGCTTCCTTCTGCAGGTGGGGGTTAGTGACCCCGAGCTCAGCTTCCTGCTGCAGGTGGGGGTTTGGGGTTAGTGACCCCGAGCTCGGCTTCCTGCTGCAGGTGGGGGTTAGTGACCCCGAGCTCGGCTTCCTGCTGCAGGTGGGGGTTTGGGGTTAGTGACCCCGAGCTCGGCTTCCTGCTGCAGGTGGGGGTTTGGGGTTAGTGACCCCGAGCTCAGCTTCCTTCTGCAGGTGGGGGTTAGTGACCCCGAGCTCAGCTTCCTGCTGCAGGTGGGGGTTTGGGGTTAGTGACCCCGAGCTCGGCTTCCTGCTGCAGGTGGGGGTTAGTGACCCCGAGCTCAGCTTCCTTCTGCAGGTGGGGGTTTGGGGTTAGTGACCCCGAGCTCAGCTTCCCGCTGCAGGTGGGGGTTAGTGACCCCGAGCTCGGCTTCCTGCTGCAGGTGGGGGTTTGGGGTTAGTGACCCCGAGCTCGGCTTCCTGCTGCAGGTGGGGGTTTGGGGTTAGTGACCCCGAGCTCAGCTTCCTTCTGCAGGTGGGGGTTAGTGACCCCGAGCTCGGCTTCCTGCTGCAGGTGGGGGTTTGGGGTTAGTGACCCCGAGCTCGGCTTCCTGCTGCAGGTGGGGGTTAGTGACCCCGAGCTCAGCTTCCTTCTGCAGGTGGGGGTTTGGGGTTAGTGACCCCGAGCTCAGCTTCTCGCTGCAGGTGGGGGTTAGTGACCCCCGGCATCTTGGCCCTGAGAAGGAGCCGCCCTCCTCCTGCTCCTTCGTTCACACCTGACTGTCAGTCAGGACCCAGCTACACCCGCCCCTAGGACCAGCCCACAGGGCAGCTGAGCCCACCGCTCAAGGCAGGGGGACGGGAACCTGCATCTCCCACCTGCCAGCCGCACCCCCACCCTCCGGGCGTCCACTCTCCTGGCTGCTAACATCGATGGGTTTTGCTCGTTGCCAAGTTTTGTATAAGCTGAACCATAGGGAATATATATACTCTCTCTCTTTTTTTTAATGTATTTTTATTGATTTCGGAGAGGAAGGGAGAGGGAGAGAGATAGAAACATCAATGATGAGAGAGAATCATGGATCGGCCACCTCCTGCACGCCCCACACTGGGGATCGAGCCTGCAGCCTGGGCCTGTGCCCTTGACCGGGAAGGAAACCCTGACCTGCTGGTTCATAGGTGGACATTCAACCACTGAGCCACGCCTGGCAGGCAGATATATTTATTACAGGCTAGAGACCCAGTGCACGAAATTTGTGCACAGGCAGGGTCCCTAGCGGCTGCCGGCTGGGGCCTCCCTTTCCCCAGCCGGGGCGGGGGAGGGGTGGCGGGCGGTTGGCCAGCTGGCCCTGCCCCCTGGTCGAACTCCTGGTCGAGGGGACAATTTGCCTCTTCGGCTTTGATTATATAGGGTAGTTTCTCCTACTCTATGAGTTGACCTTTATGGTCTCCCTTGATGAACAGCAGTTCTTAATTTTAGTGCAGTCTAATATTTTCCTGTTTTTTTATGATTAGTGGTTTGTGTGTGTGTCCTTTGAAGAAACCTGGTGACTCCAAAGTCATGAGGCATCCCTGTGATCCTCCTGTCACCTTTCTTGCTTTACGTATGAGATTAGGCCTGTCATCCACCTGGTCTGGGTTTGTGTCAGTGGTGTGAGGTCAGATGGTTTCTTCAATGTGGACATGATGTTGATTTAGGTAGAGTCGTCGTCACCACCACGTCACCTTTGCCGTATGTCGCCCTACATGGCTGACATTCATCTGATTCTTAACTTTTCATTTTTCTTAAATGATCATTTATACTCTCAACACTAACACTACTACAGTTTTTAGTTGTATTCCTCTTATTTTTCATTTGTGTCATTCTATCCACATAAAATTTTATATCCTGCCTTTCTGTGCCTAAGTGGTCTTCAGAACTCAATTTACTCGTGGCTGTGTGGTATGTAATCTGGTTCACCAGTCCTCTGTGATGGGCAGTTAGGATGTTCTTATTAATGAAAACCGCCACATGGCAGAAATGTCCTGGCCCGTCATTTACAAGAGGGTAGCAGATGACCACGAGTTCATAACAGTTAGTGTCTCCTTACCCCGACCCTCTAGTACTGACGCCTCTGTCCTTTCGTAAGGGGGTTTGATCGTTTCCGCCAGTCCTCGCCAGCTGTGCTTGTAGAATATTCTAAAATTAAGACCCGTCACTGCTCTACTGTGAAACCTCACTAGTATTTAAACTGATGTTAACGTAAAAATGCAACCTGGAGGTAGTACTTCACTCATCCGGGAAGTGATCCGTCCACAGGAACAGAGCTGCGCTGGGCGCTGTGGCCTCCCAGGGAAGTAATGCTGGCCCTGGAAAAGTATCGCCGTGCATTCAAAGGGCCTGTGTCTGCTTAGACTCTGGTTAACATTCTAATATTGTTCCTTTCCCTGCGGGATGGCACCTCCTCAGTAGGATCTGATCTCAACTAGACTGTGTCAGCGTAGTAACCGCCACATCAATATGCAGACGCATGGCCGTCCTCCCCCAGATCTCAGGCTCCGGGGCTCAGGGGTTGGAATATGTTATCAGCAATAATGTGACTGCGTTTTTAAAATGTTTAGCAGGCCCCGGCCGGTGTGGCTCAGTGGATAGAGCGTCGGCCTGCAGAGCAAAGGGTCCCGGGTTCCATTCCGGTCAAGGGCACAGACCTCAGTTGCAGGCTCCTCCCTGGCCCGGGCCCCGGTCGGGGCACATGCAGGAGACAACCCATCGATGTGTTTCTCTCCCTCTCACTTTCACTCTCCCTCAAAATCAATGGGAAAATATCTTCAGGCGAGGATTAACAACAACAAAAATAATGTTTAGCAGCACTTACCATAGCAACATTCCGGAAAATGGAATACGGGGCCTCAGGGGTCATCATCTCTGTCTCCGCCATGTGCTCAGCACCGATCTGTAAGCGTCGCTCGTCGGTGGGTGTTTGGTGACGGAAACCTAAAAAGTGAAAAGCACAGGAACCCTCTCAAATCAGGACCCAGGAGACTACGCGGTTCTCCAGCCCCTCCCAAGTCCATCTCCCTGGCATGGCTTGGAGGAGGGCGGGAGCCCTTGGGGACGTGTTTGTGACAAATGGCACAGGACACGGGTGGCGTCGGGTGGCGCAGGGCGCTCTGAGCCAGGTGGCCTGTGAGCGGAGCCGGGGGTGAGGGCGTTTCTGTGGAATAAGATTGAGAGGGCCCTTCGCTCCCAGGCTCTCACCTGCCCACTCCCAGGGCCTCGATTGACCTCAAGAAACATTCCAGCCCCGGTCGGACGGGAATCTGAGCCTCCCTCCGCGGCCGGGCACCGGGGAGCCCGGTCTGCAGCTCAGGGCGAGAGCACCGTGTCAGTCAGTGTAGGGCCTACGTCGATCCATGCGAATGTCGTGTGTTTGCAGCATAAACTGCCAGGTTTATCGCCGAGTGATCATTCAGACGGTGCCAGCATTCACGGCACACAGGCCACAGAAAGGCTCTTTTCCACTCTCCGGTTTAAAAACAATTTTTTTTAATAATTATAAAAATAGCACCTATACTAATAAAAGGATAACATGCTAATTAGACCAGGTCAGTCGGTCATCTTCCGGATGTCTGGGTTCCTTCTGGACAAAGCGATGGTGGCGCGGGCTGAGGCAGAGGCAGCTAGGGGCGATCAGGTCAGCAGGGGAGCAAGCAGTTAGGAGTGAGATCAGGCCAGCGCGGGGGAGCAAGCAGTTAGGGGTGAGATCAGGCCAGCGCGGGGGAGCAAGCAGTTAGGGGGCAATCAGGCCGGCAGGGGAGCAAGCAGTTAGGGGGCAATCAGGCCGGCAGGGGAGCAAGCAGTTAGGGGTGAGATCAGGCCAGCGCAGGGGAGCAAACAGGGGCGATCAGGCCAGCAGGGGGGAGCAGCAGCGATTCTCAACCTGTGGGTCGTGACCCCTTTGGCGGTCGAACGACCCTTTCACATGGGTCGCCTAAGACCATCCTGCATATCAGATATTTACATTACGATTCATAACAGTAGCAACATTACCGTGATGAAGTAGCAACGAAAATAATTTTGTGGTTGGGTCACAACATGAGGAACTATATTTAAAGGTCCAGAAGGTTCAGAACCACTGAGTTAGGGGGCGATCATGGCTGGCAGGGGAGGGCAGTTGGGAGTGATCAGGCCGGCAGGCAGGCGAGTGGTTAGGAGCCAGCAGTCCCGGATTGTGAGAGAGACGTCTCAGATTGGAGAGGGTGCAGGCCAGGCTGAGGGACACTCCCCACCCCCCCCGCCCCAGCACAGATTTCGTGCACCAGGCCTCTAGTATAATATAGTGAACATCCACCTGGAAATGACATTGAAAGGTAATGGACCTGCTGACCTGATTTCAGAGCCTCAGTGCAATACCTTAGCTGTGACATCAAGGACACATAAAAGGGGAGTGATGGACAATAAAACCAAGTCCATTGCCCTGTGTGCATATTCCGGTTTGACGTCCGGATAGCACGATCGAGTCAGGCTCTCACACGCAGCCCCATGAATGTGGCAGGTACAGATGCAGTTGGTTTTTTAAGGTTTTTAAATATCCTATATAATAAAAGCCTAATATGCAAATTGTCCCCTCGACTGGGACGGGAATTCAACTGCTCCCTATCACATGCGCTGACCACCAGGGGGTGGCGCAGACCATGGTGGGTGTCACAGCGCTGGAAGCGGGCAGCAGTGAAGGCACTTCCCGCTCTGATTGGCCCTGATGAGAGCCGTACTGAGGCAGGATGGTAGAGCAGATGAACGGGCGGTGCCAAGCCAAGGCGGGTGCAATTGCCCCACCTGATCACCCCATTGAAGGTGGCAGGGGCGGGGCCGCCATCCAGCTATCAGGTGCTGAGGGAGAAAGGGCAAATGGCAATATTAAAATATTTCTTCTAATTATTTTTCCTTTCATTGTCCACAAATCCATGCACCAGGCCACTAGTGTGTGTGTGTGTGTGTGTGTGTGTGTGTGTGTGATTCAGAGAGGAAACAAGAAGGAGATAGAAACATGGATGATGAGAGAATCATGGATCGGCTGTCTCCTGTACACCCCACACTGGGGATGGAGCCCAAAACCCAGGCATGTGCCCTTCACCATAATGTAACCCAGGACCCTTCAGTTCTCAGCTCTGTCCACTGCTGTGCCACTGCTGATGGTGCACCATTGGTGCATTGTTGTACTTCTCCTCAGTATGGTTTTGAGATGCGCAACCAGAACTCTTCACTGGCGAGCTGCCAGGCCCGGCAGACTATGCTGAACATCGCAGGATAGTTCTCCCACACGCAGGAACGATTTTTGTTCCATCTCCCGCATATGAGTGAGATCATGTGATAGTTATTTTTCTCTGACTGGCTTATTTCACTTAGCACAATGCTCTCCAGGTCCCTCCATGCTGTTGCCAACGGTAAGAGTTCCTTCTTTGTTAACCGCAGCGTAGTATTCCGTGGTGTAGATGGACCACGGTTTCCTAATCCACTCGTCTGCCGATGGGCACTTAGGCTGTTTCCAGATCTTAGCTGTTGTAAACGGTGCTGCTATGGAACATAGGGGTGCATATGTCCTTTCTGATTGGTGTTTCTGCTTTCCTGGGATAGATTCCTAGAAGTGGGATCACTGGGTCAAATGGGAGTTCCATTTTTAACCATTAGAGGAAACTCCATAACGTTCTCCACAGTGGCTGCCCCAGTCTGCACTCCCACCCGCAGTGCATGAGGGTTCCTTTTCCTCCGCATCCTCACCTGCACCCTGATTCGCTTCCAATGGGATCGGTGGGAAGATGGAGACGAGGACATCGAGGCAGGAGCGGAGGACACTGGCTTCCTCTCTGCAGCCACAGGGCCTAGAGCAGAAGGGGACCTTCCAGAGCCCAAGGTCGCATTTCTTACTTTTATTTTTTAATATATTTTTATTGATGTCAGAGAGGAAGGGAGAGAGAGAAATAGAAGCATCAATGATGAGGATCACTGATCGGCTGCCTCCTGCACGCCCCCCACTGGGGATCGAGCCTGCAACCCGGGCCTGTGCCCTGACCGGGAATCGAACCCTGACCTCCTGGTTCATAGGTCGATGCTCAACCACTGAGCCGCGCCAAAGCCAAGGGTTTTAGATCCCCAGCACCCTGGGACCCTGTACTTAAAAAGAACGAAAACCGTCATACTTGGTGAATCCTCACGACTCTTCCCGAGCAGTGCTCATGCTCTCCCGGCCGGAGGCCTCTGGGTGTCCACGACATAGAGCTTCATTCCTGGGGAGGCGTGGGGGACGCATTACCTCGGCTCATTGCACAGACCACAGTGGCCAGGTTCGTGCGTCCTGGGTGTGGTGATGTCAAAGTTGGCTTGAAATACAACTTTGGCCCGGCCAGTGCGGCTCAGGGGTTGGGCATCGGCCTATGAACCAGGGGGCCAGGGTTCGATTCCCGGTCAGGGCACAGGCCGGGGTTGTGGGCTCGATCCCCAGTGTGGGGCGTGCAGGAGGCATCACTGATGCTTCTCTCTCTCTCTCCCTCTCCCTTCCTCTCTGAAATCAATTAAAATATATATATTTTTTAAAAAGAATAGAAAAAAGTTGTCAGCAGGAGGCCATCCGTCTCTCAGGCCCCACCCCGTCCCTTTGGCGCCATATCGTTAATAGATGATATGTAAATGAGGCTCCTTATAGGGAAACATTGGGGAGAGCCCATAAGACATTGGCCCGTTGGCAAAATGCTGGTTTTTGGTGAAGAAGCTTTTGAAGGGTGAGGGCCCGGCCGGGGCCTGTGTGTGCCGAGCGGAAGGCTCAGCGTTGGCTCCGTGTCGTGCCTGACGTGCAGCGTGTGAGCTGCTGTGCACACGCTCGTGTATCTCCTTGTGCTTGTGTGGGGAGGACGTGGTCAGGTATCTGCAATCAGACAAAAGTCCCTGGTGTTTGTGTAAAAACGCCTTGGTGTTTAGTAAGTTGCTTTCATTCCGTATTTTCGTCTCGCTTATATAAATAAGCCTTATGCCTTTTTTTAAAAAAAAATTAAAGGTCTTATGAAGAAAACCAATTTTAATAAACTTTGAATTCATGACATTGGGATGCTACAGTCCATTTTTTATTTAAAAAGAGAGAAAAATGGAAATTATTAAAGTTGCAAAACCCATAGGACAGAAACCAGAAGAAAAAATGTCAGTTCTGCCCTGGCCGGTGTGGTTCAGTGGGTAGAGTGTCGGCCTGTGGACTGAAGGGTCCCAGGTTCAATTCCGGTCAAGGGCATGGACCTTGGTTGAGGGCACATCCCCAGGAGTGGGTGTGCAGGAGGCAGCTGATCGATGTTTCTCTCTCATCAATGTTTCTGGCTTTCTATCCCTCTCCCTTTCTCTCTGTAAAAAATCAATAAAATATAAAAAATAATAATAATTTTTTTAAAAAGTCAGTTCTTTCTTAAAATAGAAGTAGAAAGAGACTCCATCGGTTGATATCACCTCATACAACTTGCATTTCACATCTTATGCCTTTTTTTATAAACATTTTAAAAAATTGCACCCTCTTTAATCCTTGAAATAAATCAGCGCCACAGTAATTTTAGATTTTTTCCCCCCCAAACCATCACTTCTATCTCAGAAATTCTGAAACTATCCCTTGTAGCAAAGTGTCCTTCACCTGCACCCCCAATTCCAGTGGAAAATGCTTCAGCAAATGTGCTTACTGTGAAGGAAGTTTTCCTCCTTAATTGCTATCATCGTTACTAAGGCAACTGGCCTGAAAGTAAACAGATAAGAAATGATGTGGCCGTTATGTGTAATGTGTAAATGATGTGTACCGATAGGGGAGGGAAATATGTCAGAATGAAAGTAGCCACAATTTGAACGGCGGGATTACGGGCATACTGTTCTTTTTTCAAAATTGCAAAGTGCTGATATTACATTATTTTTAAAACAAAAGCTTATTTTAAGCTGTATTTTATATAAATACTAGGTTGTACACTTAGGAATTATCTAGTAATTTATCGAGAAATCCTCAAAGTGATTTTATTTTATTTATTATTTTTTTAAAATATATTTTATTGACTTTTTACAGAGAGGAAGGGAGAGGGATAGAAAGTTAGAAACATCAATGAGAGAGAGACATCGATCAGCTGCCTCCTGCACACCCCCCACTGGGGATGTACCCACAACCAGGGTACATGCCCTTGACCGGATCGAACCCGGGACCCTTGATTCCTCAGGCCGATGCTCTATCCACTGAGCCACACCAGTTAGGGCTCAAAGTGATTTTAAACTATTGTGATTTGCCCCCAAAAAATCATAATGGACTCTTTCCTGGATTTTAAAATGATCTATAATAATCAAAGCGTAATATGCTAATTAGACTGGCCATCCTTCCGGACGACCCTCCAGACAAAGCCGGGGCTCCGAGGGAAGCTTGGGTCCCAGGTGCCAGAGGGAAGCCGGTGCTGGCAGCTGGGGAAGGAAGGCCTGCTTTGCACGAATTTCGTGCACCGGGCCTCTAGTATTTTAAGATAAGGGAAAATGGTGACAGGTAGTTTCTGACTATCTCTGAAGCATCGCTTTTTCATAAATACTTCAGCTGGACGAGGAATACTGTGGCGTTGACTTTTCTCTGGTGGTTTTTAGGGAAATTACAGTCATGCTCACAGATCTAGGCACGTGTAGGTAGCAAGAGCAGACTTGGTCGTGTGAGCAGCGAAACGTAAGCCGGAAGTTCACAGTGACAGCGTTCGGATGGCACCACCGTCTGCAGCCTGCGTCCCGGGCCACAGAGGAGGCCCCGCTCTGCCCTCTCACTGAAACGGGGCCGTGTGCGCAGGAAGGAAACGCCTGCCGGTCCGAGGTCGGAGGCAGGATGGATGCGGGGGGAGGGAGGATTTACTGCGGGGCTTTCCCGAGCCCCTGACCTCCGGGAGATGCTGTTCCTGGTAGGCGTAGGGGGCACCCGGGCCTGTCGCGTCGTGGTGCCGTGGCCAGGTGTAGCCCTCTCTGTGCCGGCCGGAGAGGCACGGCCATGAACTTGGACCCAGAGCCCGGCCAGCGGGGCTCCGTGGCTGAGCGTCCACCTAGGAACCAGG
Source organism: Myotis nattereri (assembly GCF_964212035.1). Taxonomy (NCBI): domain Eukaryota; kingdom Metazoa; phylum Chordata; class Mammalia; order Chiroptera; family Vespertilionidae; genus Myotis; species Myotis nattereri. The sequence continues at coordinate 1,848,610 of NC_138097.1, read as the reverse complement.
AGGTCCCGGTCCGATACCCAGTCAGGGCCCAGGCCCACGTTGCAGCTCGATCCCCAGTGTGGGGCGCGCAGGAGGCAGCCGGTCCAGGATTCTCTCTTGGATGTTTCTCTCTCTCTCCCCCTTCCTCTCTGAAATCAGTAGAAATAATATTTTTTAAAAATGAGTAAATAAGTAAACTCGGATCCTGACCACATCCGGACCCCGGAGGACAGGGACTGCGTGTAGCTCCTCGGAGACGTGTGTCTGACCGGGTCTCCTGCCCACGAAAGGCCTGGAAAGGGGAGGCCTGCGCCCTGTGCCGTGAACTGAGCAGCCGAAGGAGCTAACGAGGGTCAGTGTGAGGCAGAGAAAGGCTCACAGGACCTGGCAGATGCTTCAGACCCCGAAGGGCCGCTGGTGAGAGTAGCAGTAGCGTGTTCCTGGGGACCCTGGGGGGGCTGGACAGAGAGTGGACAGTGGGGGGCCACAGGCTTCAGCGTAATGCAAAAGGTTTCCTTTGTTTTTTAAAAAAAAATATTTTTTTTTAATTTCAGAGAGGAAGGGAGAGGGAGAGAGAGAGAAACATCAATGATGAGAATCACGGATCGGCTGCCTCCTGCACGCCCCACACTGGGGATCGAGCCTGCAACCCGGGCCTGTGCCCTGACCGGGAATCGAACCCTGACTTCCGGGTTCACAGGTCGACCTTCAATCCCTGAGCCACGCCGGCCGGGCCATAATGGAAGGTTTTCTTACAGTTGGAGCTACCCCCACAGGTAGCGAGATGGTGAATTCTAGGTGCCTGCAGGCGGGGGTGCTGGAGGGGGTGCCACACTGTGCGGTCAGACCGGGACACCTCTGACCCTCCCGCCTCCGCCTGTCCCCCAGCTGGAGGCTCATGGGTGGCATCCACGCCTCTCTCCTTTGCGCCCCCTTGTCGCTGAGCCCGAGAGGGGGGAGTGGGTGCTGGTTACACGCCTGTGCCCCTTTCCCCGAAGCAGGTGGCCTCCCCTCCACACCTGTCTTCATCTTTATCTGAACCCAAAAGCACTGAAAATGGGCTTCATTGGTTTTACAATGTTGTCTGCTCTGCTCTGGGTGTGAGGTTCAGGGCACCCCTCCATCTTTCTTGGGGGGGCCCTCTCTCTGCTCCCATCCCCTCGGAGACAGACAGACACGCCCTTTAGAGCAGCGGTCACCAACCTTTCGGAACTCAGCAACTACACATGGCCCTCGGACCGCTGGTAGCCGACCGACCGCTGCCTTAGAGTCTGAGGCAGCCACCAGCCAGGAGCCACATGCAGGTCGATGTGCCAAAGAGATGATTTCATTAGAGACTCCTCTTCCTCAAATTAATATGTTTTAAAAACTACACGTGATCAGCCGAAACCGGTTTGGCTCAGTGGATAGAGCGTCGGCCTGCGGACTGAGGCGTCCCAGGTTCGATTCCGGTCAAGGGCATGTACCTGGGTTGCGGGCACATCCCCAGTGGGAGATGTGTAGGAGGCAGCTGATGGATGTTTCTCTCCCATCGATGTTTCTGACTCTCTATCTCTCTCCCTTCCTCTCTGTAAAAAATCAATAAAATATATTTAAAAAAAAAAAACTACACGTGATCATTAGAAATAATTTGTGTTTTCAGACCTACGTATCTGGACACGATCATTTCTGCGGTCAGGGTAGACGTGTGTCGGCATGATTTGATGTGACAGGTTTCGTTCATTTCGAAAATGAAACCAGCAGAATTTCTGTATCTTTAATAAATAGATTTTTATTTATTCCAGAGAGGAAGGGAGAGAGAGAGAGAGGAACATCAATGTTAAGAGGGAATGATTAATTGGCTGCCTCCTGCACGCCCCCTCCTGGGGATTGGGTCGAACCTGGGACCCTTTAGTCCACAGGCCAATGCTCTATCCACTGAGCCTCACCGGCCGGGGTGAATTTTGGGTCTTTTACTGCAATCACACTGTGTCCAGGGCTCCAGAGGTCGGTGCCGTCGGCCTCATTCCTGGCAGCATGTTCTTAGTGTGTTTCCTGCCACGTGTACTGGGTTGATGCTCTCGTTTCTCTCGTGTATATTTGGAATTTATCCCCTTTTACTGACCCGCAGATCTCTCCTCCCTGCAGGAATCGGGGGCCTTCAGGACTTCGTGCTGAAATCCGCAACCCTGTGCAGCGTGCCCTCCTGCCCGCCCTTCATCCCACTTGGCTTCGAGGCCACCCCGATCGTGAGGGTGGCTATCGAGCCAAAGCACCCAAGTAAGACAACCTCGTTCTTAAAAGCATGGGTGTTCCTGCTGCTGTTTATCCATTTACTTATTTATTTACTGGAGGCCCGGTGCATGAAATTCGTGCACGGGTGGGTGGGGGTGGGGGAGGTTCCCTCAGCCCAGCCTGCACCTCTACAATCCGGGACCCCTTGGGGGACGTGCGACTGCTGGTTTAGGCCCAGGGATCAGACCTAAACCAGCAGTCGGACATCCCTCTCGCAATCCTGGACCGCTGGCTCCTAATCACTCACCTGCCTGCCTGCCTGGTCACTCCTAACTGTGCTGGCCTGATCACCCCTCACTGCCCCTCTGCCGGCCTGGTTGCCCCTAACATCCCCCCTGCCAGCCAGGTCACCCCCAGCTGCCCCCTTCTTGCCGGACTGGTCGCTCCTAACTGCCCGCCCGCCACGCACCCCCCCACCCCCAGGCCTGATCGCCCCCAACTGCCCCCCACCCCCCACCGGCCTAGTCATCCCTCACTGCCCCCCCACCAACCTAATCACCCCCAACTGTCCCCCCCTGCTGTCCTGGTTGCCCCCAACTGCACACACAAACCCCCCCCCCACTGGCCTGGTTGCCCCTATCTGCCCCCCACACCCGATGGCCTGGTCACCCCTCACAGCGCCCCTGCCAGCCTGTTCGCCCCTCACAGCCCCCCTGCCAGCCTGGTTGCCCCACACAGCCTGGTCATAGGCAGCCATCTTGTGAGGGTGTGAGGGTTAATTTGCATATTACCGCTTTCTTATATAGGATTTTTAAATATATTTTTATTGATTTCAAGAGGAAGGGGGCGGGGGAGAGAGAGGGAGAGACATCCATGATGAGAGAGAATCACAGATCGGCTGCCTCCTGCACACCCCCCACTGGGGATCGAGCCCGCAACCCGGGCCTGTGCCCTGACCGGGAATCAAACCCTGACCCCCTGGTTCCTAGGTCAGTGCTCAGCCACTGAGCCACACTGGCCGGGCCATGACACTCTTTAAATGCATCACGTGGGACGTGAGTCCTCCATGCTGTTTCGGCCGTGTCCTGGGAGCGTTCACGCAGGCCTGTCACTGAGGTGAGCCTCCAACCAGGAGGCCACAGGACACCGACTCTTCGAGGGATGCCCCCGCTCTCCCGGGGACGAGACCTCCGTGGGCACCTTTGCTCCTGGGGAGGCTGCGGCCTGCGGTGCGGGGACGGGGCCATCACTGCCTCCCGCCTGGGAGATCAGAGCATTGCTTCTCACGGCAACATGGCCCCAGTGTAAATATCTCCAGAATGCCGTCTCCATAGGCTGTATTTTTTTTTTTTAATATATATTTTTATTGGTTTCAGAGAGGAAGGGAGAGAAAGATAAACATCAGTGATGAAAGAGAATCACGGATCGGCGGCCTCCTGCACGGCCCCTACTGGGGATCGAGCCCGCAACCTGGGCTTGTGCCCTGACCGGGAATCGAATCCAGGACCCTTCAGTCCGCAGGCCGACGCTCTGTCCACGAGTCAGACTGACCACGGCACAAATCATTATTTTCAGCAGGAGGCCCTGGAGCATGGTCCTGGATTGATTACCACCTCGAATGCTTCTTTTGCCTTCTTGTTGATATTTTGGGGACTGTTTAGTGAAGAGCCCTGTTGCAAGTCTAGGCGTGCAGTATGTGCAGTGGACTAAGTTCCGGTAGGGAGTTTCTGTGCAGTAAGTGCAGTGGACTAGGTTCCGGTAGGGAGTTTCTGTGCAGTAAGTGCAGTGGACTAGGTTCCGGTAGGGAGTTTCTGTGCAGTAAGTGCAGTGGGCCAGGTTCCGGTAGGGAGTTTCTGTGCAGTAAGTGCAGTGGACTAGGTTCCGGTAGGGAGTTTCTGTGCAGTAAGTGCAGTGGGCCAGGTTCCGGTAGGGAGTTTCTGTGCTGTAAGTGCAGTGGACTAGGTTCTGGTGGGGAGTTTCTAATCAGTAAGTGCAGTGGACCAGGTTCCGGTGGGGAGTTTCTGTGCAGTATGTGCAGTGGACCAGGTTCCGGTCGAGAGTTTCTGTGCAGTATGTGCAGTGGACTAGGTTCCGGTCGGGAGTTTCTGTGCAGTATCTGCAGTGGACTAGGTTCCGGTAGGGAGTTTCTGTGCAGTATCTGCAGTGGACTAGGTTCCGGTAGGGAGTTTCTGTGCAGTAAGTGCAGTGGACTAGGTTCCGGTGGGGAGTTTCTGTGCAGTAAGTGCAGTGGACTAGGTTCCGGTCGGGAGTTTCTGTGCAGTAAGTGCAGTGGACCAGGTTCCGGTGGGGAGTTTCTGTGCAGTATGTGCAGTGGACTAGGTTCCGGTAGGGAGTTTCTGTGCAGTAAGTGCAGTGGACTAGGTTCCGGTAGGGAGTTTCTGTGCAGTAAGTGCAGTGGACTAGGTTCCGGTAGGGAGTTTCTAATCAGTAAGTGCAGTGGACTAGGTTCCGGTGGGGAGTTTCTGTGCAGTAAGTGCAGTGGACTAGGTTCCGGTGGGGAGTTTCTGTGCAGTAAGTGCAGTGGACTAGGTTCCGGTAGGGAGTTTCTGTGCAGTATCTGCAGTGGACCAGGTTCCGGTAGGGAGTTTCTGTGCAGTAAGTGCAGTGGACTAGGTTTCGGTAGGGAGTTTCTGTGCAGTAAGTGCAGTGGACTAGGTTCCGGTAGGGAGTTTCTGTGCAGTGTGTGCAGTGGACTAGGTTCCGGTCGGGAGTTTCTGTGCAGTGTGTGCAGTGGACCAGGTTCCGGTAGGGAGTTTCTGTGCAGTGTGTGCAGTGGACTAGGTTCCGGTCGGGAGTTTCTGTGCAGTGTGTGCAGTGGACCAGGTTCCGGTAGGGAGTTTCTGTGCAGTAAGTGCAGTGGACTAGGTTCCGGTAGGGAGTTTCTGTGCAGTAAGTGCAGTGGACTAGGTTCCGGTAGGGAGTTTCTGTGCAGTAAGTGCAGTGGACTAGGTTCCGGTAGGGAGTTTCTGTGCAGTAAGTGCAGTGGACTAGGTTCCGGTAGGGAGTTTCTGTGCAGTAAGTGCAGTGGACCAGGTTCCGGTAGGGAGTTTCTGTGCAGTAAGTGCAGTGGACTAGGTTCCGGTAGGGAGTTTCTGTGCAGTAAGTGCAGTGGACTAGGTTCCGGTAGGGAGTTTCTGTGCAGTAAGTGCAGTGGACTAGGTTCCGGTAGGGAGTTTCTGTGCAGTGTGTGCAGTGGACTAGGTTCCGGTCGGGAGTTTCTGTGCAGTGTGTGCAGTGGACTAGGTTCCGGTAGGGAGTTTCTGTGCAGTGTGTGCAGTGGACCAGGTTCCGGTAGGGAGTTTCTGTGCAGTGTGTTCAGTGGACTAGGTTCCGGTCGGGAGTTTCTGTGCAGTATGTGCAGTGGACTAGGTTCCGGTAGGGAGTTTCTGTGCAGTAAGTGCAGTGGACTAGGTCCCGGTAGGGAGTTTCTGTGCAGTAAGTGCAGTGGACTAGGTCCCGGTAGGGAGTTTCTGTGCAGTAAGTGCAGTGGACTAGGTTCCGGTAGGGAGTTTCTGTGCAGTAAGTGCAGTGGACCAGGTTCCGGTAGGGAGTTTCTGTGCAGTAAGTGCAGTGGACTAGGTTCCGGTAGGGAGTTTCTGTGCAGTAAGTGCAGTGGACTAGGTTCCGGTAGGGAGTTTCTGTGCAGTAAGTGCAGTGGACTAGGTTCCGGGATGGAGTTTCTGTGCAGTAAGTGCAGGGGACTAGGTTCCGGTAGGGAGTTTCTGTGCAGTAAGTGCAGTGGACTAGGTTCCGGTAGGGAGTTTCTGTGCAGTAAGTGCAGTGGACTAGGTTCCGGTATGGAGTTTCTGTGCAGTAAGTGCAGTGGACTAGGTTCCGGTAGGGAGTTTCTGTGCAGTAAGTGCAGTGGACTAGGTTCCGGTAGGGAGTTTCTGTGCAGTAAGTGCAGTGGACCGGGTTCCGGTAGGGAGTTTCTATGTGCTGAGTGTCGGAAGAAGTGTATAGATCCGCTTTGGGATCTTGCTGAGCACGTAAGTGTCGCACGTTAGCTGTCTATACAAATCAGTTACCAGGATGAGTTTTCTTCTCATCACCACTTGCAAGGAAAATAAAGTGTTCTTTTAAGAGTTTATCTCCTTGTTCTTTTCCTTTCAATGGCAAGGATATTCTCTTTTTAAAAAAAAATAGATTTCAGAGAGGAAGGGCGATGGAGAGAGAGATGAAAACATCAGTGACGAGACACAATCATCGACGGCTGCCTCCCGCACCACGGAGGGAGCCTACATCCTGGGCTTGTGCCCTGACCGGGAATCGAACCGCGACCTCCTGGTTCCTAGGCCGACGCTCTGCCCCTGAGCCACGCCGGCCCGGCCGGGGCCTTCTCCTTAGATTGTATTAGTCTGACGTCGTGTAGCTCATCAGCGTGTCATCCTGTCCATCCAGGTGAGATGCCCCAGCTCATCCGAGGGATGAAGCTGCTGAACCAGGCCGACCCCTGTGTCCAGATCTTAATCCAGGAGACGGGGGAGCACGTGCTGGTCACCGCGGGGGAGATCCACCTGCAGCGCTGCCTGGACGACCTGCGGGAAAGGTCAGCGGCCCGTGGGGAGGGACGGGCCAGCGCGGCTCCAGGCCCTGGGCGTCAGTGCTTCCCGACCGTCACAAACCGCAGTCCCCGAAACATGACCTGTCACGTGTTAGCGGGGCGGAGGGTTAGCTTTGAACACCTGACATTCACTTCCGCCCTTGAATCATTTTGCATTTTTATTTTTTATTTTACTATTATATTCTTAAAATCCTCCCCTGAGGATATTTTTTTCTTTGATTATTAGAGAGAGTGGAAGAGAAAGGGAGAGACAGAGAGAAACACCGATGTGAGAAAGACACATCGAGGGGTTGCCTCCCGCGTGCCCTTGACGGGAATCGAACCCGGGATCCTTCAGTCCGCAGGCCGACACTCTGTCCACTGAGCCACACCGTCTAGGGCTCATGTGTCAAATCTTATTAAAGCATTTATTTCCCATTCAAAACATTCTTATCGAAATAGGTGGATTATTTATTTATTTTATTTTATTTTTTTTAATATATTTTATTGACCTTTTACAGAGAGGAAGGGAGAGAGATAGAGAGTTAGAAACATCGATGAGAGAGAAACATCGATCAGCTGCCTCCTGCACATTTCCCACTGGGGATGTGCCCGCAACCCAGGTACATGCCCTTGACCGGAATCGAACCTGTGACCCTTCAGTCCGCAGGCCGACGCTCTACCCACCGAGCCACACCGGTTTCGGCAAGGATTATTTATTTTGAGAATGAACAAAACAGTGAAATCCTACTGCAAGGAATGTTCCCATTAGACTTTTCAATCCGAAATGAAAGTGATTTATCTCTCAGAGTAAAAGAACTTTATGTTTCTGTGTTTTGTTGTTGTTGTTTTTCCAGAATTTTCATTGTGTGATATTTCTGGTGGGCGTTTCAGTGCTATTTTTGTTACAACCTTCTGTTACGTTTCTCCTGGATCTGTCTGTAGGTTTGCAAAGGTCGAAATCAGTGTCTCCGAACCCATCATCCCCTTCAGGGAAACCATCACAAAACCCCCCCGAGTGGACATGGTCAACGAGGAGATCGGCAGGCAGCAGAAGGTGGCCGTCATCCACCAGGCCAGAGACGACCACAGCAAAGTCCCCGAGGGGGTCCAGGTGGACGCCGATGGGCTGGTCACCATGACAACGCCCAACAAACTGGCCACGCTCAGCGTCCGGGCCGTGCCCCTTCCGGAAGAAGTCACGCGGCTTCTGGAAGAAAACAACGACGTGATTCGTTCCATGGAGCAGCTGACGTCGTCTCTGAACGAGGGCAGGAGCGCTCAGCTGACCCAGAGGACCCAGGAGAGAATCCTGGAGTTCAAGGGCAAGCTGGAGCAGCACCTGACGGGCAGGAAGTGGAGGGACACCGTGGACCAAATCTGGTCGTTCGGCCCCAGAAAATGTGGGCCCAACATATTAGTGAATAAAAGCGCCGACTTCCGGAGCTCCGTGTGGGCAGGCCCCGCGGGCACCGCCACCCAGGAGGCCAGCCGGTACCGGGACGTGGGCAACAGCATCGTGAGCGGCTTCCAGCTGGCCACGCTCGCCGGCCCCATGTGCGAGGAGCCCCTCATGGGCGTCTGCTTCGTCCTGGAGAGATGGGACCAGAGCAAGTTCGAGGAGCCAGGAGCCAGCGAGAGTCGGGATCCGGGGGGAGAGGGGGCTGGGGGAGCGGCGAGCTGTGCCCCGGGAGACGGGGGCGAAGGGCGGCGAGGCGGCCACCCTGAGCCCGGTGAGAAGAGGGCGGCGCAGAAGGCGGAGCCGGCCCTGGCGGACTGCTACGGGCCCCTGTCGGGGCAGCTGATCGCCACCATGAAGGAGGCCTGTCGCCTCGCCCTGCAGGTGAAGCCGCAGCGTCTGATGGCGGCCATGTACACCTGCGACATCATGGCCACCAGCGACGTGCTCGGTAAGGAGGATTATGGGAAGGCTGGGTCAGAAAACGGCATCTCGCTTCATGTTGTCTTTTTCAGTATATTTTTATTGGTTTCAGAGAGGGCGGGAGAGAGAAACATCCATGGTGAGAGAATCATGGATCGGCTGCCTCCTGCACGCCCCCCACTGGGGATGGAGCCCGCAACCCGGGCCTGTGCCCCGACCGGGAATCGAACCCTGACCTCCTGGTTCATAGGCCGACGCTCAGCCCCTGAGCCACGCCGGCCGGGCTCTCCCAGTGTCTCTCCCTTCCGGGGGGGGGGGGGGTCCCTTAGGCCCTCAGCAGCCTGGAGCCCGGGCACGGGGTGGCTGTTGACTTGGCCAGGTGGCACTGCACGGAGACTCATTTCCGCGCCTGTAAAGAGGGTGGTAATTCCTTGGACGTTGAGAACGTGAGTGTGAGAGCACAGTACAGGCCCCACAGCCACCCTGGCTCCCAGGGGCTGTCTCCCTCTGGCGCTGGGGGCACGGCCTCAGCGGAGCGGAGGGTGGACGGGGAAGTGCCCGGAGGAGAGGGGCCGTTCGTGGTGTCCTCCGGCACCTAGGTCCTGGGAGTGGAACTGTGGCTGTTCTTTGCGGCAGGCTCTCTGGCCGGTTCAGCCCTAGAAGCAGAAGTCCCCGTGGGTGTTCCCCTGAAGCTGTGTAGGCCTGCCTCGCCGGGAGGGTCCTCGGGGAGGATCGGGCGTCCGAGCAGCATTGCAGGGACAGCCGGCTGGACAGTCACAGCTGTGGGTGGAGCCGGCGTGCGCCGGGAGGCCCGTCCGCAAATGGGACACGCGGTGCTCAGTGCCTCCCCGCCTTCCTGAGCGCCGGTTCCTGTAGCCGTGGGACCCCCTGGGACCCAGCCTAGACCGCTCCCCGCTGCTGCTCTTCATGTTCATCGCCAGCTTCCTTAACGTGAGCAGGCAGCGGGAGCGGGAGAACCAGGGGCTCTGGCTCCCGCGGTTCCCGCAGACCTCAGGGCTCTCCCCCGGGTCCTGCCCCGAGAGGTGCCCGTGCCCATGTGATGGCTTCTGTTGGGGGCAGCGCGCAACCAGATCCAGGGTCTCCTCCGTGTTGAGCAGAAAGTCTCGTCTCCTGCTGGTTCCCGCCGTGCGGACCTCCCTTCATCCCTTTGACTTGCACTCACACTTCATTTTTATAATCCTTCACCGGAGGATATTTCCCATTGATTTTTGGAGAGAGTGGAAGGGAGAGGGAGAGACACAGAGAAACATCCATGTGAGGGGAACACATCGATGGGTTGCCTCCTGCACGCGCCCTGAACAGGACGCAGGCCAGGAGGAGCCTGTAACCCAGGTCCGTGCCCTTGACTGGAATTGAACCCGGGACCCATCGGTCCACAGGCTGATGCTCTATCCACTGAGCCACACGGCCAGGGCCTCGCAGTCACACTTTCTGCATTTGTTTTCTAGTTTTGTGTCCAGGGGAACCCTCTCCAGATCCCCCCGCTGTCACTGACAATACGATTTTTGTTTCCTTTCACCATTCCCGTCGCTGTCTGGTGGACATACTCTGCTTGGTCAGCTTCCCTCTTTTTCTTTTTTTAATCCTCACCCAAGGATATGTCTTTATTTATTTTTATTTTTTAAATATATTTTTATGGATGTCAGAGAGGAAAGGAGCGGGAGAGAGAGAGAGAAACATCAGTGAGGAGAGAGAATCGTGGATCGCCTCCTCCTGCTCGCCCTCTCCCGGGGATGGAGCCCCCAACCCAGGCATGTGCCCCGACCACGAATCAATCGGTGACCTCCCTCCCGGTTCATAGGCCGATGCTCAGCCACTGAGCCACGCCGGCCGGGCTGGTCAGCCTCTGGACACACCCCTCAGACCAGCTGGTGACCACATGCACTGCCTGGCAAAGAGCTGTGTTTGGGTCTGATCTGCTTTTCTTTCCCCTGAGGTGGTGGCAGCCCCCTTGCTGGAACTGGGGGATCCCCCTGAGCTCATTCTCTCACTGCTCTTGGGGAATTCTCTGGTCTCTAGTCTCCAAGATCCGTCAGAATAGCCAGCTCTCTGCTTCTCGTGTTTTCCTTTTGCTTCCTGAATCGCCTGCTGCACCTTGGCCGGTGTGGCTCAGTGGCTAGAGCGTTGGCCTGCGGATCAAAGGGTCCCGGGTTCGATTCCAGTCAAGGGCATGTACCTCGGGTGCAGGCTCCTCCCAGGCCCTGGTCGGGGCACGTGCAGGAGGCAACCCATCGATCTGTCTCTCTCCCATCGATGTTTCTCTCTGTCTCACCCCCTCCCTTCCACTCTCCCTAAAAATCAATGGAAAACTATCCTCAGGGGAGGATTAACCAAAAAAAAAAATTAAAAAATAAGTCGCCTCCTGCAGCAGAAGGAGTGAGGAGGCCTTGTGTTCCCAAGGCAGCTGCCTCCTGCCTGGCACTCGGAGCTCTGCCTCGAAGGCCGGGCTCTGCCGACAGTCGCTTTAGTTCCCCAACGACCCCCACAGACTCTCCATTGGTCGAATCCACTCCACAACCTCACCCTTCCCCAAACTAAATGGTGTCCTGGTCAATTGGAAGTCTTTTTTTAAAAAAATATATTTTTATTGATTTCAGAGAGGAAGGGAGAGGGAGAGAGAGAAACATCAATGATGAGAGAAAATAATTGATCGGCTGCCTCCTGCACGCCCCCTACTGGGGATGGAGCCCACAACCCAGGCATGTGTCCTTGACCAGAATCGAACCCAGGACCCTTCAGTCCGCAGGCCGACGCTCTACCCACTGAGCAACACCATCCGGGGCTTCGTTTGAGCCCTTACCCGGTTATCCCGATTCTGGCCGAGCGAGCGTGTGTTCCCCTGCCCACTCCCGTCCGCTCTGGCTTCGCTCCCGTGCCTTCCGCACCTCGAGGTTGCTGACGCTGAGGACACAGCCGTGAGCAGCACACGGCCTCGCCCCGAGGGCGTCACCCAGCGGGGCCGGTCGCTGGCCTCCGATGAGCGTGGCCGGGTCGGTCTGCACGGCCGCCAGCAGCCACACTCCCGGCCCAGCCCCAGCTCCATCTCACGCCTGTCGGGGCCCATCTGCATCCTGTCGCCACATCTGCTCCATTAGCCATCGACGTAGCCGTCGGCTTCTCCGGGCGGCGGGAGGACGGGGTAGAGGGACCTGGCGTGTGAGACCCAGGAGCGCCCACCATTGCTGTGTGTTACCAACAGTAGCAGAAGCCGCAGCCGAAGGAAAGACGACCTTCCTTGGAAATCTGCCTTTCCCTTTCCGTCGCCTTTTATAATTTTTGTCCAGAATAGTCCGTTTTGTGTCCGCGCATCCTCATGGGAGAAGCAGGCCTGCGTTTCGCTCTGCATTTATTACCGATTCCGTAGGCCCGCGTCCGTCTGGCCCCTCAGTGGTCATGATGTTCGTTTTTAATCTCCGCATGATGTCGTGTCAGTTTGAGATGCTGTCAGTGACTTCCTGTCGCCCCCAAATCGGGATCCACGTTGTTTCCTGTTTGTTTACTGTTAGAGAAAACGTGGCTGTGCACAGCTGTTTCCTTTCCTAAGCTCGGGGGGGAGAGGGGGGAGAGGGGGCCCCCCATGACTTTAATTCCCACACTTCCGGCTCTGAAAATGGTAGAACCTGCAGACGGGTCTTCCTGCCTGTGATGGAGGGAGAGGCGCGAGTAATCCTATATAATAAAGAGCTGATGTGCTAATTAGACCGAACGGCAGAACGACCGTCTGGATGAGCTTCCGGCCGAGCCCCTTGCACGAATTCCGTGCCCCGGGCCTCTCGTGGCCTGTGACACCCAAAGGAGCACACAGGGCAGTGCAGCCCCAGTGGCGACGAGATTGCTCTGAGTGTGGCTGTCACGGGAGACTGTGGGGGCAGTTGCTTTTGAACGGGCTTGGACCGTAACGAGGATTCGATGATGGGGACGGCCGGAGTGTGTCCCGGGCGGCAGAGACTGAACGAGTGGGGAGCCTGGCGTGGCCTGTGGGCGCGGAGTGGCCTGCCTGAGCGCGGGGTCCTCGCTGGTCTGGGGGTCCCAGGGCTGAAGTAGAGGCTCACAGGGCCCAAGGGCCTCGCGTACTGGCTGAGACATTGAGGGTGAGATCTGTTTATTTTTATTTGTATTGATCACAGAGAGGACGGGGGGGGGGGGGGGAGAGAGAGAGAGAGAGAGAGAGAGAGGAACATCCGTGATGAGAGAGGATCATGGATCGGCTGCCTCCTGCACGCCCCCCACTGGGGATGGAGCCCACAACCCGGGCCTGTGCTCTTGACAGGGAATCGAACCATGACCTCCTGGTTCACAGGTTGACGCTCAACTTCTGAGCCACACCAGCCGGCCGGGCGAGGTGAAGTCTTTAAAAGGGGAGCCCTGGTCAAAACCGTTTCAGTCGACTGACTGTTGTGTTGCCATTTATTCCTGGTTGGATGTCTCGCCCTCGGTGCCTGGCTTACAGCGGGCACACAGCGAGCCACCTTCCCTGTGTGCGTGAGGTGTGATGGGACAGCTGCCCAGCTGAAGGGCTATCAGAATATTAGCAGTGAGCCCTGGCTGGTGTGGCTCAGTGGATAGAGCGCCGGCCTGTGGACCAAAGGGTCCCGGGTTCGATTCCGGTCAAGGGCACGGACCTCGGTGGCAGGCTGCTCCCCGGTCGGGGCCCTGGTCAAGGGCACATTCAAGGAGGCAGCCCATCGATGTGTTTCTCCCACATCAACGTTTCTCTCTGTCTCTCCCTCTCTCTTCCTCTCTCTCTAAAAATCAACGGAGAAATATCGTCGGGGGAGGATTAAAATATACATATGTTTGCAGTGAGAGGCCACAGGCTCATAAGTCCCCATTGCTGCGGCCTCGCTAATTCCACCGTGGGCACAGTGGCCGGTTAGCGGGCCCCGGCGCAGCCACGCTCGGCCACACCTGCCTGAGAGCCAGGCACATGGGGGGGGGGTGATTAGCTGCTGCCTTTGTCCCGGGACCACATACATCGCTGCACCCCCATCTCAGGGTTTAGTTTTACTGGAATTAAAACCGGCTCAGAGCCCATGATTGATTACACTTCGCTTCAGTTACAATTACTGACTCAAGCCGCACCACCCGTGGCCGAGGGGCGGGGCTGCTGGCCTCTGGCCGCTCTTCACGGCCCGTTTTCTCCACTTTAGTCATCCTTTCTGCCTGCCCCCTCCGCGCACGCGCGCACACACACGCTCATACACACACACATTGATGTCCACACACTCACACACACACACACACTGATGTACACACACACACACACACACACACACTGATGTCCACACACACACACACACACTGTCCACACACACACACACACACACTGATGTCCACACACACACACACACACTGTCCACACACACACACACACACACTGATGTCCACACACACACATACACACACTGTCCACACACACACTGATGTCCACTCACACACACACACACACACACACTGTCCACACACACACTGATGTCCACACACACACACACACACTGATGTCCACACACTCACACACACACACACACACACACACACACTGATGTCCACACACACACACACACACACACACTGTCCACACACACACTGATGTCCACACACACACACACACACTGATGTCCACACACTCACACACACACACACACACACACACTGTCCACACACACACTGATGTCCACACACACACACACACACTGATGTCCACACACTCACACACACACACACACACTGATGTCCACACACACACATACACACACTGTCCACACACACACTGATGTCCACACACACACACACACACTGATGTCCACACACTCACACACACACACACACACACACTGTCCACACACACACACTGATGTCCACACACACACACACACACTGATGTACACACACTGATGTCCACACACACACACACACACTGATGTCCACACACTCACACACACACACACACACACACACTGTCCACACACACACTGATGTCCACACACACACACACACACTGATGTCCACACACTCACACACACACACACACACACACACACACTGATGTCCACACACACACACACACACACACACTGATGTCCACACACTCACACACACACACACACACACACACACTGTCCACACACACACTGATGTCCACACACACACACACACACTGATGTCCACACACTCACACACACACACACACACACACACTGATGTCCACACACACACATACACACACTGTCCACACACACACTGATGTCCACACACACACACACACACTGATGTCCACACACTCACACACACACACACACACACACACACTGTCCACACACACACACTGATGTCCACACACACACACACACACTGATGTACACACACTGATGTCCACACACACACACACTGATGTCCACACACTCACACACACACACACACACTGTCCACACTCACACACACACACACACACACACTGATGTCCACTCACACACACACACACACACACACACACACTGTCCACACACACACACACTGATGTCCACACACTCACACACACACACACACACACTGTCCACACACACACACACACACACACACTGTCCACACACACACACTGATGTCCACACACACACACACACACTGATGTACACACACTGATGTCCACACACTCACACACACACACACTGATGTACACACACTGATGTCCACACACTCACACACACACACACACACACACACACACTGATGTTTTGTATTTAATAAGCCACCTTAAAACTTTTCTTTGCCCGACCGGCGTGGCTCTGGCTGAGCATCGACCTAGGAACCAGGAGGTCAGGGTTCGATTCCCGGTCAGGGCACAGGCCCGGGTTGTGGGCTCCATCCCCAGTGTGGGGCGTGCAGGAGGCGGCTGATCCATGTTTCTCTCTCATCGAGGATGTTTCTCTCTCTCTCTCTCCCTCCCTTCCTCTCTGAAATAAAAAATATATATATTAAAACAAAAGACTCACTGGAGGAGAGGGGAGAGATTGGCCGGGGCAGGGGCCTGGGAAGGGGCTACGTCTGGAGCGTTGTCAGAAGAGGCGATCAGGAGCTCCCGAAACCACAGACGAGTCACGGAGAATGCGGGCTAAGAGAGGGCATGAGGCCAGGAGTGGGGAGATGGTGGTGGAGTTTCAGCAGCTTTCACAGCCGGGCGCCTGTGGAGTGAGAGCACACACTGCGGAAGTGGGGGGCCGCCCAGGCGGGAGGGCGGGGCTTCGAGGGAGGGGATTTCAGAGAGGAAGGGAGAGGGGGAGAGAGAGACATCCATGATGAGAGAGAATCATGGGTCGGCCGCCTCCTGCACGCCCCACACTGGGGATGGAGCCCGCAACCCGGGCCTGTGCCCTGACTGGGAATCAAACCAGTGACCTCCTGGTTTCTAGGTCGATGCTCAACCACTGAGCCACACTGGCCGGGTCATGCTTTACTTTTTAAATAAACACGTATAAAGCATCCATGCCTCTGGAAACCAACATTATTATTATTATTATTACTACTTTTACTATATATTTTATTGATTTCAGAGAGGATAGGGGAGAGAGAGAGAAATAATCAGTGATAAGAGAGAATCATGGATCAGTTGCCTCCTGCACGTCCCCTACTGGGGATGGAGCCCGCAACCCGGGCCTGTGCCCTTGACTGGGAATGGAACCCGGGACCCTTCAGTCCCCAGGCCGCTGCTCCATCCACTGAGCCACACCGGCCGGGGCGGAAACCACCGTGATGGGGAACAGACCTACATTCGCGCGTGGATTGTCACCGGCCCGTGAGGCAGCGCGGCCTCGTGGGGCTCGTGGAGCTAAGAGACTCGGTGTTGCAGGCCGGGTCTACGCCGTCCTGTCCAAGAGGGAGGGCCGCGTGCTGCAGGAGGAGATGAAGGAGGGCACGGACATGTTCATCATCAAGGCCGAGCTGCCCGTGGCCGAGAGCTTCGGCTTCGCCGACGAGATCCGCAAGAGGACCAGTGGTCTGGCCAGCCCGCAGCTCATCTTCAGCCACTGGGAGGTAACCCCCCCCACCCCTTCCTTCCGTCGCGGATGTGCCCCTGCGGCCGCGAGCCCTCCCCCCCGCCCTCCCAGCCCACCCCCGCCACCCTCCCCGGGCCCTTTGGCCTCCTGATGGCGCTGCTGGTCGGAGGGACGGGAGGAAGCAAGCAGACGGTCTGTCCATCCATCCACACTGAGGGGCCTCGATCACGTGTGCTTGTCACACACCCCGTCCTCCTCATCTGATGTGAAATTTAAAACAGAATATCCCCGCCTTCCTTCCCCCTCAAGATACGGTGTAGATTTTACAAGGAAGGCAGACTTTTTCTAAAGTAAAGCTTTAAGGAACGTTCTGAGGAAGAGTATTTTCTAGCCTGGAGAGGAGAAGCTGATCTGTCATCAAAAAGGAAGACGTCCCAGATCCACAGCGCAGGGCGAGGAGAAAGGGGGGGGAACACGTGGCTTTTAACTTAGGGAAGAATCATAACGGGGAGGGGTGGGCAGTCCGGCCTCTTTTTTAAAAAATATATTTTTATTTTATTATTTTTTAAAATATTTTTTATTGATATTTTTACAGAGAGGAAGGGAGAGGGATAGTTAGATGAGAGAGAAACATCCATCAGCTGCCTCCTGCACACTCCCCACTGGCGATGTGCCCGCACATGCCCTTGACCGGAATCGAACCCGGGACCCTTGAGTACGCAGGCTGATGCTCTATCCACTGAGCCACACCGCCAGGGCTTAATATATTTTTATTGACTTCAGGGAGGGAGGGAGGGAGAAACATAAATGACGAGAGAGAATCACGGATCGGCTGCCTCCTGCACGCCCCCCACTGGGGATGGAGCCCGCAACCCGGGCCTGTGCCCTGACCAGGAATCAAACCTGTGACCTCCTGGTTCATAGTTCGACGCTCAACCACTGAGCCACGCCGGCCGGGCAAGGATGAGTCTGTTAACAAGTAACTTCAGAGGAAAATAGAGTGAGGACGGGTTTGCTCCAGGTTCGTGCTGCCCTTTGCCATCCCTGCCACCTGTCACCTCCCGTTCCCAAAGCCTCTCGTCTCGGAGAGCCCTGGAGGCGACATTGTAATTACCCGTCACTGATCTGGCATTTTCTGCCTGTTTCTGGTTTCCCCTGTCGTTAGGCTTCGCAGTAACACAGTGGTTGGGATCTGGCTTCTTCCTCCCCGGCACTTTCCCCACTTGTATCCGACACCATGTCATTTACAATCAAGAGCTTTTGAGAGGAAGTGCTTCCAAAATACAGAGAAAATAAAGCGGCAGGCATTTCCCACGAGGAAACCTTTGCAGTCAGCGATCGCATCGCTTCTCTCTCTGCACCTTCCCCTTCTGAGAAAAGGCGCTAATAACAAGCGCAGAGAGAGACGTGTTCCAGCCCCACGTGTGCCAGCCCCGCCTCAGGATGAGCTGCTTAACACCCAGATCAGGCTGAGGGGCGGCCGGAGGTCACGCAGGGCGAGGGACATGTGGTGACAGCAGCGAAGGAGTACATTTTCCGCGTGCAGCTTCCCACCTGCTGGCCGCAGTCGTGGTGAAAGTTGGGCCAAAAATGAACTGGAGCTCCCGAAGCTCTCTCCTCCTGGGCTCTTATTGTTATTACTGGAGGCCCGGTGCACGGATTCGTGCACGGGTGGGGTCCCTCAGGGCGGTCTGCAGGGATCGGGCTGAAACCCGAAGTCCAATGCCGCCTGCAGCTCCCACCTTCCGTTCCCGCTCACCCTGGCCCCACTGTGCCTGCCGCGGGCTCAACGTCCAATCAGTTCCGATCGGGAGAGGCTTACGCTGCTGCAGCAGTGCTCGCCAGCCATGAGCCCTGCGTCTGGCACCCTCCCAAGGGGAGTGGCCTGCGGGATCGGGCTGAAACCTGCTCTCCAATATCCCCTGAGGGGTCCCGGATTGCGAGAGCATGCAGGCCAGGCTGAGGGACCCCACAGGTGCACGATCCGGCCAGGGAGGGGCCGTGGGAGGGCTCCAGGATGTGTCCAGCCCATCTCGCTCAATCCTGATCAGCCGGACCCCAGCAGCAAGCTAACCCACCAATCAGAACGTCTGCCCCCTGGTGGTCAGTGCACATCATAGCCACTGGTTGACCAGCTGACTGCCTTCTGGTGGTCAGTGCATGTCATAGCGAGCGGTTGAGTAGCCTTAGCATATCATTAGCATATTACGCTTTGATTGGCTGTTCGGTTCTGCTGTCCGCTCTATTTGCATATTACCCTTTTATTATGTAGGATTATTTTTTATCCAAGCCAACAGCCAGCTGGCCTTTGGGTGCCTTCCTTCCTGAGCATTGGAAAGGGGCATCAGATCCCCCAGCAGGCAGGTGCATTCTGGGTGAGCCCGTTAGGAAGGAAATGCCTTGGTCTCCCAGCTCTCAGCAGGCTCTGCCCAGCAGCCTCCAGGGGCCCCTCTGTCTGTGGCTCAGCCTCTGGGGTCACCTTGTGGGGGGTCACTCGCTCAGGGAATTCCCAGGAGCCTGTTGGGGTCAGTGGTGACTCCGCTTCAAGGTGTCAGCCACTGAGCCAGCTGGCCGGCCGGCTCTTCCTGGCTGTGGCCATTCCTCCAGGCCTGACTGCTCAGTGTTTAAACCTTATTCTTGAACTAGAGGCCCAGTGCACAAACTTCGTGAGAGGCTCGGCCCTCGCAGCCCTGGCTTCGTCCGGAAGGTCATCCGGAAGGACGTCCAGCCATCCGGTCGAATTAGCATATTACGCTCCTGTTATTATAGATGGGCCTCTGGAAGGAAAGCAGACTTGCCTGACCCAGCACATGCTGTCGCCTCCCCCCCCAGGTCATTCCCAGCGACCCCTTCTGGGTGCCGACCACGGAGGAGGAGTACCTGCACTTCGGGGAGAAGGCCGACTCCGAGAACCAGGCCCGCAAGTACATGAACGCGGTGCGCAGGCGCAAGGGCCTGTCCGTGGAGGAGAAGATCGTGGAGCACGCGGAGAAGCAGCGGACCCTCAGCAAGAACAAGTAGCCCGCGGGCGGCCTGTCTCCAATAAACGCCCGGGGGCCGGGCTGCCTGGGACGCTCTGCTGCGTCGTCTGTGTGCGCTCGCTGCCAGTACTTCGCCGGCCGCAGGGACGGGGGCCAGAGAGCTCGCTTCCTTCGGGTTCTCATTGATCAGGTGCAAGGCAAGCGGGAGCGCAGCGTCCGGTGACGGACTCCCACCCGGGCCCCCGCCTGTCCCCGCCTCACACTCCCTCACATCCAAACACGTCCCGTAGCTCAGCGCCCAGTACTGTCTGGAGAGACCCACTTTTTCTTTTCTTTAATGTATTTTTATTGATTTCAGGGAGGGAGGGAGAAACATCCATGATGAGAGGGAATCACGGACCGGCTGCCTCCTGCACGCCCCCCACTGGGGATCGAGCCCGCAACCCGGGCACGTGCCCTTGACCAGAATCGATCCCGGGTCCCTTCAGTCTGCAGGCCGACGCCCTAGCCACTGAGCTACACCAGCCAGGGCGCTTTATTTAGTCCAGGTCACTATTGTAGCCAATCCATCTTAAGGTTCATTTGTCTAGAAAACAACGCGATGTTCACTGGTTAGCCTGTAAACCCATTTTTATATTCCCTCGCAAATCGCATCACTCGTATTTACATACATGTTCAGGAAAGTTAGGCTCCATACGTTTTTCTTTAAAAAAAAAAAAAAAAAAAAGTCAATTTTTATATCGTTCTGGGCCGTTTCTTCTTAGCCCTACTCAGGATATTAGCTAACGTGGCAGGATTATTGCCTTGATTGTAAGCCTTTTTCGGAAACCTGTTGCCTCGCTCTGAGAGATTTCCATGGAAGGAACAGATGCAATTCAGTAAAAAGTGGATTTTGTAATTTTTGATGTTGCACTGATAGTTTGTATAGCCACTTAAAGAAAGGATTCTTTTTCAAAACACATAAGATGGTTAGACCAGACCTTGTTTTTGAAATGTTTTTACTGATTTTTAAAAAATAAACTAGATCATTCTTAATACTAGTTGTAGACATTTTAACTTTACTTTTTATTTGTTTATTTAATATTTTTATTGATTTCAGAGAGGAAGGGAGATAGAGACAGAAACATCCATGATGAGAGAGAATCACTGATCCGCTGCCTCCTGCACGCCCCACCCTGGGAATCGAGCCCGCAACCCGGGCATGTGCTCTTGACCAGAATCGAACCCAGGACCCTTCAGTCTGCAGGCTGAAGCCCTATCCACTGAGCCACACCGGCTAGGGCTCACTTTGATCTTTAGGGTCCTGGCGTCGGTGATCCAATCTCCTCGGCCCGGACTTAGGGCACAGTGATAACTAACCGAGTTGAACGGGTCCTGATATCTGGGCTAATTTAAGAAGGTTCCACAAGTGGGGTCATCTGAAAACGTGGATCACGTGGGAAGAGCCAGCACCTCAGCCTGCAGCCTCTGTAAGGAACACCACTCAGAGCGCAGGCGTGCTGTTACAGTATTCTTAGCCCTGGCAGGTGTGCTCAGTGGGTAGAGCGTCGGACGGCGGACCACAGGGTCCCGGGTTCAATCCGGTCAAGGGCACGTACCTCAGTTGCAGGCTCCTTCCCAGCCCGGGCCCTGGCCCAGGCGCAACTATCGATGTGTTTCTCTCACATCGGTATTTTGTCTTTCCCTCTCTCTAAAAAATCAATGGAAAAATACCCTCTGGTGAGGATTTAAAATAATAATAATGAAAAGAAATGAAATAAAATAAAAATCAGAAATTTTTTAAAAATTAAATTAAGAATAAAAGTATCCGTAGGCTCTGTGCTCCATCAGCAAACGCTGGGCTCAGTGGAGAAGAGGCGGAGCCGGAGGGAGGGGCCCGCAGTCCTGGGGCAGATGTGCTGCGGGGCTGCGGGGGGCGCGGCCTCTTCCCTCTGCATGTCCAGGGGCCAGGGGGGAGCGGGAACAGGACCCCGAGGAGGCAGGCCCAGGGGTGCAGCTCAGCCGCCACGGGAGGCACCGGCCCTGCCCTGCCGTCAGTGATGGGGCCCCATCACTCAGCCTGTCCTCACCCCGGGCCCCAGTGCCCCCCCCCCCCCCCGCCCTGACCGCACCGCTGATTCAGGGGCGTGAGCCCGGACATCCTCAGTCCCTGTGAGGGACGGGGGTTCCTGTGCTTACCGCAGGGGTGGCTTCTTTTTAAAATATATGTATTTTTATTGATGTCAGAGAGGAAGGGAGAGGGGGAGAGAGAAGCATCCATGATGAGAGAGAATCATGGACCGGCCGCCTCCTGCACACCCCCCACTGGGGATCGAGCCCACAGCCCGGGCCTGTGCCCTTGATGGGAATCGAACCCGTGACCTCCTGCTTCACAGGTCAACGCTCAACCACTGAGTCTCTAGGAATGTCTGGCTTTTTAAACAAGTCTCTCGTTTAAAGGCCTAGAGCGGGGAGTCTCAGCCGGGGGCGATGGGTCCCCAGACACGTGGCAGAGCCTGAAGACGCTCCCGTGGGGGAGGCCGCGTGGATTCCGGTCAAGGGCACGTAGCCCATCGACGTGTTTCTCTCACATCGACATTTCTGTCTGTCCCTCTCTCTAAAAAAAATCAATGGGAAAATATCCTCTGCTGAGGATTTAAAAAAATAATAATAAAAAGAAATAAAATAAAACTGGATTTTGTAATGTTTGATGTTGCGCTAATCACTTGTATTGCCACTTGAAGAAAGGATTCTTTTTCAAAACGCATCAAATGATCAGACCAGACAATGTCTTTTTAAAAACAAACTATATCATTTTATTGATGCGGCCGAACATCCCCCAGCCCCCAGGACACCCCACAACACAAATCCCCCTGACCAGATGGGCCGGAGGGCGGGGAGCGGCAGGCTTCCGCACCCGTGTGAGTTCCCCTGCGCCCTGCCTGGGACTGGCTCCCTGGCCTGGTGGAGGGGAGAGGCTGGGGGCGGGGGGTGGGGCGGGGGGGGCAGTGATGGAGGGGCCCAGGGCCCAGGCTGCACTGAGGGCAGAGAGTTAGTATGTGCCAGGTCGCCAGGGCGTCTGGGAAGTGTCCTGTGTGTATCAGCCCAAACCCCGTCGTACAGGGGAGGTGGGGGGATCTCTGCTTGGGGCGGACCTGCCCAGCATCTTCCCCTCGCTGTGGAGCAGGGAACGGGCGGGGGGGAGAAGCTGCGCTCCCCCAGGACACGCCCTGGAGCCCTCCCGCAGCTGCTCCCTGACTGGCCAACCTCCCGTGTCCCTCCTCGGCCAGCCGGCCCGATCGGCCAGACACATGCGTCACTCGGAACCCCGAGAGAATCATCGGAAGGAGCCGCTGCTTGGGGGCCTGTGGACCAAGGCTCTGCTGTCCCAAGGCTATGGGACACCCACAAAACTCCCCCAAGATCACAACGAAGCAAACCATGGCCGGCCGGCGTGGCTCCGTGGCTGAGCGCCGACCTAGGAACCAGGAGGTCACGGCTGATTCCCGGTCAGGGCACACGCCCGGGTTGCGGGCTCGATCCCCAGTGGGGGGCGTGCAGGAGGCGGCCGATCCATGACTCTCATCCTCATCATGGATGTTTCTCTCTCCCCCTCCCTTCCTCTCTGACATCAATAAGAATATATTTAGGGCATGGGGGGAGTGGCCGGGGAGAGGTCAATGGGTAAAAAAGAAGACATATGTAATACTTAATAAAGAATTTTAAAAGATAAAACAAAAAAAATATATCTATATATATCAAATAAAAGCCTAAGTGACCGTTACAGCGGAACGACCAGAACGACCGTTCGCTATGACATGCACTGACCACTGGGGGGCAGACGCCAACGCAGGAGCTCCCCCCTGGTGGTCTGTGTGCTCCCACAGGGGGAGCGCCGCTCAGCCAGAAGCCGGGCTCACGGCTGGCGAGTGCAGCAGTGGTGGCGGGAGCCTCTCCAGTCTCCACGGCAGCGCTAAGGAGCAGCGAGCAGGCAGGCGGTAAGGAGCAAGGAGTCCCGGACTGTGAGCCGGCAGTCCGATATCCCCCAAGAGGTCTCGGACTGCGAGAGGGCACAGGCCAGGCTGAAGGACCCGCCCCCCGCCTCCAGTGCACAAATTTTGTGCACTGGGCTTCTAAAAATATATATATATATATTTTATATAATAAAATCCATATCCTATATAATAAAAGCCTAATATGCTAAGTGTCCAGTCCTCCAGTGACCATTTGACTGTTCAACCAATCAAAGTATAATATACTAATGACATGCTAATGCCGCTCAACCACTCACTGTGATGTGCACTGACCACCAGGGGGCAGTCGACTGATCGACCAGTTGCTATGACATGCACTGACCACCAGGGGGCAGATGCTCTGACTTGTAGGTTAGTTTGCTGCTGGGGTCTGGCCAATCGGGACTGAGTGAGATGGGCCGGACATGCCCTGGAGCCCTCCTGCGGTCCCTCCCCAGCTGGCCAACCTTCCATGTCCCTCCTCAGCCGGCCAGCCCCGATCGGCCCAGGTTGGGAGTGGGCAAGATGGGGCCAGGAACTGATTGGGCGCGAGCCTGCAGCAGGCGCAGTGGCCAGGATGAGCGGGAGTGACAGGTATTGGACTGCAGGTTTTGGTCCGATCTCCGCAGGCCAGGCAGAGGGACCCCACCCGTGCATGAATTTGTGCACCAGGCCTCTAATATATATATTAAAACACAAAATGCTCATCAAGATAGAAGCAAAACATCTCGGCGTGTGGACCAAAGGGTCCCGGATTCTTTTCCAGTCAAGGGCATGTACCTTGGTTGACATCACCACCCTCGCCCGGGCCCTGGTCGGGGCACATGCAGGAGGCAACCAATCGATGTGTCTCTCTCACATCAATGTTTCTGTCTCTCCCTCTCTTTCCCTCTCTAAAAATCAATGAAAAAATATCCTTGGGTGAAAATTAACAAAATTTTTTAAAAAATATCCTATATAATAAAAGCCTAATGTGTAAATTGGCAGAATGACCAGTTGCTATGACCCTCACTGGCCACCAGGGGGCAGACGCTCAATGCAGTAGCTGCCTGCAGGGACTAGGCCAGCCAAAGCGGGTGCCAGCGGAGGCCCCCAAACACCCTGCCGGTTGCCCCACAGATCAGCCCTGATCACCGGCCAGGCCTAGAGACCCTACCTATGCTTGAATTTCATGCACCGGGCCTCTAGTATATCCCATATCATAAAAGGCCAATATGCAAATCAACCAAACGGTGGAACAACTGGTCGTTATGAGGTGCACTGACCACCAGGGGGCAGACGCTCAATGCAGGAGCAGCCACCTGGTGGTCAGTGCGCTCGGCTGCCGGCTTAGGCCCGCTCCTGGCATCAGTTTGACATCCCCTGAGGGCTCCCGGACTGACCCCCGCCCCCCAAGTTCACGCATCTCGTGCACCAGGCCTCTGGTATATATATTAAAACACAAATGCTCATCAAGATAAAAACAAAACCTCCTGCTGGCACAGCCAAGCCTTGCACAGACCCTCCCCACAGCTCTACCCCCAAACATTGTGGGGACCGTCCTGTCCAGCCTGGGGCCTCCCGCCGGCTGCATTAGAGCCGAACCGGAGAAAGCGCTTTGTCCCCCCAAATGGATGACTTCTCGAGGGTTGGCCTCACCCCCCACATCGCCTCCAGGCCTTCCCGGGGCCGCCCCTTAGGAGCGGAGGTGGGATTTCTCGGGCCGGCCTGGCGTCCGGGAAGAGAAGCCGCTTTCCCATGGCTCATCGCCCTCCTCGGTGGTGTGGCCGCCGTGGCTGCCGTGGCTCCGGGAATGCCCGTGGCCCGTCACGCAGGTCTGGGCGCTGCGGCCGGCCCTTCCTGGACTCGCAGGCCATCCGGGGCCAAGCAGCTTTGAGAAAGGCCTGAGGTTCCCGAAACGCGAGGGGAGGGGGGGCGTCTGGTCCCCGCGGGGCCCCACGTGGGTGAACATCTGGTCCGAATTAGGACGTTCGAGATGGTTTGCAAAACATGCCGCCCTGTGGGAGGACTCCGCTCGGATCCGGGGCCGGGCACAGCGTGGAAGGCATCGTGGAGACCGTGGGGAAAACCCCAACAGGCCTGTGTGTTGGGTGATAATAAGAAATTGCCGTTCGCCCGGCCGGCTTGGCTCAGTGGCTGAGCGTCGACCTATGAACCAGGAGGTCAGGGTTCGATTCCCGGTCAGGGCACAGGCCCGGGTTGCGGGTTCCATCCCCAGTGGGGGACATGCAGGAGGCAGCCAATCCGTGATTCTCTCCTCACCGATGTTTCTATCTCTCTCTCCCTCTCCCTTCCTCTCTGAAATCAATAAAATGTATTAAAAAAAAAAAAAAGAACCACATCTTGGTTTTATCTAGGAGCCGTGAGCAAGTTTTCACTCAGACGCGTGTGAAACTGGTAAACGGTCTCCCCGTATCCGCCTTCACCGTCCCCAAAATAAACAACTGAGAAGCGACCACGTGAGCGTGTGCCGCCCGAGTGCGCCCATGCGCCCGACACCTGAGCCCATGGCCCTGGAGGGGAAGCCTCGCACGGCCTGCCCCCGTCAGCCAGTCTGCGTCCTGGCCATCACTGCCCTCACCTGGGGCCCCCCACGGGCTCGTCTCCTGGAAGGAGGAGCCAGCAGCACCATCACCCACTTCCAGGGCCCTTATTGCTCGATGGCTCCGCCACCCTGAAACGCAGTCGGCCGACTCCTCAGACACGGGCTCCTGCACGCAGGCTCTCAGGAGCGTGGCCTGTCGTCTCCCTGCCCCAGGCTGACCATCAGCTGTCGAAGGCAAGCATGTCGAACTCGCGGCCCGCGGGCTGCATGTGGCCCACCATGAATATCTTTGCGGTCCAGCCAATATAACGGTACATGAGAAACATTTTAATAAAAATGTTGTAACTTGATTTTTACAGCATCCTGTCATACGTAATCCTATACAATAAAAGGCTAATATGCAAATTGTCCCCTCCGGAGTTTGACCGCGCGCTATGACGTGCGCTGACCACCAGGGGGCGTTGTGGAATGAAGGAAGGCCCTGGCCGGCAGCTGGCAGCCGGCAGCCAGGGGAAATAAGGCCCCGATAGGCCCTGATTGTCGGCCAGGACTAGGGACCCTATTCGAGCACTAATTTCGTGCACCGGGCCTCTAGTTATTAATAACGAGCTACAACGTTCGCTAATGGCTGATGACTGTCATCGTGTTGCATTTGCATCCCTCACGCGCAGGCGCACCGTCTCTCCCCACTGACACCGGCAGCGAATGTTCCAGCAGCCGGTGGCCACGTCCTCGGTCTGGGACTGACCTGCGTGGTGTGGCAACAGGAAATACCTCGCTTCCGGAGAACGAGAGAAATGGGTTTATCTGCGTGACGCTTATCCATGTGTGCAGTGACTCAGGGTCTGGTGAGTTAACGTCCAAGGAAAAGTATTAATTTTTATTAAAATGTTCTGTTACTTTATGTGAGTGATGACTCGTTTATCTCAGCCCTTTGCATTCGGCACGGCTCCATCGAGATAAACCTGCGTTTCTATGAAAACGGAAGCTTCTGTTTTTTCGCGGCCACGTCCACGCAACCTTGTTTATCTGGCCCGTGTCCGCCTGTGAGTGGGACACGCTTGCCCCGCGGTGTGGACTGAGCCATAAGCGTCTTCATGCTGCCGACTCCCCTAAAGTCTGTAAATTCTGCAGAGAAACCCCGTCCTGTTGTCGTCACGACAGAAAAATCACCGAGTCGTCATCGCCGTCTCTGTCTTCCTCAGGCTTCCCCGTTTTCGCAGGAGAAGCTGGTGTTTCTTCCTCAACAAGACGAGGAATCGAACCCAGGACCCTTCGGTCTGCAGGCCGACACTCTATCCACTGAGCAACACCGGCCAGGGCAGCCTGTCAGGATTCTTTAGCCTCTTCAAGATATAACCAGAGCTCGGCCGGTGTGGCTCAGTGGCTGAGGGTCAACCTAGGAACCAGGAGGTCAGGGTTCGATTCCCGGTCAGGGCACAGGCCCGGGTTGCGGGCTGGATCCCCAGTGTGGGGCGTGCAGGAGGCGGCTGATCCATGATTCTCATCATTGATGTTTCTCTCTCTCCCTCTTCCTTCCTCTCTGACATCAATGAATAGCTAGCTATACTAATTAAAGGGTAATATGCTAATTAGACCAGACGTCTTCCGGATGTCCTTCTGGACAAAGCCACGGTGGCAGGGGCCAAGGCAGAGGTGGTTAGGGGTGATCAGGCTGGCAGGGGAGAGCAGTTAGGGGCGATCAGACCAGCAGGCAGGTGAGCGGTTAGGAGCCAGTGGTCCCAGACTGTGAGAGGGTTGTCCCCCAAGGGGTCCCGGATTAGAGAGAGTGCAGGCTGGGCTGAGGGACACCCCCGCCCGTGCACGAATTTTGTGCACTGGGCCTCTAGTATTTAAAAAAAAGAAAAAGAAGAAGAGGATGACGAAGTTTTGGGGAGGAAATTGCCTCCGCTGCCCCTGCAGGACGGGCAGTGGATGGGGCGGGGCCGCTGTGGCCTCCGGAGGGTCATCCAGGAGCAGCGGCCGGGTCGGGGCAGACGCTCTTGCTTGGCCCCTGGGCTTGTCGGTGACTGGCAGGGAGTTCAGCCATTTCCTCCCTTTCACATCAAAACGCAGCCAGTGGCTGGGTAATTAGAAACTCCGCCTGTTGCCGCGGCCGGATCACAGGACGCCCCGGGTCAGCCAGCGCCCCCTCTTAGCGTGGCTCACTCCTGGGCCGGCTTCCCGCGGCCTCCCGTCCTGCATGTCTGTCTCTGCCTCGCTGCCACGTGCGGCGGGAATGTGCCGTCACCGCGAAGGCCTCACATGATTTCCCTTTTCTCCCTTTTTGTAATCCTCACCCGAGGATATTTTTTCCCACTGATTTTTAAATATTTTTTTTATTGATTTCAGAGAGGAAGGGAGAGGGAGAGAGAGAGAGAGAAACATCCATGATGAGAGAGAATCATGGACCGGCTGCCTCCTGCACGCCCCACACTGGGGATCGAGCCCACAAACCGGGCCTGTGCCCCGACCAGGAATCGAACCCTGACCTCCTGGTTCCGGGTCGGCGCTCAGCCAGCCGGGGCGGTTGGAGACTTCAAACAGCGCGGCTCTGGGCTGCCTCCCCGCTCTCCCCTCCCCGCCCCGCACACACCAGCAGGTCAGCGGCTCCACGACTTCTGTTTCCCAACGTCAGCCAAGAAGCAGGAGAGCAGGCGTTTTCCAGGGGCGCTCGTGAGTGAGGGGGTGCCCCTTGCCCAGGAGAGGGGGTGCCCCTTGCCCACGAGAGGGGACCGTCAGCAGCAGGTGAGGGAGCGGCCCACACCGCACCGCCTTCTCCCGGCGCCCTCGGGCGGCCTGGCCTCAGCATGGCTGTCCCGGGGCAGGAACCAGGGAGAGCTGCGGGCCTACTGGGTGCAGGTGCGCCTCTGCGCATGCCCGCCAGCTCACGGAGGTCTCTTCTCCTCGCGGCCCCCTCGGGTCTCTGTGTTTTGTTTGTTAGTGTTTTTATTTAAATACTAGAGGCCTGGTGCCCGAAAATCGTGCACGGGCATTGAGGGGGAGGGTCCTGCAGCCTGGCCTGCACCCTCTCCAATCCCGGACCCCTCAGGGGATCGGGCCTAAACCAGTAGTCGGACATCCCTCCTACAATCCAGGACCGCTGACTCCTAACCGCTCACATGCCTGCCTGCCAGCCTGATCGCCCCCTAACTGCCTCTACCTACCTACCTGATTGCTCCTAACCCCCCTGCCTGTCTGCCTGATCACCCCTAACCATCTCTGCCTACCCTAACTATCCTCTGCCTGCCAGCCTGATCACCCCTAACTGCTCCCCTGCCAGCCTGATCGCCCCTAACCGCCTCTGCTTCTGCCTCTGCCACCACGGCTTTGTCCAGACGGATGTCCAGAAGGTTGTTTGGTCTAATTAGCATATTCTGCTTTTATTAGTATAGATTTTTATTGATCTCAGAGAGGAAGAGAAAGGGAGAGAGAGAGAGAAACATCCATGATGAGAGACAATCACAGACCGGCTGCCTCCTGCACGCCCCCCACTGGGGATCAAGCCCGCAACCCGGGCCTGTGCCCCGACCGGGAATCGAACCTGACCTCCTGGTTCCTAGGTCGACGCTCAGCCACTGAGCCACACCAGCCGGGGCCTTTTCTTTGTGTTGACAACTGTCTGCCACACTCGGGGGGCGGGGGGCGGGGGCGGTGACCAGCGTTGAGCTGACCTGCTCGCCACAGCTTAGCTTCGCTGGGTTTCAATGACATTCAACACATGAAGGGGAAGAAATCCACGACCCCACGCCGCCCTATGTTTAGGACAGGCCTGTGTATGTGTGTGACCGTCTCCTATTTGAACGCTCCCGTTTGGGCGACGGTTTCTTTTAAAAGAACTATTTTCTCCCTTTTTATAGAAACAGCTGACTTTGAATTTGTGGTTGGTTTTTTTTTTTTTTCTTTTGAAAAGGAGAGAGACTGCGTTTGAACTTTAGAACTGAAAGATGTCTGATCCGGAGCAACCACATGAACAAGGTTTTAAGAAATCCTACCAGGGGCTGGGGGGCCCGGCCGGCGTGGCTCAGTGGTGAGCGTCGACCTAGGAACCAGGAGGTCGGGGTTCGATTCCCGGTCAGGGCACAGGCCCGGGTTGCGGGCTCCATCCCCAGTGTGGGGCGTGCAGGAGGTGGCCAGTCCGTGATTCTCTCTCATCATAGATGTTTCTCTCTCTCCCTCTCCCTTTTCTCTGAAATCAATAAAAATATATATATTTCTTTAAAAAAAGGAAATCCTACAAACGCCCCGCACCCCCCCAAAAAACGAAATAGAGGGGTTGTCATCTGAGTGGCTCACAGTTCATCGCGCCCTCACTGCGGCTGCGGCCCTGACCACAGACACGTGACCAGGGACTCCGATGAGGATGTGGGCTGAGTCAGGCCTTGTGCTTGCCCGGGCCCCGCTGGCACAGAGGGCAGAGCCCACGGAGACGCCCCCTTCCCTCGCTGCCTGCCCTGCCCCTGCCCCTGCCCCAGGCCAGGGCTGTGCCCAAGGCCAGGCCAGCTCCTGGGCTGACACCACAGAATCTGCCTCCTGGTGCGGGGGGGACCGGGTGGGGCGGGGGGAGCGGCTCACAGGGGGGGCACCATGGGAGGCAGCACCCCGGCAGGTGGGGGTTCAATGCTCCCGGGAGCCCCAATGGTGGGCCGGACAGGGTCTGCCTTTGGCTCTGGAGGGAGGGTGAACTTGGGATTTTTTAAAAAATATATTTTTATTGATTTCAGAGAGGAAGGGAGAGGCAGAGAGAAACGTCCATGATGAGAGAGAATCGTGGACCGGCTGCCTCCCGCACGCCCCGCACTGGGGATGGAACCCGCAACCCGGGCCTGTGCCCTGACCGGGAATCGAACCCTGACCTCCTGGGTCCTAGGTCGACGCTGAGCCACGGAGCCCCGCCGGCCGGGCTCAACCCCCCACTGTGATTTACGGTTTCGTGCCTCTGAAACTCTTGGTTTTACTCAAGTCTGGAGGCGACGTCACGCAATCAGCTCACAGGATTCCGTGGGCAGGGAGCCTGCCCCGCGCTGGCAGCTCTGAGCTAGTGAGCCATGGGGGCGGTGGGCGCAGACAGCCAGGCCCCTCCCTGGCTTTAGGAAGAAACACATCTGCCTTCCTCGCTGTCCCGGCAGGAAACCGTAAATCAAAGGCAGGGACAGATCAACACCTGCTTATCAGCCCGCGCAGGGGTCCCGGTGTGACGAGGGGCTTATCTGTGTGTGATTGGGGTCCGTCTCCTCATCAGATTGTAAACTCCCCGACTCACTGGCCTGGACGGCCCTGCGCCCCAGGTCAGGGCAGTGCCTGGCACACAAGGCGCGCGGCTCAGTACTGTGTCACCAGCCCTGGCCGGTGTGGCTCAGTGGATAGAGCGTCGGCCTGCGGACTGAAGGGTCCCGGGTTCGATTCCTGGTCAGGGCACATGCCCGGGGTTGCGGGCTCGAGGTGTGCAGGAGGCAGCCCATCCATGATTCTCTCTCATCATTGAAGTTTCCATCTCTCTCCCTCCCTCTGCCTTCCTCTCTGAAATCAATAAAAATATATTTTAAAAATATATGCTGTGTAGCCAGGGAAGGAAGAAGGGAGGGAGAGGGAGGGAAGATAGAGGGAGGAAGCTGCTGGTGAGAACTGTGGCCAGAACTCATCATGACCATCCTGTCCAGTGACACAGAGGGTCACTCGCCACATCTTCCCATTTAAAACAGAGCTAAGGATAGTGCCGATCGCCATGGCCGTTCATAGCGCCAACGGCTGCTTTATGCTTTTTAAGTTATCGTGTGTATTAGAGGCCTGCCCTGGGCCCTGTATATATATATATTCTATACTAATAAAAGGGTAATATGCTAATTAGACTGGGTCGACCGGACATCTTCCGGACGTCCAACTTCCTTCTGGATAGTTAGGGGGTGACCAGGCCAGCAGGGGACCAGTTAGGGGGCGATCAGGAAGGCAGGTGAGTGGTTAGGGGTGATCAGGCAGGCAGGCAGGTGAGTGGTTAGGGGCGATCAGGCAGGCAGGTGAGTGGTTAGGGGCAATGGGGCAGGCAGGTGAGTGGTTAGGGGCGATCAGGCAGGCAGGTGAGTGGTTAGGGGCGATGGGGCAGGCCGGCAAGTGGTTAGGGGTGATCAGGCAGGCAGGTGAGTGGTTAGGGGCGATGGGGCAGGCAGGTGAGTGGTTAGGGGCAATCAGGCAGGCAGGTGAGTGGTTAGGGGTGATCAGGCAGGCAGGTGAGCGGTTAGGAGTCAGCGGTCCCAGATTGAGAGAGGGAAGCCGGACTGCCAGTTTAGGCCCTTTCTCGCAGGGATGGGGCCTAAACTGGCAGTCGGACATCCCCCAAGGGGGCCTGGATTGCAGAGGGTGCAGGCTGGACTGAGGGACCCCTCCCTCCTCCAGTGCACGAATTTTGTGCACTGGGCCTCTAGTCTATAATAATAAAAGGGTAATATGCTAACTAGACCGGACATCCTTCCGGGCGTCATTCCAGACGTCATTCCAGACAAAGCCGGGGCTGGAGCAAAGCCCAGGTCCCAAGTGCCTGCTGGCAGCCGGAGGGAAGCCCGGGTCCCGGGTGCCAGAGAGAAGCCGGTGCCAGCAGCCGGGGGAAGGAAGACCTACTCTTGCACAAATTTTTGTGCACCGGGCCTCTAGTATATATATATTTTAATTGATTTCCTAGGTCGGTGCTCAACCGGGCTCCATGAATTATTACATCTCATTCTTGGAAAGCACACTGAAATGTCCCACCTCTGGGACATCTTCCCAGGACCCTACTCTCTGGGCACCCCCCCCCCCCCGCTGTGCTACTGGGCGGGGCCATGAGCTGGTTCAAGGGGAGGGACAGCCCCTGCCCCACCTTGCTCCGTTCTGCATCGTCAGCATGGCCCTGACTGAAAGCGGACAGACACCTTTTTCCATGAGAATGTGTGTCTTTTCCCAGCTACTGACTCAGCAAAAGTGAGCAAGATGGGAGCAAGGCCCCTGGAAATGAGGGTGAGGTGGTCTTGTTAATTGCGCTGGTTTTTGCCTTTTCTTTTTAAACATATTTTTAATAGCGGCCCGGTGCATGAGATTTGTGCACTGGGGGTGGGGGTCCCCGGTTCAGGACCCCTTGGGGGATGTCCACCTGCCGGCTTGGGCCCGATTCCCCAAGGGATGGGGCCTACGTCAGTACTCAGACATCCCTCTTGCATTCTGGGAGCTCACAGTCCAGGACCCCTCACTCCTTACTGTCTGGAGGCGGGAGAAGCTGTGCTCACCAGCTGTGAGCCCAGCTTCTGGCTGAGCGGCGCTCCCCCTGTGGGAGCTCACTGACCACCAGGGGCAGCTCCTGCATTGAGCGTCAGCCCCCTGGTGTTCAGTGCGCGTCATAACAACTGGTCAGTCCACCATTCGGTTGATGTGCATATTACGCCTTTATTATACTAGTGGCCTGGTGCACGAAATTCGTGCGGGGGGGGGGGGGTGTCCCTGTGGTATTGGGCCTAAACCGGCAGTCGAACATCCCTCTCCCAATCCGGGACCACTGGCTCCTAACAGCTCACCTGCCTGCTGGCCTTCTCGCCCCCAACTGCCCCCCCTTGCCAGCCTGATCACCCCCAACTGCCCCCCCTTGCCAGCCTGATCACCCCCAACTGCCCCCCCCACCAGCTGGATTGCCCCCAACTGCCCCCCACTGCCAGCCTATTTGCCCCCAATTGCCCCCCCCCCCCACCAGCCTGCCCGTCCCCAACTGCCCTCCCCTCCTGGCCTGATCACCCCCTAACCGCCTCTGCCTTGACCCCACCACCATGGCTTTGTCTGGAAGGACGTCTGGAAAGTCTCCCAGAAGGTCTCCGGTCTAATTAGCATATTACCCTTTTATTAGTATAGATAGGATTATTGATTTCAGAGAGGAAAGGAGAGAGAGATAGAGAGAAAGAGAGAGAGAGAGAGAGAGAGAAACATCCATGATGAGAGAGAATCATGGACCGGCTGCCTCCTGCACGCCCCCCACTGGGGATGGAGCCCGCAACCCGGGCATGTGCCCTGAGCGGGAATCGAACTGTGACCTCCGGGTTCCTAGGTGGACGCTCAGCCCCTGGGCCACGCCAGCCGGCTTTGCCGTTTCTCACTTTATGATAACTGAAGTTCTCAATGACCAGACTACACTCTGTCAGCTTCTCTTGTGCTAATAAAAATAAATAATAATAATATGGCCATATCGGGGACGTCCTTGGGGAACGGGTCCTGTGTCAGGAAAAGTCGTTAAATTCCAGGGTCTTAAAGGAGCCTGGGAAAGTCTAACCAGAGGCTCTGGGTCGGGTGTATTATCTGTTTAAAAACAGCACCAGACCCTGGATGGTGTGACTCAGTGGATAGAGCGTCGGCCTGCGGACTGAAGAGACCCGGGTTCGATTCCCAGTCAGGGCACATGCCTGGGTTGCGTGCAGGAGGCAGCCGATCTATGATTCTCTGTCATCATTGATGTTTCTGTCTCTCTCTCCCTCTCCCTTCCTCCCTGAAATCAATAATAATATATTTAAACAAAACAAAACAAAAACAAGCCCTGACCCGTGTGGCTCAGTCGACAGAGCGTCGGCCTGTGGACTGAAGGGTCCCGGGTTCCGTTCCGGTCCAGGGCACATGCCCGGGTTGCGGGCTCGATCCCCAGTGTGGGGCGTGCAGGAGGCAGCCGATCTGTGATTCTCTGTCATTGATCTTTCTCTCTTCCTCTCTGAAATTAATAAAAATATATATATTTTAAAATTCCTAGAAACCCAGAGGCCAGAAAGTAGCCTGTTGGGTTGGCAAGATGCAAATGCTGAGGCCTTGGGGGGTGGGGGGGGGGTAGGGGAGGAGGGGGGTTTTCCTGTCTGCCTCAGGCTTCCAGGCCCTGCTGAGTGGAGTGGAGGGAGGGAGGGCTCAGAGCTGAGCCTCCCGCTGTCCTTATCCAGCCGGGACCCCTTCCTGGGAGCCCCCCCACCCCGCAAGAACCCTCAAGGGCACTCCCTCCTCACTCTCAACTTAAGTCCACAAACCAGGTCAAAAAAATACAAAGATTCACCGCCTGCGTGGCTCAGTGGTTGAGCATCGACCTGGGAACCAGGGGGTCACGGGTTCGATTCCCGGTCAGGTCAGGGCACCTGCCCCGGTTGCGGGCTCCATCCCCAGTGTGGGGCGTGCAGGAGGCAGCCTGTCCATGATTCTCTCTCATCACTGATGTTTCTATCTCTCTCTCCCTTCCTCTCCGAAATCAATAAAAAAAATATATTAAAAAACACTAAGATTCTGTCCTGGAGATCTGGGTTCTGGGTGGTGGGTGGCTCTCTGGGGGGGACTGGATCCCCCATCCCGCACCCCCCCTCCCGCACCGAACATCCCCTTTGAAGAAAAACACGCCAGGCTCCCCTAGGAAACCTCTCTCGTGCTAATTAAAAATAATAATAATATGGCCACATCGGGGACCAGAGGTGACATAAACATCCCCAGGAAATAGGGGCTGGTGGCCGCAGGTCCCCAAGGAGCCCGTCAGCACCTCTCCCCCGAGACAGCGCCGGGCGCGCGGGCGCGGAGGGGGCACCTTTGTCTCCCGCAAAGGAAAGGCGTTGGCTCCTCCGTCCACGGAGGACGCGGCGCTGTCACCTGCTGTCAGTCGTCCATCTGCCCCGTGGCGCTCCTCCCTGGCCCAGGGGCGCGCACTCGGGGAACCCCCTGCCCGCCTTCCAGCCCCGTGGTCACCCCGCGGCACCACGCGGCCTCGAGGGAGCCCGTCCCACCGCGCGGCCACATGGCCTCATTGTCTCCGACTGGCAAACCGGGCACAGGGGGCGCAGCCAGCCCGGCAGCGGCGCAGGAACAAAGGAGCGGCGCGCGCGCGGGCACCTCCAGGCCGGCGCGGAGGGGGACCGGGCGGAGAGGGGACCCGGCAGCGCCCCGGCCCCGGCCCCGGCCCGCCCCTCAAAGCCTCCTTTCTTCTCCATCCCTCCAGGATCGGACCCCGGGACCGCCGGGAGGGGGCGCAGCGAGCGATCCCCGTCCCCGGGTCCCGTCGCCCCCTCTCCCCGCTGCCCCCTCCCCCCCACCCCGAGAAGCGCACAAAGAGCGGGGCCCCGCGAGCGCACGCCTCCCCTCGGGGCGGGGCGGAGGGCGGGGCTGTGCGCTCCCCCGCGCCCGCCTTAAAGGACCCGCCGCTCCTCGCGAGCACTGCGCAGGCCCGACCGCGAGGCGGGGAGGGATGGGGCGCGCACCCCGCGTCCCCCGCTGGCGCGGTGGCCCGCGTTCCCGCAAGGGGCAGGGCACGCGGGGTCCGGGCCGGCGCGCGGGGCGGGTGCGGGACCCGGGCACAGTGCCTTCCGGAGGCGGCCGGCCAGGCTCCCCCGATACAGCCCGATTCGGGGTTTCGGATGCACAGTTTCGGGACGATTGGGGCGCAGCGCCGGCCACGGGGACGGAACCGCGGGCGGGCGCGCGCGCGCGGGTGGGGATGCGGCCGGGCGGATGCCTTTGTGTCGCGTGCGCCTTCGCGCAGGTGGACAGCCCGCGCCCGTGGCCGCTTGGCCCGTGCGCACCGGGACCTCGAGTCCTGCTGCGCGCCCCCTCTTGGCCCCCCTCCCCATCGCACCGCCGTTTTCATCGCACAATAGGCCCCGCTCGCAGCCGCACCTCCGGTCCCGGGCGGGGCTGGCTTATTGCTGGGCGCTAACGGGACTTGGTAGGGACCGCGCTCCCAGCCGAGCCGGCCCGTCATCAGCGGGGGACGCGCGATCTTTTCTCGCTCGGGCGCGAGCGGGGGGACCTGGGGACAGGGACGGGCCACGGCTGGAAGGTCCAGGCCAGTGTCCCGAGCCTGCGGGTCCCGCATTAGACAACAAAGAGAGGCGTTCGCGGCGGCGGGGGCGGGGCGGCCGGGAGGAGGAGGCGGAGGAGGAGGAGGAGGGGGCCGGGCTGCGGCGCGCAGGGTTGGGGGCGCTCGCGCTCCGCCGGCCCAGCCCGCGGCTCCGCCCGCCCCCCGCCCGGCGCGCGCCAATCGCCTCCCGCAGCGAGAGTGTCAGCGGCATCGTCGTGTCCGCGCCCGCCGGTGACGTCGCGCCTCCCCTCGCTCCCCTCCGGAGCCGTCTGGCCGCGGAGGCTCAGTCCAGAGGCGGGGAGCGGAGAAGGAAAACGCGCCGAGTGAGGGCGGGCGGGCGGGAGGGAGCGGAGGAGCCGGGGAGGGGCCCCCGAAAGGACGCCGCCGGCGCTCGCCCGCTCGCTCGCTCGGCTCGCTCTGCTCCTCTCTCGCCGCTGCGTCCGGCCAGCCGGGCACCCAGGGGGGGCGCGCGCGCGGCCGCCGCTCCAGCTCTGCCCCCCGCCCCGCCCGCCCGCCCGCAGCCCTGGGGTGGGGACCCAGGCGGGGGCTCCCGCAGCCGCCACCGGACGCGCCGCGCACGGAGCGCCCCACTCCTTCCGGCGCCGAGCGGGGAGCCGCGGAGCCCGCTGCAGCCGGCCGGCCTCCCCGGCCCTGAGCGCCCCGCTTCCCCGGCCGCCTTTGTGGACGCAGCTTCGGGGCCGAGGCCGGCGGGGGCGCGGCGCGCACGGCCCGGCGATGCCCAGCTCGCTGTTTGCGGACCTGGAGCGCAACGGCAGCGGCGGCGGCGGCGGCGGCGGCGGCGGCGGGGAGACCCTGGATGACCAGCGAGCCCTGCAGCTCGCGCTGGACCAGCTGTCGCTGCTGGGGCTGGACAGTGACGAGGGCGCCTCTCTGTACGACAGCGAGCCGCGCAAGAAGAGCGTGAACATGACCGAGTGCGTGCCGGTGCCCAGCTCGGAGCACGTCGCCGAGATCGTGGGCAGGCAAGGTGGGTCCGGCCGAGGATGGGGAGCCGGCGGGTGAGACCGGGGTGTCCGGCCACCGCCCCGCGGGGAGGGCGCGGGAGGCACCGGGGCGCGCGGAGCCGCCCGGGGAGCCTCGGGGAGGGAGG
Source organism: Myotis nattereri (assembly GCF_964212035.1). Lineage (NCBI taxonomy): Eukaryota > Metazoa > Chordata > Mammalia > Chiroptera > Vespertilionidae > Myotis > Myotis nattereri. The sequence continues at coordinate 1,810,508 of NC_138097.1, read as the reverse complement.
GCGAGCCGCGCCGAGGGCCGGCGCCCCAGACAAAGAAAGTGCGGGCAGGCGGCCTCGCAGACCCACGCCGCGGCCACGGCGGGATGCCCCGCGCCTGCTAACACCACCGCCTCCTCCCCGGGCGCCCCCCGCCCCGCCGACCCCCGGGAAAGGCAGTTCCAATGGGCGATGCTTGGGGGAGGGGGGCCTTCGCCAGTCCATTGGGAGGGGGAGGAGGAGGGAGAGCAGGGGATGGAGGCGGATTCTGCATTTCTGCAGAACATAATGGAGCCCAGATGAGGAACAATGGGCCCCGGGACTGGCCCCCTTTCCCAGCGAACCCCCCGCGCCCCCCAGCGCTGGGGGACCCGGGCTCCGGCTGTCTCCCCACGACCCCCTCCGCCGCGTCTTCAGGGCGCACGGCGCGCCCCGCGGGGGCCCGGACGCATCTCCCTTCCCGGATGACTTTGCTGGGATTCGGGGGTTCGCTACGGGGCGACTGCAGTCGCCAGGGAAGGGCCGGGCCGCGCGAGGGCTATTCCTCGAGCGCTTCGCTGTGGGGGGAACCCGCTTCCCGGCGCGCGGGGTCCGGGCGGGAGCCGCCCCCTTTTGTGCCGCCGCTGCCGGAGGGGTCCTGCCGCCGTGCCGCCGTCCTGGACCACGGACCGTCCCGCGTCCCCCTGGCTCATCCCCGGGGGTAATGGGCGTGTCTGTCTGTCTGTCTGTCTCTCCCCGTCCCGACCCCCCTGCCCCCCCCCCCCCAGGTTGTAAAATCAAGGCGCTGCGGGCGAAGACCAACACGTACATCAAGACCCCGGTGCGCGGGGAGGAGCCCGTCTTCGTTGTGACCGGGAGGAAGGAGGACGTGGCCATGGCCCGCAGGGAGATCATCTCGGCGGCCGAGCACTTCTCCCTGATCCGCGCCTCCAGGAACAAGAACGCGGCGCTCAACGGCGGCGGCGCCGTGCCGGGCCCGCCCAGCCTGCCCGGCCAGACCACCATCCAGGTGCGGGTGCCCTACCGCGTGGTGGGGCTGGTGGTGGGGCCCAAGGGCGCCACGATCAAGCGCATCCAGCAGCAGACGCACACGTACATCGTGACGCCCAGCCGCGACAAGGAGCCCGTGTTCGAGGTGACGGGCATGCCCGAGAACGTGGACCGCGCGCGCGAGGAGATCGAAGCGCACATCGCCCTGCGCACGGGCGGCATCATCGAGCTCACGGACGACAACGACTTCCACGCCAACGGCACCGACGTGGGCTTCGACCTGCACCACGGGGCGGGCGGGGCCGGCCCGGGCAGCCTGTGGAGCAAGCCCACCCCCAGCATCACGCCCACCCCGGGCCGCAAGCCCTTCGCCAGTTACCGCAACGACAGCTCCAGCTCCCTCGGCAGCGCCTCCACGGACTCGTATTTCGGCGGCGGCGGGGGGACCGGCGGGGGCGGCAGCGCGGCCGCCACCCCGCGCCTGGCCGACTACAGCCCCCCGAGCCCCGCTCTCAGCTTCGCGCACAACGGCAGCAACAGCCACAACGGCAACGGATACGCCTACGCCGCGGGGGAGCCCCCCGCGCCTTCTCCCCCCGACGGCTGCGCGGAGCTGCCGCCCGCCTTCGACCCCGCGCCCGCGCCCCCGCCCGGGGCGCCCCTGCTCTGGGCGCAGCCGTTCGAGCGCTCGCCCGGCGGGGGTCCCGGGGCGCCCGCGGCCTCCTCCTGCTCTTCCTCCGCCTCCTCCTCCTCCTCCGCCTCGTCTTCCTCCGCGGTCTTCCCCCCTGGGGGCGGCCCCGGCCCCGGCGCGCCCGCCAACGCCAACCTGGGGCTGTTGGTGCAACGCCGGCTGCACCCGGGCGCCGGCTGCCCGCGCCTGTCCCCGCCCCTGCCCCTGGCCCCCGGGGCGGGCGAGCACCACCTGGCCCGTCGGGTGCGCAGCGACCCGGGCGGAGGGGGCCTGGCCTACGCGGCCTACGCCAACGGGCTGGGCGCGCAGCTGCCCGGCCTGCCGCCGTCCGACAGCTCGGGCTCGTCCTCGTCCTCCAGCGCGTCCTCCAGCTCCTCCACGTCGTCCTCGTCCGGGCTGCGGCGCAAGGGCAGCCGCGACTGCTCCGTGTGCTTCGAGAGCGAGGTGATCGCCGCGCTCGTGCCCTGCGGCCACAACCTGTTCTGCATGGAGTGTGCCAACCGCATCTGCGAGAAGAGCCAGCCGCAGTGCCCGGTGTGCCACGCCGCCGTCACCCAGGCCATTCGCATCTTCTCCTGAGCGCGGCGCGCGCGCGCCGGGGCGCACCCCGGGGAGGGGGCCCCCGCGTCTCCAACCTCATCCCCGGCGCCCGCCGGTCCCCGCGGTGCCCGGTGGGTGCCGGACCTTCCTCCCCGCCCCGCTCAAGGTCAGAGAGGAGCCCGGGAAGCTGGATTACCCGCACAGTTTTACATTTTTTTTTCTTTTTCCAACAAAGGGACTTGCCAGGATTTCTGCAAAGATTCCTGCGGCTCGGGACGCACCTGCGAAGCACCCGAAAATGCATGCTCTATACATAATAGGAACGGCGACCTTCTAGTGATAGTTTGTACACTGTACTTAGTAGCAAGCTTCCGGAGGAAGAAGAAGGAAAAAAACAAACAAAAACCCACCCGTTTCTCCATTTTCTTCAAGTAGGAAAACCACGGACAGTCATTCATTAGGAGGAAGATGCTGATGATAGTAGTGCTATGGGATGTGTGGCCTGTTTAGTGTGTCCCCCCTCCCTGTGGCTGGGTTCCCACCGAGGCTTGTTCCAGAACACCCGTGGGGGCCCTTCCCGGACTGTTCTAGAACCCCGTGGGTCCTTCCCGAAGGTTCTAGAACGCCGTGGGTCCTTCCCGAAGGTTCTAGAAGGGCCGGGAATTCCGGAGACACCCCCTTCCCCCCTTCCCCCCCCATACTGCAGCTTTATGAAAGTTAGAGAAAACTGTAACATATCTCTTATATATTAAAAAAAAAAAGAAAAACCAGAAAAAAAAACGTTTAAAAGTTTTAAAAGAGAAATCGCAATTACTACAGATTGAAGTATTTTATTCTTTTTTGACTTGAAAAATTATATTTCATATTGCAAAGATGTTTACAAGTATTTTAATTTAAGTTCAGTGAACTTTTTTGTAGCTGGGTTAAATCTTTTTTATTTTTTAGTACGGCCTCCTGGCGGAAGAACAAAACACTGTATTCTTTTGATAATCACGGCGCTGTGACGGGATGACAATAAAACCCGTGCACACGTGCCACGTTTCGAACAGTATTCTGTTGGGATGGAGAGTTTTTTATAGGTTCGGACGGATCTTCTCGCTCCACTTCGCCCAGCATTTTTGTATTCAGTGACAGAAAACATAGTTTATTCTATATTATTACAAGGAAAAAAAAACAAAAAACAAAACACAAGCAAAACGGAAACACACACACGTCGGAAGGGACTGCCGAAGCTTTCTAACCACATTTGTAATAAGTAGAATGCAGTGCAACGTTCCGGGGAATCTGTTACGCCACTATCTATAGTTTTAGTATTTCTATTTTAATACATTTGTTTACCACTCGTTTATGTATATGTAGGTGACGTTACTTGAGCTTAAATGTACTTTACTGAGCAAAGTTTAAAAAAAAAACACAAAGTATATTTTATTTTATGATAAAGGGCCTTTAACCTCATGGTCAAATACTAATATTATATTTGCTGAGACAAGATTTGAAATTGTATCAAGAGTTTTATTTTTCTGACATTTAAAGTTCTACATAATAAAGGTAAAACTTAAGTCATGGTGCTACTTCATTTTTTAAGTATTTCTATATAAATAAAATATGGAAGAAAATCTAGATTGTGTGGTGACTTTCTTTTTTTTTTGAGCCTTTTTGGGGGACCTTGTGTAAGGAACCGTTCTTCAGTGGCGGGTTGAGATCTCTGACGTCCAGGCGTGTGATGTCAGTGGTTTTATCGATGGGCTGGGCTTTTTAAGAAACGGAGCCAGAGTTGCGTTCGGTTGGATGGATAGGCCGTGGAAGCAGTGTTTTCTTTGTTGATGTTGTTAATTCTCACCCGAGGATATTTTCCCATTGGTTCTTAGAGCGAGCGGAAGAGAGAGAGAGAGAGAGAGAGAGACCCATCGATGGGCTGCCGCCTGCACGCACCCCCACCAGGGTCCAGCCGGGGAGGAGCCTGCCACCGAGGTCCGTGCCCTTGACCAGAATCGAACCCGGGACCCTTGGGTCCGCAGGCCGACGCTCTACCCACTGAGCCAAGCAGTTAGGGTGGCAACAATCTTTTTAAAAATTTGCAAGATTCTATTGACTCGGGGCTTACTGCTCCATAGGACAGGGCGGGCACAGAGCCCGGGGCCCATGATCCTATAGGGTCCAAGGAAAATGTTTAATGTTTCTTTTTTAATTCAAAGAAAAAATAATTTCAAAAGGAAATGAAAACATTCAAAGGCGGCCAAGATTTCGTTTTCAGGCCTACACAAGCCTATTACATTTTGCCTAAACCATTAAGAACATCCCCAAAGCATTTAAAGTTATATCAAAATACATTTGAATATATTTTTTTAATGTAATATATTTTTTTTTTATTGATGTCAGAGAAGGAGAGAGAGAAACATCCATGATGAGAGAGAATCACGGACCGGCTGCCTCCTGCACGCCCCCCACTGGGGTTCGAGCCCGCCACCCGGGCCTGTGCCCTGACCGGGAATCAAAGCTGGGACCTTTCAGTCCGCAGGCCGGCGCTCTATCCATTGGGCCACACCGGCCAGGGCTAAATTTTAATATCATTGTGGCCTGAGCTTGAGTGGTAACCTCTGAACCAGGAGGTCAGGGCACAGGCCCGGGCGGCGGGCTCCATCCCCAGTGGGGGGCGTGCAGGAGGCAGCTGATCCATGATCCTCTCTCATCATGTCTCTCTCTCCCTCTCCCTTCCTCTCTAAAATCAATAGAAAGACGTTTTAAAGAAATGATGATGGGGGAAAGGAGCCCAGGAAAGAAAAAGGCCTGGGACCCAGGAAGGTCGGAGTCCTGCCCAGCCTGCCTGGGCCCCGCAGGGGGAGGGGGCGGCCATGGGGCTGTGTTTGCTGTGAGTGTCATGAGGGGTCGCTTCCCGGGGGGAAGGGCGGGGGGCTGAGGGTTTCTGGGGGAGGACTTAGCGGGATTTGCAGGTCTTAATAGGCTCCCACCGGCAGCCTCGCTAATCGGTGTTGACGGGCTGGTGTGAACTGTTTGTTGTTGTTGGAGAGGAGTTTGTGTTTGCTGTTTGGGCCTCACCTGCTCCCCGGCCTGGGGCGCTGGGGGGGGGCACCGCTGTCCCTGGGCCTGAACCCCCCTCCCTGGAGGTGAGTGACCCTGAGGACTGACCAGACCAAGGAATGGCCAGCCAACTGCCCGGCCCAGCGGCCCCTGCACGGCCCTGTCTGCCCAGAATGGGGCGGGCTTTTATTTCTTTTCTTTCTTTATTTCTTTTGTGAATTCTCACCCGAGGATATTTTTCCATTGATTTTTATTTTATTTTTTTTATTGATTTCAGAGAGGAAGGGAGAGGGAGAGAGAGAAACATCCATGATGAGAGGGAATCATGGATCAGCTGCCTCCTGCACGCTGGACTGAGCCCTCAACCCGGGCCTGTGCCCTTGACCGGAATCGAACCCAGGACCCTTCGGTCCACAGGCTGACGCTCTACCCACTGAGCCAACCCTGCTAGGGCTTTTCGTTGTGTTTTTTATGGAGAATGCAAGGGAGAAGGAGAGACAGAGAGAAACATGGATGTGAGAGAGACACATCGATGGGTGGCCTCCTGCACGCGCCCCGACCAGGGCCGGGGAACCTGCAACCGAGGTCCGTGCCCTTGAGCAGAATCGAACCCAGGACCCTTCTGGCTGCAGACTGACGCTCTATCCACTGAGCCACACCGGCCGGGGCTGGCAAGCTCTTACTTGAATCTGGGCTGCGGGGTTGGGGGGGGTCCGGGGGGGGGGCTGACAGTGAGCAGGGGAGTCCACAGAGGGGCCTGTAATAGGGACTCGTGGTACCTGCTAAGCCCTTTGTGTGTGTATCCGTCCGGCGTTGTGGTCGCTGCCCTGGCCCAGGCCGGGACCTCCTGGTCTGTGTGGGTTACACGGCGCGTGAGGGCAGGACACCGGCGTCGGGGTGGGAGGCCGCGATGGCGAGGCCTCGCCCGGGAAATTTCTGGGGTCGCCCTCGGCTCTGGAACGTTCCCAGACCCCGTCTTCCCGCTTAAGGATGGAGGTGAGCGATGCCGGGCCAGGAGCGAGGTTCCGGGCCATTTCCCCCTTTTCTGGCGACTGTTCCCCCAAATGCCTAGAACGGAACCAAGACTCTCTTTACACTTCTTTTTTAAAAAAATATATTTGTGTTGATGTCAGAGAGGGAGGGAGAGGGAGAGGGAGAGGAACAGCCATGATGAGAGAGAATCATGGATCGGCTGCCTCCTGCACGCCCCACACTGGGGATGGAGCCCACAACCCGGGCCTGTGTCCCGACCGGGACTCGAACCCTGACCTCCTGGTTCCTAGGTCAACGCACAACCACTGAGCCACACCGGCCAGGCAGCACTTTCTTCTTCGGTAATGTGACTGGCTTGTCCGTTAGCAGAAGAGTTACAGAGGGGCGAGGAGACAGCAAGCGCCCGCATCGGTTGGGTTTCTCATCGGCTCTTCCCTGGGGAGGGCTGGGGGGGGGGGGATGTGTCGGGGTCCGTGTGCCTTTCGCGGCTTTGGAAAATGAAAAGAGATCAGATAGCGAGGCTGCTGGCAAACCCTCGCATGGCCATTATTTTCCCTTTGTTGACATGCAGTGTTAGGATATATTATTTTTTTAAAATACATTTTTATTGATTTCAGAAAGAAAGGGAGAGGGAGAGGGAGATAAAAACATCCATGATGAGAGGGAACCATGGACCGGCTGCCTCCTGCACGCCCCCCACTGGGGATGGAGCCCACAACCCGGGCATGTGCCCTGACCGGGAATCGAACCCAGGACCCTTCAGTCTGCTCTATCCACTGAGCAACACCAGCCGGGCCCCTAATTACTGTTCCGTGTTTTTCTCACGGACACTAGTGGTCCTTAGGGGCAGGGGAGGGGGTTGTTTTTGCAAATCCCTCTCCCTCTCCACTGGGCAGTCTCTGGGGAGAGTTTGGGGTGTGACCCCCTCGGGATCCGGCTACTGGGCTCTCACGAGTGGGGGCCAGGGATGCTGCTGACCATCCTGCAAGGCTCCAGGTGGACTTACCTGACCCAGCGGGACAGACCCGGCCGCGGGCAGCAGGCCCATCTCCCCTGCGGCTCACTCACGGCCTGGACATTGGTGAGACTGTCCTGACACTCAGATGCATAAAGATGGACCCTCAGGCCCTGGCTGGTGTGGCTCAGCAGATAGAGCGTCGGCCTGTGAACTGAAGGGTCCCAGGTTTGGATTCCCGGTCAGGGCACAGGCCCGGGTGGTGGGCTCGATCCCCAGCGGGGGGCGTGCAGGAGGCAGCCGATCCATGATTCTCTCTCATCATGGCTGTTTCTCTCTCTCTCCCTCTCCCTTCCTCTCTGACATCAATAAAAATATATTTTAAAAAAAGATGGACAGTCAGTGCTCTTCTGGGGTTACCCTCCCCAGGGTGTTCTGCTGATATTGTGGGGGCCGTGGTGGGGGGCAGGGGGGAGGCAAGGCTGACATCTGAGCACAGGAGGCCAAAATGAAGGGACTCATAGCCCGGCCGGCAGGGCTCAGTGGTTGAGTGTCGACCTAGTAACCAGGAGGTCACGGTTCGATTCCCGGTCAGGGCACAGGCCCGGGTTGCTGGCTCGAGTGATCCCCAGTGTGGGGCGTGGAGGAGGCAGCCGATCCATGATTCTCTGTCATCACAGATGTTCTCTCTCTCTCTCCTTCTCCCTTCCTCTCTCTCTCTAATAATCAATATATATATAATTTATTATTGATCTAATAATCAATAAATATATATATATATTTTTATTGATTATCTATGCCAATAAAAGGGTAATATGCTAATTATACCAGATAGACCAGACATCTTCCGGACGACCTTCCGACATCCTTCCGGACAAAGCCACGGTGGTGGGGCTGAGGCAGAGGTGGTTAGGGGCGATCAGGCCAGCAGTCAGAGCGGTTAGGGGCGATCAGGCCGGCAGGCAGAGCGGTTAGGGGCGATCAGGCCGGCAGGCAGTCAGAGCGGTTAGGGGCGATCAGGCCGGCAGTCAGAGCGGTTAGGGGTGATCAGGCCAGCAGGCAGTCAGAGCGGTTAGGGGCGATCAGGCCGGCAGGCAGTCAGAGCGGTTAGGGGCGATCAGGCCGGCAGGCAGTCAGAGCGGTTAGGGGCGATCAGGCCGGCAGGCAGAGCGGTTAGGGGTGATCAGGCCAGCAGGCAGTCAGAGCGGTTAGGGGCGATCAGGCCGGCAGGCAGAGCGGTTAGGGGCGATCAGGCCGGCAGGCAGAGCGGTTAGGGGTGATCAGGCCGGCAGGCAGTCACAGCGGTTAGGGGCGATCAGGCCGGCAGGCAGTCAGAGCGGTTAGGGGCGATCAGGCCGGCAGGCAGAGCGGTTAGGGGTGATCAGGCCGGCAGGAAGTCAGAGCGGTTAGGGGTAATCAGGCCAGCAGGCAGTCAGAGCGGTTAGGGGCGATCAGGCCGGCAGGCAGTCAGAGCGGTTAGGGGCGATCAGGCCGGCAGGCAGAGCGGTTAGGGGTGATCAGGCCGGCAGGCAGTCAGAGCGGTTAGGGGCGATCAGGCAGGCAGGTGAGCAGTTAGGAGCCAGCGGTCCCGGATTGCGAGAGGGATGTCCAACTGCCGGCAGTAGAACATCCCCTGAGGGGTCCTGGATTGGAGACGTTGCAGGCTGGGCTGAGGGACCCCCCCTCCCCACCCCGCCCCCCCATGCACGGATTTCGTGCACAGGCCTCTAGTGTATATGTAAGAACCAGTCACAGAGCAACTCGTATGCAGCGTCAGACACAGGAGCGTGGCCAGCGGGACGTGCCTCTCATGCATCACAGGAAGAGAGTCACCTTCCGACTGCCTCAGGGTGGCGTCCGAGGAGGAAACGGGGCGCTGCTGTACAGAGGGCACCCAGGAGAAAAGGATGCGGGACTCTCTATCGCTCGCGATCGAGGCTTGCCGAGCAGGCGTCGTAACCCGATGCAGCCCGTTGATTAAATACCAACGCCCAGCTGGGTGTCTCCCGTCAGCCAGGACAAGGGCCCCTCGGGTGTCACTCACAGGTGATGAGAAGTGGGGGCCTGAGCGAATGGTGGAAGTGGTGCGATTAAAAAAACAAACAAACTGCCGAAACCGGTTTGGCTCAGTGGATAGAGCGTCGGCCTGCGGACTGAAGGGTCCCGGGTTCGATTCCGGTCAAGGGCATGTACCTGGGTTGCGGGCACATCCCCAGTGGGGGATGTGCAGGAGGCAGCTGATTGATGTTTCTCTCTCATCGATGTTTCTGACTCTCTATCTCTCTCCCTTCCTCTCTGTAAAAAATCAATAAAATATATTTAAAAAAAAAAACTGTATTTGTATTGTTGTCAGAGAGGAAGGGAGAGGGAGAGAGAAACATCGATGATGAGAGAGAATCATGGATCGGCTGCCTCCTGCACGCCCCCCACTGGGGATGGAGCCCCCAACCCGGGCCTGTGCCCTGAGCGGGAGTCGAACCCTGACCTCCTGGTTCCTAGGTTGCCGCTCAGCCACGGGGCCACCCGGCGGGTGAATTTCTTATTCCGTCCTGCATTTGTGGATGTCGGGTGACGCTATGCACTGGGACTTGGAAAGCATTCCTTGGACCAGCGACGGCGAACCTTTCGAGCTCGGCGTGCCAGCATTTTGGAAAACCCTAACTTAACTCTGGTGCCGTGTCACGTAGAGACATTTTTGGATACTTGCAACCATCGTAAAACAAAGACGTGTATTTTTGGTATTTATTTTATATGTTTAAATGCCATTGAACACAGAAAAATCAAGCGAAGAAATGAGTTCGCGTGTCGCCTCTGACACGGTGCCATAGGTTCGCCGTCGCTGCCTTTTCCTAAACCTCCAGGAGGTCCTTTGATCTCCGCGGAGGAAGACGTGTTTTCCTCAGTGACGCTGGGGCTCAAGACGAGGAAATGTCGACTCTTTAAACGTGAGGCACTTCCCACCAGCATATGTCACTTGAGGGATCGGGAGTGAACCCCCGTTCCCGCGAAGGCCTGGGCCAGGTCCCCCGATGCAGAGGGGCCCCCTCCCGTCGGTGGGCAGCAGCAGTTCCCTGCGGGCTGGGCGGCCATGGGGCTGCCTTTCTGCACAGCCCGCCTCCCACGCCCAAGTCCTCGCCTTCAGACGGGCCTGGAGGGCAGGCCCGTAGCTGACCCCCTAACTGGGTCTGAAGCTCTGACGTCGGGGTCGACCCCTCAGCCCAGAGTGGGGCCCGGGGAGCTCAAGGGAAGAAGAGGGAGTGTGTGTACGTGTGGTTGTGTGCACACACATGAGTGTGTGTACGCAGGCATGTGTGTGGTTATATGTGCACACATGTGCGCATGTGCACAGGCATGTGGATGCACGCACGCATGTGGTTGTGTGCACGTGTGGTTTTATGTACGTGTGCATGTGTATGGTTGTGCATATGTGTGTGCGAGTGTATGTGTGTGTGCATGTGTGTGGTTGTGTGCATGCATGTGTGCGTGAGCGTATGTGTGGTTGCGTGTGTGTCTGTGTGGTTGTGTGTGTGTGGTTGCCTATGCATGTGTGTGTGTATTTGTGTGTGTGTGTTTGTGTGTGTGTGTGTGGTTGTGTGTGTCTGTGTGGTTGTGTGTGTAGTTGTCTATGCATATGTGTGTGTGTGTATTTGTGTGTTTGTGTGTTTGTGTGGTTGTGTGTGTGTGGTTGTGTCTGTGGTTGTGTGTGTAGTTGTCTATGCATATATGTGTATTTGTGTGTGTGTTTATGTGTGTGGTTGTGTGTGTCTGTGTGGTTGTGTGTGTGGTTGTCTCTGCATATGTGTGTGTGTGTATTTGTGTGTGTATGTGTGTTTGTGTGTGTGTGGTTGCGTCTGTGTGGTTGTGTGTGTGTAGTTGCCTATGCATATGTGTGTATTTGTGTGTTTGTGTGTTTATGTGTGTGGTTGTGTGTGTCTGTGTGGTTGTGTATGCATATGTGTGTGTGTGTATTTGTGTGTTTGTGTGTTTGTGTGGTTGTGTGTGTGTGGTTGTGTCTGTGGTTGTGTGTGTAGTTGTCTATGCATATATGTGTATTTGTGTGTGTGTTTATGTGTGTGGTTGTGTGTGTCTGTGTGGTTGTGTGTGTGGTTGTCTCTGCATATGTGTGTGTGTGTATTTGTGTGTGTATGTGTGTTTGTGTGTGTGTGTGTGTGTGTGGTTGTGTCTGTGTGGTTGTGTGTGTGTAGTTGCCTATGCATATGTGTGTATTTGTGTGTTTGTGTGTTTATGTGTGTGGTTGTGTGTGTCTGTGTGGTTGTGTATGCATATGTGTGTGAGTGTATTTGTGTTTGTGTGTTTATGTGTGTGGTTGTGTGTGTTTGTCTGTGGTTGTGTGTGTGGTTGTCTATGCATATGTGAGTGTATTTGTGTGTTTGTGTGTGTTTGTGTGTCTGTGGTTGTGTGTGTGGTTGTCTATGCATAGTGTGTGAGTGTATTTGTGTGTTTGTGTGTGTGTGTCTGTGTGGTTGTGTGTGCCCGTGTGGTTGTGGTTGTGTGTGTGTGGTTGTGTGTGCGTGTGGTTGTGGTTGTGTGTGCGTGTGGTGTGCTGGCCCACCAGGCAGCGGCAGGGAGCGGGGTATGTATCAGGAGGGGGAAGGAGAAGGAGAGGACGCAGACATGCCCTGGCCAGTGGCTCAGTGGTTAGAGTCAGCCCGTGCACCCAAGGGTCTGGGGTTCGATTCCCAGTCGAGGGCACAGATTTGGGTCATGGGTTTGCTCCCTGCCCCTGTCGCGGTGCATGTGGGAGGCAGCCAGCCCCTGTGTCTCTCTCACATCGACGTCTCTCTCTCTCCTCCTCTCTCCCTCCCTTCCACTCTCTCTGAAAAGCTATGGGAAAAGGTGAGGGGGAAAAAAGAAACAAAGAAAGCAGACATTAGAGTGAAAGGGCAAGCCCTGGCCGGTGTTGCTCAGTGGATAGAGCGTCAGTCTGTAGACGGAAGGGTCCTGGGTTCGATTCCAGTCAAGGGCACAGGCCCGGGTTGTGGGCTCCATCCCCAGTGTGGGGCGTGCAGGAGGCAGCTAATCCGTGATTCTCTCTCATCATTGGTGTCTCTCTCTCTCTCGCCCTCTCCCTTCCTCTCTGAACTTAATAATAAAAATATATTTTTTAAAAAGAGAGAAGGGGAGGGGATAGCAGGGGGCTGGAGGGACGGGGGCCAGGAACGCTGTGAGGACCGGGACATGGTCGATGCCAGGATAGAGACATTCCGCATCCCGAAGGCAGGCAAAGCAACATTTTTCCAGTCATTTCTTCCTTGATTTTTTTGTGTTTGTTTTTGTTTTGTTAATCTTCACTGGGGGATATTTTACGATTGATTTTAGAGGGAGTGGAAAGGCGGGGAGAGAGAAGAGAGAGAAACATCGAGGTGAGAGAGATCCGTCAACTGGTGGCCTCCCCCACACGCCCCGACCAGGGCCGGAACCTGCAACCCACGTATATGCTCTTGCCCGGAATCGAACCCGGGACCCTTGGGCTCTGGGGCTGAGCCAGGCCGGCTAGGGCTTCTTCCTTGATTCTCGATCCCTGGGTGCTGGGAGGGCGGAGAGACCCGGATGGGCAGAGACGAAGAGCCGGAACCTTCTGGCCCACAGTCGGCTCACGCCACGGGAGGGAGTGTGAGGGGTCAAACTGTGTCCCTTAAAAACACGTGTGTCGTATCCCTAACCCCCAGGGTTTCAGCCTGATTCGGACGCAGGGTCTGTACGGAGGGCATCAGGTTAAAATGACATCATTCGGGTCGGCCCCAATCCAATGTCACTGGTGTCCTTATTAAGAGAGAGAGAGAGAGAGAGAGAGAGAGAGAGAGAGAGAGAGAGAGAGAGAAGTCCCCAGTCAGACGCTGTATCCACTGAGCCAAACTGGCCAGGGCCAGGAAATTCATATATATCTATATCTATCTATATCTATATCTATATCTATATCTATATCTATATCTATATCTATATATCTATATATCTATATATCTATATATCTATATATATCTATATCTATATATATATATATTTTAGAGGCCTGGTGCACAAAATTCGTGCAGTGGGGGGGGGGGATCTCCTCAGCCCAGCCTGCACCCTCTCCAATCTGAGACCCCTCGGGGGATGTCCGACTGCCACATTAGGCCCAATCCCTGGGATCAGGCCTAAACCGGCAGTCGAACATCCCTCTCAAAATCCTGGACCGCTGGCTCCTATCGCTCACCTGCCAGCCTGATCGCCCATAACTGCCCCCCCGCCGGCCTGGTTGCCCCACGCAGCTTGCTGTTCATTCCTTTGGTCGCCCCTCACTAACTCCCCTGCCGGCCTGGTCGTAGGCAGCCATCTGGTGAGGGCATGAGGGTCAATTTGCATATTACCTCTTTATTATATAGGATATGTTTTTATTGATTTCAGAGAGGAACAAAAGGGGGATAGAAACATCCATGATGAGAGAGAACCATAGATCGGCTGCCTCCTGCACGCCCCCCACTGGGGATCGAGCCTGCCTCCCAGGCATGTGCCCTGACCGGGAATCGAACCCATGACCTCCTGGCTCATAGGTCGACGCCCAACCACTGAGCCACATGGGCCTGGCGGAAGGATATTCTTGGCTGAATCCTCCAAACCAAGAGGCCCTCCCAGGCCAGGCAAGCCCAGTGGGGAGCTGAGGAGGGTCCCCCCAAGGCCACCCGCTGGGCCTGGGGGCCTCAGAGGAGCAGGGGGGCCCCTGGGAGGAGGCAGGGGAAGGAAGCAGGCACCGCGGTGGTGCCCAGCGAGGACCCGCGTCCTGGTTCCAGGCCTTGGAACCCCCAGGGACAGCGGTCCTTGTCCGACAGCAGCGCTGACCGGAGCCCCGTCTGCTCCCGGAGCCCCATCTGCTCCTGGAGCCCCAAAGAGGAGACGGAACCGACCCGGCCACGCTCGGCCCCGAGGCAGAAGGAAAGGCCAGGCCGTGACCCTGATTAGGGAGCCGGTGACCCCTGGGGCTCCTGGGGGCGTGGCCAGTCCTGCAGGAGCGGACGGGGCAGCTGGCTGGGCCGGACAAACAGCTGGACAAACAGCTGGATGGGCTGCCAAACACAGGAGGCTCAGGAGGAGAAGAAAGGAAGCCCGACTCCCAGGAGGGATTGGGGGGGGCATTTGTGCTGGTCCCTGAGGCTCCCCGAGGCCTGCGGCTCTGCCCCCCGCCCACTGCCCACAGGACCGGCCGGCCGGGAGCAGGTGTCGGGGAGGAAGGACCGTGGAGGGACAGCAGGCCCAGCGAGGAGGGCGGACCGGGGCCTTGTCTGCAAAGTGGGGGCCGGCGCCCAGCATGAGCGCGCTGCTCTGTGTGACCGAGAATTCCCTCGTAACGGGGTGGGGGAGAGGTGCTGGGAGCGGCAGCAGTGTGTGGCATGTGAACATGTGTGTGCACGTGCATGCATTTGTGTGTATGTGAACATGTTCATGCACGTGAGCATGTGCATGCATGCGATTGTGTGTGCATGTGAGCGTGACATGGGAGCACGGCATACGTGCATGTGATAATTGCATGTACATGGTCATTGCATGTGTGTGCATGTATGCAAACATGTGTATGCATGTGAGCATGTGTGACGTGAGCACTGCAGGTGTACATGTGATCGTTGCACGTGTGCTTGTATATATGTGATCATTGCATGCACATGCATGTATGAGTGTGTGCATGTGTTTGCCTATGTGCGCATGGCTGTGAGCATGTGTGCGTGCACATGTGTGTAGGGGCTGACCTCTGACCCCTCTGAGGGGGAAGCCCAGCTCTGTCCCAGGCGTGTGGGAAGGTTGCGGGCAGGAGACCTGGGTCATACCCCTGGTTGGGCCCAGCCACCCCTAAGGCAGCGGAGTCTCTTCCGGAATCCACACAGCTGGCCAGGGAGAGCCCGCGGCTCACAGAGAAATCGGGGTTCAGAGCTCTGGGCTCCATGCCTTAAAGGGGCTGTTTCCCTCTTAGCTCCTCTCCCACTCCTCTGGGGAGGGGCGCCTCCTGGCAAATGCTGTGCCTGTCTGTGCCCTGGGCCCTGTGAGGGGCCCCCCCAACGGCTTCCACAAAGGGACTGAGCTGAGCAGGCAGGGACCAGGGGCTCCGGGAGGAGGGTCCCCTGGGGTGAGGGCAGGAGGGGGGCTGCCCGAGGCCTCCTGGCCCCAGGGCCCAGCGCGGAGGCCGGGCACAGAGAGGGCACCAGCAGATGTCTGTGCGCGGTCTGCTGGGCCCTTAATCAGCAGGTAAGTTCCTCTCTGCCAGGTGCCCGCTCCCGCTGCCTCCGCGGCCCCAGGCTCCTCTCCCGGGGGACACGCTGGGCTGGCGGGAGGCTGATGGCATGGTGCCCGCTCCTGCTCCAGCTCTTTCCTCCCCTCCTCTCCCCTCCCCTCCCTTCCCAGCCCCTCCCCTCCCTTCCCCTCCCCTTCTAGCCCCTCCCCTCCCCTCCCCTCCCCTCCCAGCCCCTCCCCTCCCCTCCCTTCCCCTCCCCTCCCTTCCTTCCTTCCTCCCTCCCTTCCTCCCTTTCTCTCTCTCTCTCTCTCTCTCTCTCTCTCTCTCTCTCTCTCTTCTTTCCTCTTTTCTTTTCTTCTTGTTGTTGTTCATCCTCACCCGAGGATATCTTTCCATGGACTTTGAGGGAGAGCGGAAGGGAGGGGGAGAGATGGGGAGGAACATCGATGTGAGAGAGGCACGTTGATGGGCTGCCTCCTGCACGCACCCCGACTAGGGCCCGGGCCGGGGAGGAGCCTGCCACCGAGGTCTGTGCCCTTGACTGGACTCGAACCCGGGGCCCCTCCGTCCGCATTGGGCCAGTTCTTTTCTTTTTAAAATAAATATTTGTATTGATTTCAGAGTGGAAAGGAGAGGGAGAGAGAGAGAGACATCAGTGATGAGAGAGAATCATAGGTCGGCTGCCTCCGGCACGCCCCACACTGGGAATGGAGCCCGCAACCCGGGCCTGTGCCCCGACCGGGAATCGAACCCTGACCTCCTGGTTCCTAGGTCGATGCTCAGCCCCTGAGCCAGGCTGGCCGGGCGGAACAGATATATTTTAAGGACCTGTTCCGGTAAGATCCTTACCAATTGTCATTCCCAGCGTTTAAAGATAAATCCTCACAAGGAGGCACATGTTCTTTCTATCAGCCCCGACGTAGCTTAGAAAACCCGTACCATCATCAATAAAAGCGAAACCCCATTTTGCCCTGGCTGGTGTGGCTCAGTGGATAGGGCAACGGCCTGCAGATTGAAGGGTCCCGGGTTCGAGTCCGGTCAAGGGCACGGACCTCGGTGGCAGGCTCCTCCCCGGCCCGGGCCCTGGTCGGGGCGCGTGCAGGAGGCGACCCATCGACGTGTCTCTCTCCCATCGATGTGTCTCTCTCCGTCTCTCCCTCTCCTTCCTCTCTCCCTCAAAGTCCATGGAAAATTATCCTCGGGGGAGGATTAAAAAAAAAAAGTGAAGGCCCATTTGATTCTTCTCTGGGGCAATTAATCGTGATTCCTCACCCGCGCTGGGATAGCCAGCTAAGAGCACCGCCCTGGACAGCCGTGGCCGCGTGGGCCCGAGGCGGGAGGTGAAGGAGCCAGCCCCGTCCTGGCGGCTCCCGGTCGGGCCTAGAAACCCGCCTCCAGCTACATTCCATTAGCGGAGCCCCCTCATCAGCTCGTCCGTCTGCAGAGAGAAAACACCACGTTTAGTGCTGTTTGCGTTTGTTTGTTTTAAATATAGTTTTATTGATGTCAGAGAGGAAGGGAGAGGGAGGGAGAGAAACATCCATGATGGGAGAGAACCACGGGTCGGCCGCCTCCTGCACGCCTCCACGGGAATCGAACCGTGACCTCCTGGTTCCCAGGTGGACGCTCAGCCCCTGAGCCACGCCCGCGGCCGGGGCAGCTATCTCTACTTAACAGTGAGCGTTAGGAGGACAAACGGGGCAAGGCCTGGGCAGCAGGACCCGACAAAGGACTGGCGTTTCCCAGCGGCTCCAGTTCTCCTTTCCATTCGAACTCCTCCGTTCTCCGCGGCGGGCGAGCGTGAGGCTGGGAACACGTTTCCTGCTTCTCGGGGCCGGGAAAGTGACCTGTTTACAATTGTGTTCTCGGGAATTCTTTCTCTCTGGCAACCCCTACAATGTAGACTTTTACTATCGTCCATGGACTATCTAATATACTAATAAAAGGGTAATATGCTAATTAGACCAAACGTCTTCGGACATCCTTCCGGACAAAGCCATGGTGGCGGATGCTGAGGCAGAGGCAGTTAGGGCTGATCAGGCCGGCAGGGGAGAGCATTTGGGGGTGATCAGGCCTGCAGGCAGGCAGAGTGGTTAGGGGCCATCAGGCAGGCAGGGGAGAGCAGTAAGTGGTGATCAGGTCAGCAGGGGAGAGTGGTTAGGGGTGATCAGGCAGGCAGGCAGGCAGTCAGACAGAGTGGTTAGGGGCCATCAGGCAGGCAGGCAGGTAAGCAGTTAGGGGCAATCAGGTAGGCAGGCAGAGTGGTTAGGGGTGATCAGGCAGGCAGGCAGGCAGGCAGGTGAGTGGTTAGGAGCCAGCGGTCCCAGATGTCAGACATCCCCCGAGGGGTCCCGGAGTGGAGAGGGTGCAGGCTGGGCTGAGGGACCCCGCCCCCGTGCACAAATTTCATGCACCGGGCCTCTAGTTATTATTATAAAAATATTGAAGCAATTGTATGAATATATATCCCCAATGACTATATAATTATCTATAACAATAAAAGCATAATATGCTAATTAGACCGGGCAGTCGAATGACCTTCCGGACGTCCTTCCGGACGACCTTCTGGACTAAGCTGGGGCTTTGAGGGCCAAGCCCCTTGCACGGATTTCGTGCATCGGGCCTCTAGTATATCATAAAAGAAAAGTATCATTCCTATTCTTCATCTTGGATAAATCTTCCATGAGAACAACTTGAGATATAACTTGGCTTAAATAAAGAATAGAGTTTAGTGATTATTTTTTGTTAATCCTCCCCCAAGGATATTTTTGCATTGATTTTCAAGGGAGTGGAAGGAAGGGGGAGAGAAACAGAGACACGTCGATGTGAGAGAGACACATCGATTGGTTGCCTCCGGCATGCGCCCCACCAACCGGGGCTGGGATGGAGCTTGCAACCCAGGCACATGCCTTTGACCGGAATCGAACCCGGGACCCTTCCGTCCGCGGGCCGACACTCTATCCACTGAGCCAACTCGGCCAGGGCAGATTTTACTAATTTCTAAACTCCATCAACAAAAAACTAAAAGTCAGCTTACCCATCACGGGACTGGAGAAACTTTCACTCAGTGGTTCTCAACCTTCCTAACACCGCGACCCTTTCATACGGTTTCTCAGGCTGCGGGGACCCCCGATTTCATGGTTACAAATCGAACATAGTTAAAGCACAGTGATTCATCACAGAAGCAATATGTCATTATACATGTGTTTTCTGATGGTCTTAGGCGACCCCTGTGACAGGGTCGTTCGACCCCCAGACGGGTCGCGACCCCCAGGTTGAGAACCGCTGCTTTCACCGAACCCCAGGGGCAGGAGTGCGCTGAGCGCCCACCACGTGCGGATCCCGTGTAGGTTTCCAGTGTGTGCCTTTGAGGCTGAGGCTCGGAGCCCAGAGAACAGCCCGTAATTCACGCCCATCACCTTGTTCCCAGCAGTCATTTTATTAAAATAAATTTTTTTTTGCTTTCAGAGAGGAAGGGAGACGGGGTGGGGGGGGGGGAACATCTTGATGAGAGAGAATCATGGATCAGCTGCCTCTTGCACGCCCCCCACTGGGGATGGAGCCCGCCACCCGGGCCTGTGCCCTGGCTGGAATCAAACCCGGGACCCTTCAGTCCGCAGGCGGACGCTCTACCCACTGCGCCGCACCGGCCAGGGCCCAGCACAGCCCGTATGAGGCCGCCCGGGCGCTGGTGCGCAGACCCAGCGGCAGTCCCAGGCGCTAACCTCGGGCCGGGTCCCCGCAGTGACATGATGTCATCGCCGCTGGCGTTGCCCGGGCAACCGGACGGACTCCCAGGGCCGCTTTTGGCAAAACTTGGGGTCACGTGACCTCGCTCTGGAGCCGGGGAGACGACCCATAAGGATGACTTGTTTCTCCACCAAAACAAACCGGATTCCTTCGCAGAAGAGAAAACAAACCCCGACGGGGAGTCCCCTGGGGGTGCACCGCCCGCCGCACCACCCTCAGAAACCCGGGGTGTGTCACGTGGTGACTTTTTTGTTTTTTTAAGAGAGAGGCGGGGGGAGGGGGAGGGAGAGAGAGAGAGAGAGAGGAGCATCCGTGATGAGGGAGAATCACTGATCGGCCGCCTCCTGCACGCCCCCCACTGGGGATGAGCCCCCAACCCGGGCCTGTGCCCCGACCGGGAATCGAACCCCGATCTCCGGGTTCCTAGGTCGACGCGCAACCACTGAGCCACACCGGCCGGGCTATGGTGACCTTTTCAATGTAAAAGATTTTTCTTTATCAGAGCACAGTGACCATCTCTGTACACTTGAGTGGGTCTGCATTGTGGTGAACTGTGTGTAAAGCGCTACCTTCGCTCGATCTGTTTTTGCTGGATGCGCTTTTTGCCCGACCTTCCACCTTTCATCTCCCCGCTGTCTGTCAGGGATGCTTTTTCTGAACAGGCCGTCTCAATCCCCCTTCGAGGGTCATTCCCGAGTACAAACGGAGTTTGGCCTAATTTCTTTCTTTCTTTCTTTTTTTTAATCAGAGTTTAGGACTTTTAATTTGCCCCATAGCTGCCGAAGCCAAATTATGATAAAACATTCTGGTTTCCCTTATGACCCAACACACACACAGAAAAATATTTGTAGGAAAAAAAATGGTTTTGTACACGGGAAGAAACAGTGTAAGTTCAAAACTTACAGATAAGGGTGAGCTCCACCACTCATCTCTTTAAAAAGTTTATACGATGCCCTGGCCGGTGTGGCTCAATGGATGGAGCGTCGGCCTGCGGACTGAAGGGTCCCGGGTTCGATTCCCGGTCAGGGCACAGGCCTGGGTTGCGGGCTCGATCCCCAGTGTGGGACGCGCAGGAGGCGGCCGATCCATGATTCTCTCACCATGGATGTTTCTCTCTCTCCCTCCCCCTTCCTCCCTGACATCAATAAAAATATATTAAAAAAAGAAAAGAAAAGGTACCTTTGAGTTTGTGCTCCAGGGTCACTGAACTCAAGGGGTTTTGCGTCTTGGGGTGCTCTGTTCAGAAATGACACCCGGTTGTTGCAAAATAGTTTTATTTATTTGCAGCAGGTAGAGGAGTGGGGGTGGGGGAGGGGGTGGGGCGTCCCGGGGGAGGGGGGCGCTCAGCCGCGGCGCCCTGCCTGGTCAATTGCATGTTGATGTCGCCCTCGCATTGGCTACTTCCATCCTGTTTACGGCTGGTCCGGGGACATCGCGCTACACTGTAACCTTCAGCCAGAAGGGCCACTGGGAGCCGCAGGCCCTGAACTCCCGTCTGATCGGAGGGAGGTGGTGTGAGTGGCCCGGGGCCTCGCCCCTGCCGGGTGGTGTGTCTGCCGCCTGGGAGTCTGGCCAGGACGATTCTCGGGCCACCGCACTCCCCCTTAAAACTCTATAGTTTGGCCCCGGCCGGTGTCGCTCAGTGGTTACAGCGCGGTCTGCAAATGGAAGGGTCCCGGGTTCGATTCCGGTCAAGGGCATGGGCCTTGGTTGCGGCACATCCCCAGTGGAGGGCGTGCAGGAGGCGGCTGATGGATGTTTCTAACTCCCTATCTCTCTCCCTTCCTCTTGGGAAAAAAAAAAAAAATCAATAAAATATATTTTTTAAAAACCTCTATAGTTTATTTATTTATTATTCTATTTTCTAATCCTCACCCGAGGATATTTTCCCAGTGGTTTTTAGAGAGAGTGGAAGGGAGAGAGAGAGAGAGAGAGAGGGAGAGAGAGAGAGAGAGAGAGAGAGGGAGAGAGAGAGAGAGAGAGAGAGAGAGAGAGAGAGAGAGAAACATGGATGTGCAAGAGACACATCGATGGGTCGCCTCCTGCACACACCCCACCCAACCAGGGCCCCGGCCGGGGAGGAGCCTGCAACCGAGGTCCGTGCCCTTGACAGGAATCGAACCCGGGACCTTTCTATTCCTCAGGCCGACGCTCTATCCACTGGGCCACACCGGCCAGGGCCATTCTTATCGCTTTCGATATAAACCGAGAGGAGAGGCTCTGGACGAGAACCCAGTTGGCCGGTGGATGACACGTCCGTTCGCAACAGTGAATACGCGTGATCTCTGAGATGCTCAAGTGGAGATTTAAAGTGGACAATTAGATGGTTCTTTCTTTTTCTTTTTTTAAATCCTCCCCCGAGGATATTTTCCCATTGATTTTTAGAGAGAGTATAAGGGAGGGGGACAGACAGACAGAAACATCGATGTGAGAGAGACACTTGGATGGGTCGCCTCCTGCACACGCCCCGACCAGGGCCCTGGCCGGGGAGGAGCCTGCCACCGAGGTCCGTGCCCTTGACCGGAATCGAACCCGGGACCCTTCAGTCCGCACGCAGGCCGAAGCTCTATCCACTGAGCCACACCGGCCAGGGCCATAGTTTCTTGGAAAGTCTCCAGGGGGCAAGAGAATGGCGGGGAGGAGGTTTGGGGGGGAACATTCTTCATGCATAGCAACACTTCGGAAAAATCCTCTCTCCCCGTTCCCTCCCGGAGTGCCCCACATGGGCGGCAGCTGTTCCCACAAAACCCTGCTCAGCCCGGACCCCCCTGGACATCCTGTCTCTCCTCTCACGCTTCTCCCTTTCATTTCTTTCTTTTTTAAAAAAATAAAATAAAATATTTCATTGATGTCAGAGAGGAAGGGAGAGGGAGAGAGAGAGAGAAACATCCATGATGAGAGAGAGTCATGGATCGGCTGCCTCCTGCACGCCCCCCACTGGGGATGGAGCCCACAACCCGGGCATGTGCCCTTGACCGGAATCGAACCCGGGACCCTATGGTCTGCCGGCAGACGCTCTATCCACTGAGCCACATCGGCCGGGGCCAGATTTATGATGATTTGACCAAACTCGTATACCAAGCAGTATCCTCAATACTTTCCAGATGGTAACTGACTTCCTTCCTGTGAACAAGACGATCAGGGAGGAGCTATGACCATCCCCATTCGGCTGCTGAGAAAAAAAGTGAGGCACAGGCCCCGGCTGG
The DNA here is from genome assembly GCF_964212035.1 of Myotis nattereri. Taxonomy (NCBI): domain Eukaryota; kingdom Metazoa; phylum Chordata; class Mammalia; order Chiroptera; family Vespertilionidae; genus Myotis; species Myotis nattereri. Next base: position 1,788,150 of record NC_138097.1, on the reverse strand, counting down.
TGTGGCTCAGTGGATAGAGCGTCGGCCTGTGGACCGAAGGGCCCCGGGTTCGAGTCTGGTCAAGGGCACGGACCTCCGTGGCAGGCTCCTCCCCGACCCAGGCCCTGGTCAGGGCGCGTGCAGGAGGCAACCCATGGATGTGTCTCTCTCGCATCGATGTTTCTCTCTGCCTCTCCCTCTCCCTTCCACTCTCTCTAGAAATCAATGGGAAAACATCCTCGGGGGAGGTTTAAAAAAATAATAATAAAATAAAGTGATCAGCCCGATGAAAAAAAAAGCGAGGCACAGAGAGGTTCAGTCATCCACCCGAGGCTGCTCAGCTGGTGACCAGCAGAGCCAGCCTTTGGGCCTCGGCAGCTCTCTCTGCAGCACTTGCTGCCCCCCCCACCCCATGGCCTCCCACAGGGGAGCTATCTTACCATCATGTGAGCAATAAATGGGAGAGGGCGCCCTGACCGTGTGGCTCAGTGGGTAGAGCCTCGGCCTGCGGACTGAAGGGTCCCAGGTTCGATTCCGGTCAAGGGCATGTACCTGGGTTGCGGGCACATCCCCAGTGGGGGGCGTGCAGGAGGCAGCTGATCGATGTGTCTCTCTCATCGATGTTTCTCTCTATCCCTCTCCCTTCCTCGCTGTAAAAAATCAGTAAAATATAAAAAAATAAATAAGTACACGGGGGGGGGGGGCTCATCACATGGGCATCTTAACAGCACGTGTCTCCTCGGGAGGAGGTGGGGACGCGGACGGGGCCCACCAGCCACGGGAAGCACCACGCGCCTCGCTCGGTAGCGGCTGTTGTTACAGATTTTAAATAACCGAGGCTGCCCGGCCGCCGGGGCTCCGTGGCCAAGCGTTGGCCTGGGAACCAGGAGGTCCCGGGTTCGATTCCCGGTCAGGGCACAGGCCCGGGTTGCAGGCTCCATCCCCAGAGTGGGGCGTGCAGGGGGCAGCCGGTCCATGAATCTCTCTCATCATGGATGTGTCTCTCCCTCTCCTTCTCCCTTCCTCTCTTTGAAATCAATAAAAAAATACATATATTTTATTGATTTTTTTACAGAGAGGAAGGGAGAGAGATAGAGTTAGAAACATCGATGAGAGAGAAACATCCATCAGCTGCCTCCTGCACACCCCCCACTGGGGATATGCCCGCAACCCAAGTCCATGCCCTTGACCGGAATCGAACCCGGGACCCCTCAGTCCGCAGGCTGACGCGCTATCCGCTGAGCCACACCGGCCAGGGCCATAAAAATATATTAAAAAAAAAATAACACATTCCGCCAAATGCCGCACAACCTCTGAAGCGTGGCCCTCACGTGGCAGGACACATTGCAGCGCCCCGCCCCCCGCTCCAGGGCCTGTGAGGATGGGGGGTCGCCCACCCCAAACACCCCGTTTGGCTTCGCGGGCGCAGACGGCCAGGCGCGCGCGCGGGCACCCGTGGATGCGCCCTCGGATGGGAAGGATTTTCCGGGGAGACGCGCTGCGGGTCCGACAGCCTTTCATTAAGGCACTTGGTGTGTCCCGGGACCAAATCCCACGTTGCCGCTTGCCGGCTGTCAGGAGGGGGTGGGGGTGGGGGTGGGGGTGGGGGTGGGGGTGGGGGTGGGGACCGTGCACAGAGCTTCCCAGTGCAGCTTCGCTTCCTTTTGCAGCAGACGCACCGGGCAGGGCTGGCGCTTTGCTACAAAGTGATAGGAATTTCCTGGTGCGAGGCGTCCCCTTGAATTTGCTACAGTCGGGGCGGCGGGGGGTGGGGTCGGGGAGGGGGGCAGCCTGGGGGCCGGGAGCGCAGCCCCGGGGGGGGGGGGTGGGGGGCCCTCCAAGAGGCGCATCGCCTGGGAGACGGGGAGGAAGTTGATACAATTGCTTCTGGGCTTCATCTCTGGGATCGGGTGACGGCCAGGGGCGCGCGCAGAACCAGGGGCGCCGGGTTGCCAGTGTCTGCAAATAGGAAGGCGCGGGCATGTGCCCGTCTGAGAAGGTGAACATAGTGGGTTTGTTTTTTTCTGATTTATTTGTACTGATGGCAGAGAGGGAGGGAGAGAGAGAGAGAGAGAGAGAGAGAGAGAGAGAGAGAGAGAGAGAAACATCCATGAGAGAGCATCACGGACCGGCTGCCTGCTGCACGCGCCCCACTGGGGATGGAGCCCGCAACCTGGGCCTGTGCCCTGACCGGGAATCGAACCCAGGACTCTTGAGTCCAAAAGCCAGACGCTCTATCCACTGAGCCACACCAGCTAGGACTCTTGTATTTTTAATTTAATTTAATTTATTTATTTTTAAAGTTGTTCTTTTTTAATTTTTATTATTTTTGTAATCAGAGAGGAAGGGAGAGGGAGAGAGAGAGAGAGAGAAACGTCCATGAGGAGAGAGAAGCATGGATCGCTGCCTCCCGCACGCCCCCCACTGGTGATGGAGCCCGCAACCCGGGCCTGTGCCCTGACCGGAAATCGAACCCTGACCTCCTGGTTCCTAGGTCGACGCTAACCACTGAGCAACGCCGGCTGGTTGGGCTTCACCACGGGGATCTTTTTTATTTATTTATTTATTTATTTATTTATTTATTTATTTATTTTTTAAAACATATTTTATTGCCAAACCGGTTTGGCTCAGTGGATGGAGCGTCGGCCTGTGGACTGAAAGGTCCCAGGTTCGATTCCGGTCAAGGGCATGTACCTGGGTTGCGGGCACATCCCCAGTAGGGAGTGTGCAGGAGGCGGCTGGTTGATGTTTCTCTCTCATCGATGTTTCTAACTCTCTATCCCTCTCCCTTCCTCTCTGTAAAAATCAATAAAATATATTAAAAAAAACCCATATTTTATTGATTTTTTACAGAGAGAAAGGGAGAGAGATAGAGAGTCAGAAACATCGATGAGAGAGAAACATCGATCAGCTGCCTCCTGCACATCTCCTACTGGGGATGTGCCCGCAACCCAGGCACATGCCCTTGACCGGAATCGAACCTGGGACCTTTCAGTCCGCAGGCTGACGCTCTATCCACTGAGCCAAACCGGTTTCGGCACCACGGGGATCTTGACCCTGTTTTTTAGATGAGGAAGTGGCGTCGCAGACAAATTAATGAGGTGTAAGTGCGGGAGCTTGGATTCAAGCTCAGCTCAGTCTGTGTTCAGCTTCCACCCTCCCCTGCCGCCCCCTCCCCCCCCCCCCCCCCCCCGCCCCCAGCCTTGCTCAGCAGCTTGTAGGAAAGGTGTTTAGACGAGGAGGCATTATGCCCTGGCCGGTGTTGCTCAGTGGATAGAGCGTGGGCCTGTGGACTGAAGGTTCCTGGGTTCGAGTGTGGTCAAGGGCACAGGCCCGGGTTATAGGCTCGATCCCCAGCGGGGGGCTTGCAGGAGGCAGCCAGCCCATGACTCTCTCTTGTCACTGATGTTTCTTTTTCTTTCTTCTTTTTTAATATAAATTTTTATTTCAGAGAGAAAGGAAGAGGGAGAGAGAGATAGAAACATCAAAGATGAGAGAATCAGGGACCGGCTGCCTCCCGCATGCCCCCGCATGGCCCCTGCTGGGGATCGAGCCCGCAACCCGGGCCTGTGCCCTTGACCAGGAATCGAACCCGGGACCCTTCAGTCTGCAGGCTGACGCCCTATCCACTGAGCCACACCGGCCAGGGCTGTCACTCTGAAATGAGAGTGACTTCTGATCATGTCGCAGCTCCTCGGCCGGGTTCCTCATCTTGTCAGTGGGGACGGCGTGCAAATGCCTGCACCCCACAGAGCAGACCTGGGCCTCTCTGACGGGGGCGCCGGGCGCCAACTGCCAGGGGCACGTGCTTTCTTATTGGGTCGAACGGATGTGAAGTGAGCGGCCAGGCCTCTTGGACATAAGTCCTTCCTGGGGCCTCCCCGGGTGTATGACTCGCTGCTGGACAAAGGAGAGAGACGCCCTCTAGGGTTAGAGCAGGGGTGGGCGACCCCTGGCACGCGTGCCAACCACGGCACGCCAGTCACTTCTGCTGGCACGGGAAACCCTCTCTGATCATCTCCCATTTACAATTTTCTTCTTAATATGGACTCTTTTATTTTTCGGATAAACTTAGTGCAGGTGCATCTTAGATACATAAATAATTTTACGTAACAAGTGATCTTAAAGACCGTAGACAAGGATGGACGAGAGAGGGGAAGAGCCATTTCTATGCCTCTGCCTTCACTCTCCCCGCCTTCCTAGATCCGACCGGTGTTTTGGTTTCATCCACATACGCTTGCGAGTCTTTGCTCTCAGGGATGGATTTTGTTAATTCTCGTAACAGGAGGAGCCTGACGGATGACAGTGGTAGCGCGTGCCTATCTCTGAAGGCCACGAAATAGAAACCTGATGTAAAATCTGTCATCGGCGATGCAGCCGCCAACGTCCCACTGATACTATCACACGGAGTCATAACGTTTTCCGTCGGACTATCCGTGTGCATGTAGACGTTAAAAAATAAATGTATTTTTCATCATCATGGACTGTGTTTTGTCGCTCGAGTGAATTGTATTATTTCTTCAAGGTTCTTCACATACGTACACCTTAAGAGATAGCAAGTCGGCGTAACAAGTCCTCCAAAAGTTAGGGTCGGCACGCAGGAGAATTCTGAGTCAGAGATTTTGCTGGCTTGGGCACGCACTCGCACAAAGGTTGCCCACCCCTGGGCTAGAGCAAGAGTGGAGGAGGGGGGGCAGGTGGTACAGGAAAGGGGGTGCTGGCTGCTGGGTGGGTGTGAGCAGCAGCAGCCAGACCAGACGGTGTCGGGGAGCACCTCTGGAGGGACCCCCAGGCCACCCGTGAATGCCTCCACGTGCCCTGTGCAGGCGGGGAACCGGGCTGGGGTGTGTCTGTGGCTTGGGTCCCGTCGAGGCCGCGGCCCCTGGCCCCCTTGCGATCATCGTTGGTTCTGGGGGCGTCAGCGAGCGGGGTCCCCTGAGACACGTCCTCTCGGGGTTTGGTCTCCGCTCCCACACCCACACCTTGTTTCGTGGCCGAAATGTACCAGGAGGGCCCCTGCGGACACAGGGCAGTGGGACCGGACAAAGAGCTTCTCTCGGACGCCTTTCTCATTGTGCAATGACTCACCTCCGCTACCTTACTCACCTGAGGCCAGCGATCTATACTAATAACAGGGTAATATGCTAATTAGACCAGGTCGACCGGACATCTTCCGGACGTCCCACTTCCTTCCGGACAAAGCCACGGTGGCGGGGGCCGAGGCAGAGGCATTTAGGGGCAATCAGGCTGGCAGGGGGGCAGTTAGGGGGTGATCAGGTTGGCAAGCAGAGGCAGTTGGGGCGATCAGGCAGGCAGGGGAGCAGTTAGGGGCAATCAGGCAGGCAGGGGAGCAGTTAGGGGGCGATCAGGTTGGCAAGCAGAGGCAGTTGGGGCGATCAGGCAGGCAGGGGAGCAGTTAGGGGCAATCAGGCAGGCAGGCAGGTGAGTGGTTAGGAGCCAGCGGTTCTGGATGTCAAGAGGGTGCAGACTGGGCTGAGGGACTCCCCCCTGTGCCCAAATTTCTTGCATCAGGCCTCTGATCCTATATAATAAAAGCCTAATATGCTAAGTGTCCAGTCGATGGGCTGGCCATTCAACCAATGAAAGCATAGTATGCTAATGAGATGCTAAGGCCGCTCAACGGCTCAGTATGACGTGCACTGACCACCAGGGGGCAGGCGCTCTTACTGGTAGGTTAGCTTGCT
>NC_138097.1:1754966-1777466 GCF_964212035.1 Myotis nattereri | reverse complement strand
TGGGCCTGGGCCCTGACCGGGCATCGAACTGTGACCTCCTGGTTCATAGGTCGACGCCCAGCCGCGGCCTCACCCTATATGCAGAATGAGCAACACTCCGAAGTCGCGTCACGTCTGAAACGTCTGACCCTGCAATTAGGGCGGCGGCCACTAGGTGGCAGTGGCGCCCCAGCCACGGCTCTGTGATTTCAGCCACCAAAGGGGTGATGTCAGGAGAGGCCATTGGAGCGTTTTCCTGTTCGTATCCATGTGAGAGCAACCTTCCTTCTCAAGACCACACCCCCCGTCAGACCGTGAAATGGACAGGCCTTTGAAGTCAGACACTCTTGGGTTCGAAACCCTCCCGCTCTCTAGACGGACTTGGGCAAGCCTTTGGGTAGTGGCCACCCAGACCAAGACACAGGTACGCATCCTATATCATAAAAGGCTAATATGCAAATTGACCCTAACGGCAGAACAACTGGGCATGACTGGTCACGATGACGTGCACTGACCACCAGGGGGCAGACGCTCAACGCAGGAGCTGCCCCCTGGTGGTCAGTGCGCTCCCACAGGGGGAGTGACACTCAGCCAGAAGCCGGGCTCACGGCTGGCGAGTGCAGAGGCGGGGGCGGGAGCCCCTCCCTCCTCCGTGGCAGCGCTAAGGATGTCCGATTAACGGCTGAGGGGAGCAGGCCTAAGCCGTCAGTCGGACATCCCCCGAGGGTTCCTGGATGCGAGAGGGTGCAGGTCGGGCTGAGGGACCCCCCACCGAGTGCACGAATTTTCATGCACCAGGCCTCTAGTAAGCTATACTTACCCCTCGAGGTAAACACAACCCTGCCTGCTCTCACCCGGCAGGACTGGCATATTTTAAAACCCATTATCCATGGGATCCTACAGTCCAGACTCGTCTCTGCGTCTTTTTTCGCTTGCTATCATGCTTCTGAGATTCATCCATCTTGCTACGTGTGTATTTTTCACCCCAGCGTAGTATTCCATTGGCTCTCTATATCACTACTAGAGGCCCGGTGCACAGATTGGTGCACTGGTGGGGTCCCTCGGCCCGGCCGATGGGGATTGGGCCGAAACCGGCTCTCCGAAATCCCGCAAAGGGTCCTGGATTGTGAGAGGGAGGTTCTCGGGTGACGTACCCCGGAATAGGGCTCCCTCCTCTCAGGTTCCGGCCGCGTTACCCAAGAACCTCAGCTGCCAAGTCAGTGCAGCTTGGCAGCTCCAGCATTGGACATCTGCCCCCTGGTGGTCAGTGCACGTCAGAGGTACTGGTTGGAGCGTCTGCCCTCTGGTGGTCATTGCGTGTTATAGCTACTGGTCAGATGGTCAGACGGTCACTTAGGCTTTTATAGATATAGATTTATCCAATATACTATGTTTTTAAAATAAATTTTATTTCATTTTTAATATATTTTTATTGATTTCAGAGAGGAAGGGGGAGAGAGAGAGAGAGAGAGAGAGAGAGAGAGAGAGAGAAACATCAATGATGAAAGAGAATCACTGATTGGCTGCCTCCTGCATGCCCCTATTAGGAATCAAGCCTGCAACCCGGGCATGTGCCCTTGACCGGAATCGAACCCAGGACCCTTCAGTCTGCAGGTCGATGCTCTATCCACTGAGCCAAACCAGCTCGGCCTATCCAATATACTTTTAATAAACAGAGAACTTGTTTTCCGTTTTGGGCTGTTAAGATCATGGTACCAGGAAAAGTCTTACAATGTATTTTGGTGCATATATGTACGCAGTTCTATGGGGTGCATATACAGGGATCAAGCTAACGGGACACAAGGAAAGTATTAATTTTAGCTGTAGTACAGGCTGACAGACTCCTGACGTGTCTGTATCAGTTTATATTTCCATGAGGTGCCTACAGAGCTGTAGCTGCCCAGTGTCTTTGACAACTTATTGATTTAGTTTTTAATAGATTTGTATTGATTTCAGAGAGGAAGGGAGAGGGAGAGAGAGAGAACCATCTCGGGAGTTCGACCCACCGGGAGTTCGACTGCTCGCTATGACAGCGCTGGCCACGAGGGGGCGGTGTGGAACGAAGGAAGGGCCCTGCTGGAACTGGCAGCCGGGGCGAGGGTAGCCCAGCCAGCAGCTGGAAGGCCCTGATCGGCCCTGCGGACTGAAGGGTCCCGGGTTCGATTCCCGGTCGGGGCACAGGCCCGGGTTGCGGGCTCCATCCCCAGTGCAGGGTGTGCAGGAGGCAGCCGATCCCTGATTCTCTCTCATCATGGATATTTCTCTCTCTCTTCCTCTCCCTTCCTTGCCGGAATCAATAAAAATATATTTTTAAAAAAACCTGACTTCTTAAAAATCCAGTGGGCCAATTCCTGCAAATTAAGTTATTTTTAAAAATATGTATTTTATTGATTTTTTACAGAGAGGAAGAGAGAGGGATAGAGAGTTAGAAACATCCATCAGCTGCCTCCTGCACGCCCCCTACTGGGGATCAAGCCCGCAACCCGGGCATGTGTCCTTGACCGGAATCGAACCCGGGACCCCTCAGTCCACAGGCCGGCGCTCTATCCACTGAGCCACACCAGCTATAGGGCTAATTTTTTTTTTTTTTTATTTCAGAGAGGAAGGGAGAGGGAGAGAGAGAGAGAAGCATCAATGATGAGAGAATCATGGCTCGGCTGCCTCCTGCACGCCCCCCACTGGGGATGGAGCCTGCAACCCAGGCCTGTGCCCTGACCGGGAATCGAACCCGGGACCCTTCAGTCACAGGCCGACGCTCTATCCACTGAGCCACACCGGCCGGGGCTAACTGTATTTTTTATTTCCAAACACCCCCAGTCATATGCAGTCACATTTTAAAAAGGGGGCACTGTGTTTCCCAGTCTAAGAAAGGGGAGAGCAGGGGACGGAGGGGGTCCAGTCCCTGAGCCTCTGGAGGTGGGACAGAACCGGAATTTTTGTAGAAAACGGGCTCTGTCCAGCCGGCGTGGCTCCAGGGCTGAGCATCGACCTGGGAACCAGGAGGCCAGGGTTCGATTCCCATCAGGGCACAGGCCCGGGTTTCGGGCTCGATCCCCAGTGGGGGGCGTGCAGGAGGCAGCCGATCCAGGATTCTCTCTCATCATGGATGCTTCTCTCCCTCCCTCTCCCTTCCTCTCTGAGATCAATTAAAAATATTAAAAACAAACAAACAAGAATAAAAGGAAAGGGGTTCCACCTCCGCTGACACCAGCGCATGACCTGTCGCAGGGCTGCGTCTGGACCTGGGCTGTCATCACCTCTGGGGTGGCTCCTGCAGATCAAAGCGGGAGGCGGGCACAGCCCAGCTGCCTGCCATGGGCCCAGCGCGGTGCCAGCCCGCAGCCCGCACAGCCTCCGGGTTAATGAGCAGATGGTGGTGTCGCCTCAGCCTCCGCCCCCCGGGCACCAGGCACCGTGTCTCAGTAATGAATCCTTGCGGATGCAGCCACCGATGCCGGCAGGGGTGGGGGGGGTCTCCTCTCCATGGGGAGGCCAGGAGACCCTGCGTTATTTTGCATGAGGTTTGCCTGGCAGGGGGGGGGGGGGGTCCCAGGCCTGTGGGCTACACGTTCAGTTACCTTAACAGCAGGTGGCGAAGGGGAAATGTGGAGCCTCACACTTCTACACTTTTTTTTGGTGGGTTTTTTATCCTCACCCAGAGGATATTTTCCCAGTGATTTTTAGGGAGCGTGGGAGGGAGAGGGAGAGACAGACAGAAACATCGACGTGAGAGAGACACATCCATGGGTCGCCTCCTGCACGCGCCCGACCAGGGCCCGGGCCGGGGAGGAGCCTGTGACCGAGGTACCTTGTGCCCTTGACCCGAATCGAACCCGGGACCCTGCGGTCCGCAGGCCGACGCTCTATCCACTGAGCCACACCGGCCGGGGCCAGAAGCCTGTTTGAATGCCGACGCCTGCTAAGGTGTGAGGGCCACCGAGTTGGTGCCACCCCTTCATCTTAGAGGCAGGGTCAAGGTCATTCATGTGTCGGCGGTGGCCATGGGGTTGGAGGCGGACCGGGCTGGGGTCACCTGAATTCTGGGATAAACATTTATAGATTCTTGCCCTGGCCAGTGTGGCTCAGTGGATAGAGCACCGGCCTATGGACCAAAGGGTCCCGGGTTCCATTGCAGTCAAGGGCACAGACCTCGGTGGCAGGCTCCTCCCAGCCCGGGCCCTGGTCGGGGCGCGTGCAGGAGGCAGCCCATGGATGTGTCTCTCTCACATCGATATTCCTCTCTGCGTTTCCCTCTCTCTTCCACTCTCTCTAAAAATCAATGGAGAAATATCGCTGAGTGAGGATTAACAACAACAACAACAAAATAATAATAATAATAATAATAAAAGGAAGTATAGATTCTTCCCAAGCATCAGAGGCAACACCTCATTAAAGCGTTGTCATTCCAGATAAGAAAACCCTAATATGCAAATTGACCAAGCGGCGGAACGACCGGTCGCTATGAGGTGCTCTGGCCACCAGGGGGCAGACGCTCAACATAGGAGCTGCCCCCTGGTGGTCAGTGTGCTCCACCGGGGAGCCAGAAGCCGGGCTCAGCCAGAAGCCGGGCTCACGGCGAGCACAGGGGTGGTGGCAGGAGCCTCTCCCGCCTCCGTGGCAGCGCTAAGGACTCCCCAGGGGAGGTCCGACTGCCGGCTTAGGCCCACTCCCCAGCAGGCGGACATCCCTTGAGGGGTCCTGGTCTGCGAGAGGGTGCAGGCTGGGCTGAGGGACCTCCCCCCCCACGCCCAGTGCACGAATGTCATGCACCAGGCCTCTAATAATAATAATAATAATAATAATAATAATAATAATAATAATAAAAACCCCGTGTGCAGGGCTCAGTTACTCTCTGGCAATAGGTCGTCAGATGCCCAGGCAGCCCAGCCAGGCCTGTGCCATGGCCTCCGCCCCGCGGAGTAGGGGCCGGCGTGCAGGGAGGGAGGCCGACAGGCGCTCGGTGCTCCAGCCGGTGAGCTGAGGCCACCCCCGTGCGGGTGGGAGGACCGGCAGGTGAGCAGGTGGATGTGCGTCCGAGCCGGGCTGCGTCCCTCCCAGGCCCAGGGCTGCTGCCTGGCGTGTGTGGGGCTGGGCTGAGGGCGGGCCCGGCCGCGTGGGGCTGAGCTGCACCCCCCCCCCCGGGCGCCGTGGCTGTTCCTGGTCTCTGTCCGTGGACACTCCTAGGCCACACAGGAGCTGGCCTGGCCGACTGGAGCGGGGAGGAGAGGGTGAGCCGTAACAGCCGTGAAATGGCCACCCGCCCCTGGCCAGCTGTTGTCCATCAGCCGATCGCCAGCCGGAGCGCCCCTGGGGCTGGTGCTGGGGCAGCTGCGGGGGGGGGGGGGTGCCAGCGCCGGTCTGGGCGCCTCCCCCTGAGGCCCGCCTCCATGGGGACGGGGTGGGCACGGGTGACGGGCGGCCACAGCTGGGAGGGACCGGGGTGACCCTGTGGCCCAGAGGTTTACAAACTCGGCAACACGGTGGAGACCTGTTTCCCAATGAAAGTGCAGGCAAAGCCAATCCAGCCCCGGCCGGTGTGGCTCAGTGGATAGAGCGTCGGCCTGTGACTGAAGGGTCCCGGGTTCGATTCCCGGTCAGGGCACAGGCCCGGGTGTCAGGCTCCACCCTCAGTAGGGGGCGTGCAGGAGGCAGCCGATCCATGATTCTCTCTCATCGTTGATGTTTCTCTCTCTCTCCCTCTCCCTTCCTCTCTGAAATCAATAAAAAATATATATATAAAAAAAACAACCAACGGAGAAAAAGTAAAAGCGTTTTTAACTCACTCAGATTCAGCGCCTGGAGGATTAGGTGCTGAACCCTGGAGTCCCTGGCGGTCTTATTATTATTGTTTTTTTCATCCTCACCTGAGGCTATTTTTCCATTGATTTTTAGAGAGAGAGGGAGGGCGAGGGAGAGACAGAGAGAAACAGCGATGGGCGGCCTCCCGCACGCGCCCCGACCGGGGGAGGAGCCTGCCACCCAGGTCCGTGTCCTTGATCGGAATCGAACCCGGGACCCTGCGGTCTGCAGGCCGGCGCTCTACCCACTGAGCCACACCGGCCAGGACTCGCTTAGCTCCTGAAGTGACCCCAGCCTGTTGCTGCCATAGGGGGCTTGTGAGCTGCACACCAATTGCTACGCCCCCCAAGTTGCCGGGAATGGCGCCCCTGCAGGCACCACCTTCTTATGATCGGCTTTGGCTTTCTTTCCTCCTCGTGAGTACAAGCTCGTTAAGGAGAAGTCATGTAGCTGCACATCAACTCAAACCCCCCAGGACCCAGCACAGGCCAGGGTTCGAGTAGACTTATGTTTTTTTTGTGTGTGTGTTTTTTCTAAAATGTTTTCATTGATGTCAGAGAGGAGAGGGAGAGAGACAGAGAGAGGAAGCATCAGTGATGAGAAAGAATCATGGATCGGCCGCCTCCTGTGCGCCCCCCACTGGGGATCGAGCCTGCAACCCGGGCACGTGCCCTGACTGGAATCGAACCCGGGACCCTTCGGTCTGCAGGCCGACGCTCTATCCACTGAGCCACACCGGCCAGGGCCTTAAACATTCTTATAAAATGGCCCCGTCTGGTGTTGGAAGGACTGGGTCCCCTACTCTCAGGCATGGCTCCTCCGACACTGACAAATGCTCACAGGGACCTGCGGTTCCCGGGCCCTCCCCGCCGGGGCCTCGCAGGCCACGCTCCACGAGGGGTTCCTTCGTGCAGTTGGGCTCGGACACGGCCACCCTGGGCCCTGGCCACGGAGCTCCGTGGGTTCAAGCGCCATCCCTGCTACAGCCGGGTTGTGGGTTCAATCCCCGGTCAGGGCCCAGGCTCGACTCCACCGTCCAATGCGTCCGTAAGTGGAACAACAAATCGATGCTTCTCTCTCTCTCCCTTCGGCTCTCTAAAATCAATCAACCTATAGTAATAAAAGCCTAGGTGGTCCTCACGCCCTCGCGCGCCACGTCATCACAAGATGGCCACACGCACAGTGGAGGCGGGGCCCGGTGGCCGCTCTGCACGGTGAGGCCTGGGGGTCCCACGGAGGAGGCGGGTCCTGGCGGAGAAGGTGGGTTGCGGCAGGTGAGGGCCTTTGGGGGCGATCAGGCCGGCAGGGGAGGGCAGTTGGGGGTGATCAGGCCGGCAGGGGAGGGCAGTTGGGGGCGATCAGGCCGGCAGGGGAGAGCAGTTGGGGGCGATCAGGCCAGCAGGGGAGAGCAGTTGGGGGTGATCAGGCCGGCAGGGGAGGGCAGTTGGGGGCGATCAGGCCGGCAGGGGAGGGCCTTTGGGGGTGATCAGGCTGGCAGGGGAGGGCAGTTGAGGGTGATCGGGCCTGCAGGAGAGGGCAGTTGGGGGCGATCAGGCCGGCAGGGGAGGGCAGTTGGGGGCGATCAGGCCGGCAGGGGAGGGCCTTTGGAGGTGATCAGGCTGGCAGAGGAGCAATTAGGCATCAATCAGGCCGGCAGGGGTGCGTTTAGGGCAGCGGTTCTCAACCTGTGGGTCGCGACCTCTTTGGCGGTTGAACGACCCTTTCACGGGGACGCCTAAGACCATCCTGCATAGCAGATATTTACATGACGATTCATCACAGTAGCGACATGACAGTGATGAAGTAGCAACAAAAATAATGTTATTGTTGGGGGTCCCAACATGAGGAACTGTATTAAAGGGCCAGAAGGTTGAGAACCATGGGTTTAGGGGGAGATCAGGCTGGCAGGCAGGTGAGCGGTTAGGAGCCAGCAGTCCTAGATTGTGAGAGGGATGTCTGACTGCCGGTTTAGGCCCAATCCCACAGTCGGACATCCCCCGAGGGGTCCCAGATTGGAGAGGGTGCAGGCCAGGCTGAGGGACACCCCTCCCATGCACGAATTTTGTGCACCATGCCTCTAGTTAATAATAATAATAACAATAATAATAATAATAATAATAATGATAATGATAATAATAACGAAAAGAAACGGGAAATCTGCAACCGGGATGGCTTGGTAAAGGCAGGGGGGCTGTGGACACGCATCGCAGCGTTTCGAGATCAGCGGTACAACGAGGCCCGCATAAAAGAACCCCAGTTTGCAGAAATGCGAACAAAAGCCTTTGGGCGCAAATTACAGCTTTTACAACCACACGGCAGAGACTTCCCAGCTGAATCCTGTCACTGTGACAAGGGGGGCATTTTCTGCAAACAAAACCAGCGAGAGCGGGATATTTCCAATTAGGATGAGGACCGGGGAACACAGCCTGGGTGCACTGAGTTAAAAAAAAAAGTGGCAGATAAATAACACTTCATACCGTGCGTTGACATGAGAACTAAAACGTTAACTGCACAGTGTGACGCTTCGAGGTGGCATGCACTAATCTTCGGCCTTTTCATTAAAAATGGTTGTAATTTTTGACTCCGTCTTGGCAAGCGCCAACTTGAAAATATATAATATGTTCCAATGCTTAGGATTGGAAATTAGAATATGCTCAAATGACTCATGTACAGCAGCAACGGCTGAACTGTAAGGAGTTATTAAGGTGGAAATTGAACCAATTACCCATTTTTTCCCCCTGCCACTGTGGCATAAGATACTTGCGGAGACCATTTTCTGTTATTGTACGTATTAGAGGCCCGGTGCACGAAATTTGTGCACGGCTACAGTCCCGAGGCCTGGCCAGCGATCAGGGCCAATCTGTGGGGTGACCGGCGGGATGATTGGGCCCCCCCTCCACGGCTGGCACCTGCCTTGGCTGGCCTGGGGCCTGCGGGCTGGGAGCAGCTCCTGCATTTGAAAGTCTGCCCCCTGGTGGTCAGTGTGCATTATAGCAACTGGTCGTTTCGCCATTTGGTCTATTTGCATATTAGGCTTTTATTATATAGGATTGCCAGAGAAGTGCTTCTGGCCCGGCCGGCGTGGCTCAGTGGTTGAGCATCAACCTGTGAACCAGGAGGTCAGGGTTCGATTCCAGGTCAGGCCACAGGCCCGGGTTGCGGGCTCCATCCCCAGTAGGGGGTGTGCAGGAGGCAGTCGGTCAGTGGTTCTCTCTCATCATGGATGTTTCTCTCTCCCTCTCCCTTCCTCTCTGAAATCAATAAAAATATATTAAAAAATAAAAATAAAAAGTCCTTCTGCCCATACATTGCAGCCACACATTACAGAGTCGCTGTGATGTTACAGGTTCTGTTTTTCTTTTCTGGCTGATATCTGGAGGGAATCCGGAAGTCTCTCTCCTGTTTATCTAGACCAGAAGTTTTTTGTTGTTTGTTTTTTTAATCCTCACCTGAGGGTATTGTTCCATTGATTTTTAGAGAGAGTTGAAGAGAGAGGGAGAACCCTGACTGGTGTGGCTCAGTGGATAGAGCGTCAGCCTGCGGACTGAAGGGTCCCGGGTTCGATTCCGGCCAAGGGCATGTACCTTGGTTGCGGGCACATCCCCAGTGGGGGGCGCACAGGAGGCGGCTGATCGATGTTTCTCTCTCATCGATGTTTCTAACTCTCTATCCTTCTCCCTTCCTCTCTGTAAAAAATCAGCAAAATATATTTTTAAAAAATAAAAAATCATCATTCTCCCCTTTAAAAAAAAGAGAGAGAGAGAGAGAGAGAAACATGGATGTGAGAGAAACACATCAATTATTGCCTCCTGCATGGGCCCCGATCCGGGCCCGGGCCGGGGAGGGGGGGGGGAGCCCACAACCCAGGCATGTGCCCCTGACCAGACTCAAACCCGGGACACTTTGGTCCACAGGCCGGCGCTCTATCCACTGAGCCACACCGGCCAGGGCTGGACCCGAAGTTTTTTTTTTTTTTTTTTTTTTTTTTTTTTTTTTTTTTTTTTTTTTTTTTTTTTGTTTTTTAAATATATTTTATTGATTTTTTACAGAGAGGAAGGGAGAGAGATAGAGAGTTAGAAACATCGATGAGAGAGAAACATCGATCAGCTGCCTTGTGCCCGCAACCAAGGTACATGCCCTTGACTGGAATCGAACCTGGGACCCTTCAGTCCTCAGGCCGATGCTCTATCCACTGAGCCAAACCAGTTTCGGCCCGAAGTTTTAAAAAACATGTGTTTGTTGTGTATTTGGCAGCAAAACCCCGTTCGCGTTGGCAGCGGCTGCCTGACCCAGAACGGGGGGGTCCGGCCGCTGCGGGAGGGGGTCCCCTTCGGTTTCCACGTTCGCTTGGTGGCTTGTTGTCTCTGCGACGCTTCGCAGCTTCCCGCTGCCCTCTGCCCGTCTGCGGCCAGAAGGACATCCCTGCCTTGCGTTGGGGCTCACTTTCCCCTGTGAAATGGGGATGGACATTGGGACTTTGCCCCCCGGGCTGTGGCCGGGACGCAAGGGGTCACGTCGCCGCGCCTGGCACATGTGCACACAGTAGGACCACAGGCCACTACAGGCCACCACCCGTGTCCGCCTGCCCCAGCGGCCACCGCGCCCCGATTTCTTTACTCTCCACGTGTAACCCATGGACCAGAACTGATTTCACCTGCTCACTCCGTGGGGCCCCCGCCAGTCCACTGGGCGCCCGTGGGTGCTGCCCGCCTGGCATTGGGCAGCCCGTCGCTGGCCACCGCGGCTCCACAATGTCTTCATCTGAATGGGATCGCCAAGCGAGGAGCCCTGGCCAGCAGGTGGCATCGGACGCACGGGGGCCGATGAGTGCTCTGCCGGGTGGGTCAGGGGTTAGCGCCAACCTAGGAACCAGGAGGTCAGGGTTTGATTCCCGGTTGGGGCGCCTGCCCCGGTCGTGGGCTCGATCCACGATGTTTCTCTCTCCCTCCCCTTTCCTCTCGGAAATCAATACAACTCTATTTTTAAAAATCTTGAAGGAAGTCAGAGCGGATTTATTAAGACGAGGGCCCTTCTGCTGAGTTCCTAGGAGGGCGTCTGTAGACGGGGGCTGTCTCCCATCACCTGGCCTCCCTCCCACCTTCCTGGCCTGCCTCCCCCGCCCCCTCCGGCCTTCCCCACCCACCTGGCCTTTCGCACCCACCTGGCCAGGCCAAAGACTTGGCAAGCCAGCGGGAGGTGGGACTGCCCCTGGGTTCAGAGTGTGACCACCCTCATCCAGAAAGAAGCTGTTATTCCCCTTTTTAATTTACTTATTTAAATATATTTTGATTGACTTCAGAGAGGAAGAAGGGAGAGAGAGAGAGAGAGAAACATCCATGATGAGAGAGAATCATGGATCGGCTGCCTCCTGTACACCCCACACTGGGAATGGAGCCCAGAACTCGGGCCTGTGCCCTGACCGGAATCGAACCCTGACCTCCTGGTTCTAGGTCGACACTAACCCCTGAGCCACGCTGGCCGGGCGGGTCACCTTCTCTGTTTAAATGAGATGCTGCGTGTATGGCTCACGCGGCGGTGAAGTGCCTCTCGGGCTCCTGCCCTGCCAGCGCCGACCCTGCTCCACCCCGAGTGGCTGGGCATCGTTCCTGGCACAAGCATTGGGGAAGGGACCATTAATTTGTGTGAGTGGATGAGTTTCAAAGTCACTTTGGGGAAAAAAAAAAAAAAAAGAAGGCTTGTTTTGGCCTCTCCTGTCATAGGAAGCTCACAGCCCTTGGTATGAGGGCGATTTCAGACAACATTTTCTATTTCTGTTGAAATATTAACCTTTTTGGGGCTTGCTTAAAGTCAGGAATGAAGCCCTGGCCAGTGTGGATCAGTGGATAGAGCGTCGGCCTGCAGACTGAGGGGTCCCGGGCTCGATTCCGGTCCAGGGCACAGGCCCGGGTTGCAGGCTCGATCCCCCGTGTGGGGCATGCGGGACACAGCCGGTCCATGATTCTCATCATTGATGTTCCTATCTCTCTCTTCTTCCTTCCTCTCTGAAATCAATAAAGAGATATATTTTTTAAAAAATCAGTAATGAGAATATCTCTGACAGCGAAAGGATGCCAATCATCAGAGCCGTTTCCCGAAGATGCCGTGGATCAATCATCACCAATTGGCAGTCGACTGTGAAGGAATCATTCACGGATGATGATTAGTTTCACAAAGGATGGGGGGCCATAGCCCTGCGCCCACACAGCAGACCCCAGAAGGAGGGACTCTGAAAATAGGTGGAAAATGCTTGTTCTGGTGTGGGGCCGAATAACACAGCAGCCCTGGCCGGTGCGGCTCAGTGGACAGAGCGTCGGCCTGTGGACTGAGGGGTCCCAGGTTAGATTCTGGTCAAGGGCACGGCTCAATCCCCTGTCTGGGCCGTGCAGGAGGCAGCCCATCCATGATTCCCTCTCATCATGGATGTTTCTCTCTCTCCCTCTCCTTTCCTCTCTGAAATCAACAAAAATATATTAAAAAAAACCAAACACACACACACACACACACACAACAGCAGGCTACAGACTGGTTATCCCAAACAACCTACAGCCCTAGCTGGTGTGGCTCAGTGGATAGAGCGTCGGCCTGTTCGATTCCCGGTCAGGGCACAGGCCCGGGTTGCGGGCTCGATCCCCAGTAGGGGGCGTGCAGGAGGCAGCCAACCTATGATTCCCTCTCATCATGGATGTTTCTCTCTCTCTCTCTCCCTCTCCTTTCCTCTCTGAAATCAATAATAATAATAATAATAATAATAATAATAATAATAATAAAAACAACTACCTATGAACTTTGTTTACCCGTCTCTTTCTCTACTCATGAGGCTGTCAGGGTAAAACATTTCCCAGACTCCCTTGCAGCTAGGGATGGCATGTGACCCATCTTGGCCATTGAGAGGTCTTTTACTGGGGTGTTCTATTTTTCATCTGTCTTAAACATGTGTGTAACTGCTCGCGGAAGCCTTTTTATCACACTTTAATATCTTTGTTAGGTAATTCTATTTTTTAAAATATATTTTTACTAGAGGCCCGGTGCACAAAATTCGTGCACGGGGTGGGGGGGGGAGGGTGTGCCTCAGCCCGGCCTGCACCCTTTTGCAATCCGGGACCCCTCGGGGGATGTCCGCCTGCCAGTTTAGGCCCGATCCCACAAGGGAATCAGGCCTAAACTGGCAGGTGGAAATCCCTCTTGCATACCGGGACCGCTGGCTCCTAACCTCTGGCCTGCCTGCCAGCCTGATCGCCCCTAATCACCTCTGCCTGCCTGTCTGATCATCCTTAACCACTCGCCTGCCTGTCTGATCGCCCCTAACCACTCGCCTGCCTGCCTGATTTGCCCCTAACCACTCGCCTGCCTGTCTTATCGCCCCTAACCACTCGCCTGCCTGTCTGATCGCCCCTAACTGCCTCTGCCTCAGCCCCCACTGCCGTGGCTTTATCCGGAAGGACATCTGGAATGACATCTGGAAGGACGTTCAGCTGTCCAGTCTAAGTAGCATATTACGCTTTATTGTTATAGATTGATTTCAGAGAGGAAGGGAGAGGGAGAGAGAGGGAGAAACATCCATGATGAGAGAGAATCATGGCTCGGCCGCCTCCTGCACGCCCCTCACTGGGGACCGAGCCTGCAGCCCAGGCCTGTGCCCTTGACTAGAATCGAACCCGGGACCCTTCAGTCTGCAGGCCGACGCTCTATCCACTGAGCCACACCGGCCAGGGCCTGGTGCGATGCTTTGGAAAGCTCTTGGCCTTCCAGGATGGCTGGGGAGGGGGGGAGTCGGTCCAGCTTTAGCACTCCAGCCAGAGCCCTCCCCCCGCTCCCCTGCCCCGTCCCCCTCCTTCCTTCCTTCCTCCTCTTTTCCATCTCTGCACGTGGACGTGATAAAAGTGCGCTGGGCCCTGGCTCTGGGCGGAGGGGAGGAGCCGAGGGTGTAAGTGAGCGGCCACTGCCTGCCCGTCCGGCCAGCCCACATCGGCTGCATGGAACACGAGCCCATCACACGCAGCCCAGCACTGACAGGAGCCCGCTGGTGCCTGCTGATGGGGTGTTACGCAACCCTGGGACCCACGGCCGTAAAACTGGGGGGTGTGGGGGGCGGGGTGAGGAGGAGGGAAACTTGACACTTGCAGGAGGAACGCAGGCGCCCGGGCCAGGGGTTGGCAATAGCTGAGCTGAGCTCAGGCCCCTCTCCCAGCGCCTGGGAGCAGTTAGTTCTGGAAGCCAGGCTGCTGGGCCACTGCAGGGGCCCTGCCTGGGATCTGGGCAGGAGCCTGCTCCCGAGTGCTTCTCAGGCCCTGGCCGGTGTGCTCAGTGGATAGCGCATCGGCCTGCGGACCGAAGGGTCCCGGGTTCGATTCCTGGTCAAGGGCATGTACCTGGGTTGTGGGCACATCCCCAGTGGGAGATGTGCAGGAGGCAGCTGATGGATGTTTCTCTCTCAGCGATGTTTCTAGCTCTCTATCCCTCTCCCTTCCTCTCTGTAAAAATCAATAAAATATATTTAAAAGAACACACACACACACACACACACACACAGAAAAGCCAAGTGCTTCTCAGGGGGCGGTCACTGGTCCTGTCCCCGTTGCCGGTAGGTGATCAATTGATGAGCCCCGGGCGGAAAGGTGACTTGTAGCGCTGCCTCCTGTTTTGGGGTGCCTTGGGGTGGGGCCCCGCACCCGAGGCAATGCCCCGAGGCCAGTGGTTCCCCACAGGGGGGCGGTTTGATGTTTCAGGGGGGCAATTCGAGGATGTTATTCACAGTGAACTTTTTGCATTTCTTCGGGTTCCAGGGCCCTCACATACAGTCTAGGCCAGCGACGGCGAACCTTCTGAGCTCGGCGTGTCAGCATTTGGAAAAACCCTAACTTAACTCTGGGGCCGGGTCACATATAGAAATTTTTTGATCTTTGCAACCATAGTAAAACAAAGACTTCTGTTTTTGATATTTATTTTATATATTTAAATGCCATTTAACAAAGAAAAATCAACCAAAAAAAATGACTTCGCGTGTCACCTCTGACACGCGTGTCATAGGTTCGCCATCGCTGGTCTATACATACATATTGTGACGTATTTATGCATGTCAGTTCTCTATGTTTTGAAACTGTATTTGCTATTTTTTCCACATCACTTCCTATTTTTTTAAACATACTTTCTATTTTTTTAAATATATTTTTATGGATGTCAGAGAGGAAGGGAGAGGGAGAGAGAGAGAAACATCCATGATGAGAGAGAATCCTGGATCGGCTGCCTCCTGCACGCCCCACACTGGGGATCGAGCCCCCAACCCGGGCCTGTGCCCTGACTGGGAATCGAACCCGGGACCTTTCAGTCCGCAGGCCGACGCTCTATCCACTGAGCCACACCAGCCAGGGCTCACTTCATATTATTATTATTATTATTATTATTATTATTATTAATTATTTTAACAATATCTTAGCGATTTCTTCCTCAGTCCGTCCACCGTCCTTCTGTTCTTTCGTTTTTCTCTCTCGTGGACGCCATGTTCGTTGGCAGCTTGTTGAGCCCGAGTTCATGGCCTGTGGGCTTCCTCCCTGTGAATAGGAGTTCGCTTTGCGAATAATAAGAATTCTATGGCCCTGGCCACTTCGGCTCAGTGGAGAGAGTGTCGGTCTGCAGACCGAAGGGTCCCAGGTTCGATTCCCGGTCAGGGCACAGGCCCAGGTTGTGGGCTAGATCCCCAGTGTGGGGCGTGCAGGAGGCAGACAATCAGTGATTCTCATTATTGATGTTTCTATCTCTCTCTCCCTCTCCCTTCCTCTCTGAAATCAATAAAAGTATTTAAAAAAATAAAAATTCTGTGTCTGGGGGTGGAGGGAGGTCAGGATTGTAGAGATGCTTAGGTGGGGGCGTGGCCAAAAAAGTTGGGGACCTCTGCCCTAGGCTGTGATTGAATTTTTAATTTTTGTTTTTAATCCTCCCCCGAGGGTATTTTCCCATGGATTTTTAGAGAGAGCGGAAGGGAGAGGGAGAGACAGACAGAAACATCGATATGGGAGAGACACGTGGATTGGTTGCCTCCCGCGCACGCCCCGACTATGTGCCCTTGACGGGATTCGAACCCAGGACCCTTCAGTCCGCAGGCTGACGCTCTATCCACTGAGCCACACCGGCCAGGGCCCTAGGCTGTGATGTAAAGAAAATGGTCTCTAAAGACCAGTGGGAAATTTCATAACTAAACTCAGCTCTCTCCTCGCCTGGTGGAGGGGAAGGGAAAGTGGACGTTTTCACTGTCGGTGCCTCCTAGGACTTGCTGAAAAGCAGGCCAGTGCGATGTGTCTACTTTACGTTTTAGACACATTTTTTCTTCCCACAAGAGGTGTTTTAAATACCTTCAGGGCCAAGATGGCCACCCCAAACAATTCATTAAAACAATTTTTTTAGCCCTGGCCGGTGTGGCTCTGTGGATAGAGCATCGGCCTATGGACCGAAGGGTCCCGGGTTTGATTCCCGGTCAAGGGCACAGGCCCAGGTTGCGGGCTCGATCCCCAGTGGGGGGCGTGCAGGAGGCAGCCAATCCATGATTCTCTCTCATCATGGATGTCTCGCGCTCTCTCTCCCTCTCCCTTCCTCTATGAAATTAATTAAAAAATACGTTAAAAATTTGTGTGTGTGTGTGCCCAGTTTTAAAACAAGAGTTGATGGGGACTGTGGCTGAAAGCAGGGTGCCGCTGGGAGCCGCCCAGGGGCGCCCACCGCTGAGAGGCAGGCCCGCCCCCCTCTGTCTGGGACGGGGGGCGGGGTGTACGCCTGCCTGCCGGGGGCCCATGTGCAGGAGGGATTGAGGAGGCTCCTGCAGATGCAAAAGAATCCGATTTAAAGGAGGAGAATCTTCTTGGCCGAGTGACAAACGTTGAGTCATCCGTGGAAGGGCTGTCTGAGTCAGGCCCCTGTGGCTTCACTGAGGCTTGTCTCCCAGCCCAGCCTCCATGCACTCATCGGGGGAGCACAGTGGCCGGGGTGGAGGCCTCTGTAAGATTCAAAAGGGCTGGCCTGGCCGGCGTGGCTCAGTGGCTGAGCGTTGACCTAGGAACCAGGGGGTCAGGGTTCGATTCCCGGTCAGGGCACAGGCCCGGGTTGCGGGCTCCATCCCCAGTGTGGGGCGTGCAGGAGGCAGCCGATCCATGATTCTCTCTCATCACTGATGTTTCTCTCTCTCTCCCTCTCCCTTCCTTTCTAAAGTCAATTTTAAAAAATACATATCCTATATAATAAAAGGCTAATATGCAAATCGACCAAATGGCAGAACGACCAGTTGCTATGATGCACACTGACCACCAGGGGGCAGACACTCAATGCAGGAGCTGCCCCCTGGTGGTCAGTGCGCTCCCACAGGGGGAGTGCCGCTCAGCCAGAAGCTGGGCTCACGGCTGGCGAGGAGCAGGCCTAAGCCGTCAGTCGGACATCCCCCAAGGGCTCCCAGACTGCGCAAGGTCACAGGCTGGGCTGAGGGACCCTCCCCGCCCCAGTGCACAAATTTCATGCACCAGGCCTCTAGTTTAAAAATAAAAGTGCTGGTTCGGGTAAACCTGTGCAGGACATGGGGGCATGAATGGAGGGAGGACTCCTCGTAGGCACTGGGTGCATTCTGGGATGCAGCAGAGGGGCTGTTGCCGGGTGGGAGGGGTTGTCCTGAGATGGCCCACGGGGACATGCTGGATATTTTGAACAATTTCTTTGAAAAATATATTTTTATTGATGTCAGAGAGGAAGGGAGAGGGAGAGAGAGAAACATCCATGATGAGAGAGAATCGTGGATCGGCTGCCTTCTGCACGCCCCCCACTGGGCATCGAGCCCTCAACTCAGGCATGTGTCCTTGACCAGAATCGAACCCGGGACCCTTCAGTCTGCAGGCCGACACTCTATCCACTGAGCCACACCTGCCAGGGCCAGTCCCGCCCTCCTGAACACCAGCCTCCATGGTTCCACGTTGGTGTGGGTTTGCCTGCACCCGGGACTCCCCCTGGCTGACTGGGCCTGCGGGGATGGCTTCTGCGGGAGGCTCACTCCTTCACAGGAAAAGTCCATCCTTCTCACTTGGGGTCCCCCGGGGTCACCTCGTTTCCAAGTTCCAGGGGCCTCTCTGCGTGTGGAGATGGGATTCAATGGTCACCTCCTCGCAGGGCTACCCCCTGTCCCCCGGCCCCCGTGGGGCCGCGTGGAGAGGGAGTGCGTGGAGCAGGAGCAGGTGGAGCGGAGCGCGTGGGGTGGGAGTGCGTGGGGGCGGGAGCGCGTGGAGAGGGGGCCCGTGGAGAGGGGGCGTGTGGAGAGGGGGTGCGTGGAGCGGGGACACATGGAGAGGTGGAGAGGAGGCGCGTGGGGGCGGGAGCGCGTGGAGAGGGGTGGAGAGGAGGCGCGTGGGGGCGGGAGCGCGTGGAGAGGTGGAGAGGGGGCGCGTAGGGGCGGGAGCGCGTGGAGAGGTGGAGAGGGGGCGCGTGGGGGCGGGAGCGCGTGGAGAGGTGGAGAGGGGGCGCGTGGAGAGGGGGCGAGTGGAGAGGGGACACATGGAGAGGTGGAGAGGGGGCGCGTGGGGTCGGGAGCGCGTGGAGAGGTGGAGAGGGGGCGCGTGGAGAGGGGCGAGTGGAGAGGGGACACATGGAGAAGTGGAGAAGGGGCGCGTGGGGGCGGGAGCGCGTGGAGCAGGAGAGCAGCCCTGCGCCCTCCTCGGATGGAAAACAGAAACCCGGGGAGCAGCCAGCCTCTCGCCACTTTGCCCTGAACCGGGCATGGAGCGCGCCTCATGCACAGTTTTTACAAATAATCGTCTTGGGTTTTACGGCCGTGGGCTCCCTGCCAGCTTCAGGCATGCCTACCCCGCGGCGTGGAAATCCAGTAAAAAGAGCAGAAAAGGGCGAGAGAGAGAGAGAGAGAGAGAGAGAGAGAGAGCGAGAGAGCGGGAGATGCTATTCCTACACCCCTCCCGTCAGTAGAAAGAAAAGAAAAATCGGTTCAGAAGACAATCTCATTCAGTGGAAAGATACCTTTTATAGAAAAGTCTGTATTACAATTATTCGCTCAGTATTATCTTTACAGCATCATCTCCTTACATATTTAATTTATCCTTTATGATGTAAGGCTACGGACGATCCCTTACAATTCGGATTATTTTGTGTAAAATGAAATAGACTACTTTTGCTTAAAAAAAACATACAAAACATTGACAGTGTGTTTCAGCGGACATAGTGGCTCCAGAGCCTTCGTTCTAATTGGCCGATGTCCGCCCCCCTCCTCCCTCCCCCCTCCCCCCTGCCCTCTTCCCCTCCCCTTGGGAAGTTCAGCTCAGCAGTGGCCTCGCCCCTCTGCGCAGGGAGCTGGGTGTGCGTTCCTGTTTCTCTTACTCACCTGGGGGGTTGCCCTGAAATTGCCACAAAAGGACCCCCCCCCCCCCAGCCAGCGGAGGCCAACTGCACCAGGGGACCCTCGCCGGCGTGGCTTTGTGGCAGCGGCCACTTGCTTGTGTGGGAGAATCAGGAGTGTTTTTTTACCTGTTGGATAAGACACACATATTTCTCTCTGTTTTATTTCTTTATTTACTAGAGGCCTGGTGCACAAATTCATGCACAAGTGGGGTCCCTCAGCCTGGCCAGTGATGGGGGCCAAGGGGCTGATCAGGACAGGTCGGCTGGGGGGAGGGACTGCGGGAGGTTGGCTGTGGGAGCCCACTGACCCCCAGGGGGCAGCTCCTGCATTAAGCGTCTGCCCCCTGGTGGTCAGTGCACATCATGGCTACTGGCTGGTCATCTGGTTGTAATGGTCACGTAGGCTTTTATATATATAGATTTTAACTTATTTATTTATTTATATTTATTTAAGTATATTCCTATTGATTTCAGAGAGGAAGGGAGAGAGAGGGAGAGAGAGAGAGAAACATCCATGATGAGAGAGAATCACGGATCGGCAGCCTCCTGCACGCCCCACACTGGGGTGGAGCCCGCCACCCGGGCCTGTGCCCTGACCGGGAATCGAACCCTGACCTCCTGGTTCCTAGGCCGACGCTCAGCCCCTGAGCCACGCCGGCCGGGCCCGCTCTGTGTTAGATGTGATGTTTCTCTCACGGGCACAGGAAGGGTGAAATCGTCCCCGTTTGGTGGTTGTTATCTGGAGGAGGCGTTAGAGCTCAGATTGGCCCAAATTTATGGGAAAAGCATGGATTGGGTGAAGGGAGGAGGGCGGTCAGCGGTTCAAACGCGTGGGAAGCAGTTAGCACGGGAATCGGCACAGCGTGCACATGCAGCAAGTGACGCTGCGATCACTCACACTGTCGATAAAAGCTGCGGAGAGGTGAGGCGGGCCAGGCCACCCGGAGACATGACGACCAGGAAGTGTCAGGGTTGAGACTGGGCTGCAGAATGGCATGCGTGTAGCATGCGTGCACTGCTCTTGAGAATGTTAGTAGCCCGGCCGGCGTGGCTCAGTGGCTGAGCATCAACCTAGGAACCAGGAGGTCACGGGTTCGATTCCCAGTCGGGGCACAGGCCCGGGTTGCGGGCTCCATCCCCAGTGGGGGGCATGCAGGAGGCAGCCGATCCATGATTCTCTCTCATCATGGATGATGTTTCTATCTCTCTCTCCCCTCTCCCTTCTTCTCTGAAATCAATACAAATCCTAAACAATAAAAGGCTAATATGCAAATTGAATGAGCAGCAGAACAACCAGTTGCTATGATGCTCACTGACCACCAGGGGGCAGATGCTCAACGCAGGAGCCACCCCCTGTGGTCAGTGCACCCCCACAGGGGGAGCGCAGCTCAGCCACAGCCTGGCTGATGGCTGGCGAGTGTAGAGGCGCTGGCGGGACACCAGCTCCGACTGCTAAAGGGTGCAGGCCAGGCTGAGGGCTCACCCCACCCCCTAGTGCACGAATTCGTGCACCAGGCCTCTAGTATTTAATTTAAAAAAATAATAAAACCACTGTTACCTTTAAAAATGAAAAGACATGACATGGTGTCAGGGGGTATCTCAGGCCCCGTCACCCTCCGACAGGCTGTGGTTTGGGGCCCGCTGCTTGGAGCACCTTCCCGCCCCCATCCCTTAGCTGTGACGAGGGAGATCCCCTCCCTGCAGTTTCAGCTTCAAGGTCATGACCTCCAGGGGACAGCCCTGCCCTGTCCCTCACTCCTCCTGGGCCAGGTGATGAGCCTCACACCGCAGTAGCCACCAAGCAGCAGCGAGTCCTGCAATTGGTTTTCCCAACTCGTATGGGCCTGTGTAATGGCTGGTGTTACCTCCCCGTCCCTGTCTGGCCCAAAGTAGCAGCTTATAAATATTTTTATAATGGACTAGAGGCCCGTTGCATGAAATTCCTGCACCGGTAGGGTCCCCAGATCTGGCCGGTGATCAGGGCTGATCGGGGACTTCTGGCTGCCGGCTGGGGCCTTTCTTTGTTCTGCGCTGCCCCCTGGTGGTCAGTGCATGTCATAGCAAGTGGTAGAAATCTCCGTCGTTCGAGGGGACAATTTGCATATTAGCCTTTTATTATAATGGACAATACATGCATGGGTGAAGGAGGGATTAAATGGGTCAAGCATTTATTTTATTTTTGCATTTAATAGAAACCCTCCCAGCACCACACACTTATTTTCTTAGCTTCCTGGACCTCAGCTGCACTTTCTTGAATACATTTGTGGGGTAATTTGCATATTCATGGAAAAATGCGAACTATGCAAACCGGGGTAAGCGTCTGTTTGTTGCTCTTCGTCTCCAGTATCTACTGGGCTAGTTTGGCCCTTCTGTAAAGAAATAACAGCATTCTCCCTGGCCAGTGTGGCTCAGTGGATAGAGTGTTGGCCTGCGGACTGAAGGGTCCCGGGTTCGATTCCCGGTAAAGGGCACATGTCCAGGGTGCGGGCTCTATCCCCAGTGGGGGACGTGCAGGAGGCAGCTGATCAGTGATTCTCTCTCCTCATTGATGACTTTGCCTCCTAAAGACATTTGGGGGGGCAGGGGTCGCACTCAGGGCTGCTCCTGGCATGGAGTGGGTAGAGGCCGGGAATGGGGCTGAGCACCCACAATGCACCGGGTGGGTCCCCACAATAAAAAGTTATTTGGCCCTTACCCGGCAGGCGGGGCCCAGTATCTGAGCGTCGACCTGTGAACCAGGAGGTCAGGGTTCGATTCCCGCTCAGGGCACAGGCCCGGGTTTCAGGCTCCATCCCCAGTGGGGGGCGTGCAGGAGTCAGCCGATCCATGATTCTCTCTCATCATGGATGTCTCTCTCTCTCTCTCTCTCTCTCTCTCTCTCTCTTTCTCTCCCTCTCCCTTCCTCTTTAAAATCAATAAAAATATTTAAAAAAAAATAGAATCTTGACTTTGGAGTCAGACACTGGCTGTGTGACCTGGGCAAACCCGTTGCCTCCCCTGGCCTCCGCCCCCCGCCCCCCATGAACAGGCTCTCCCATCATCTCTAAGACTCCCCCCTCCCCTCCCCTTTCCACATTTCTGAGCCCGGGGGCCCCTTCCAGCTGAGGGCAGGCCAGACCCTAGGTGGCAGTGGCTGTGTCTCAGGCGGGCTCTGGGAATAACATCCCAGGCCGGAGCGTCTGCGGCCTGTGAAGTGAGGCTACGGCGACACTGGCTCCAGGCGTCGCGGAGCCAAAGGCTTGGCTGAGCCAGGCTCCCATCCCGGGGAGGCGAAGGGGACAGCCTGGGTCCGGCCGGGTCTCTAGATGCGCCACCCCATCCCCAGCGCAGCCCTCAGCAGCGGGAGGA
>NC_138097.1:1627466-1752466 GCF_964212035.1 Myotis nattereri | reverse complement strand
CCTCCTGGACTGGGTTTCCCACTCGTCCCCCCTCCAAGGGCATGTCAGTCACAGGAAAGCCGGCAGAGACGTTCACAGGCGCTCAGAACAGCATCATCGTCATCTTGGGCAAGTTCCTTTTTTAAAAAATATTTTCTTTATTGATTCCAGAGAGGAAGGGAGAGGGAGAGAGAGAGAAACATCAATGCTGAGAGGGAATCATGGACCGGCTGCCTTCTGCACGCCCCCCACTGGGGATCAATGGAGCCTGCCACCCGGGCCTGTGCCCTGACCGGGAATCGAACCCTGACCTCCTGGCTCCCAGGTCGATGCTCAACCCCTGAGCCACACCGGCCGGGCTGGGGCAAGTTGCTCCATGGCTGTGCCTCAGTGTATCACCTGTAAAATGGGTGTAATACCCGTGCCCTTCCTCCCGGGGCGGTAACGAGGATGGGGAATTAATATCTGTAACGCACTCAGAACAGTGTGGCAGCAGCAGGTGCCGCACTAATGCTTTTCAAACGTGTTGTTAGGATTTTCCAAATCCTCCCCCAAGGATCTTTCCCCATTGATTTTTAGAGAGAGCGGGAGAGCGAGGGAGAGACAGAAATCCCGACGCGAGAGAGACGCATCGA
This sequence comes from Myotis nattereri, assembly GCF_964212035.1. NCBI lineage: Eukaryota > Metazoa > Chordata > Mammalia > Chiroptera > Vespertilionidae > Myotis > Myotis nattereri. The sequence continues at coordinate 1,751,852 of NC_138097.1, read as the reverse complement.
CCGGCTGCCTCCTGCAACCGAGGTCCGTGCCCTTGACCGGAATCGGACCCGGGACCCTTCGGTCCGCAGGCCGACGCTCTGTCCACTGAGCCACACCGGCCAGGGCTGGACCCCACGCCCTCTCTTTCTCCTCTGGTGTCCTCACTGCCCGGTGCCTCAGTTTCTCCAGGACTAAGTGTCTGGGACTCCCTGTTTGGAAAGAGCCACCCGGACGATACCCCTGTCCGCCCTGCCTCTGCCCCCCCCCTCCCTCCCTCCCTCTGAGAATAAGGACAGGAATCAACATTCCTGAGACCCCGTCCATTCCTGATGTCTTCGTCTCCTTCCCTCTTTTGCTGTCAACAGAGCCGTTAGCCCTGGCCGGTGTGGCTCAGTGGGTAGCGCGTCGGCCTGCAGACCGAAGGGTCCCGGGTTCGATTCCGGTCCAGGGCACGGACCTGGGTGGCAGGCTCCTCTCCAGCCCGGGCCCTGGTCGGGGCGTGTGCAGGAGGCAACCCATGGATGTGTCCCTCTCACATCGATGTTTCTCTCTCTCTCTTTCTCTCTCTCTAAGAATCAATGGGAAAATGCCCTCGGTGAGGATGAGCAACAACAACAAAACCAGCGCCTTTCATGTGATCACGGTTATCTTCCCCTAAAAGGATTCGCAGGGGAATAGACTATAGGCTGACCCACCTCCATTTCCTCTGAGCGGATCTGCGCTCACACGTGAGGCTCATGCAAACCGTCCACGGATGACGTCATGGCCCCCCTGTGCCAAGGCCTGCGGGTCCCCCGGAAACCCCGCCTGAGCCTGGGAGGCGGGTGAAAACAGAAACGAGCCGAGGGGCTCAGGCCGCGGTTCATGCTCCAGTGGGAGCCCCGAGCGGAGAGGCTGGGGGCGACCAAGGGCGAAGGCAACCGGCCCGGGACTGAGGCCCCCGCCTTGCCCTGCCCGCCGGCCACTGGGGTCGGGTTTGGGCCCAGGCTGAGCGGTGCTTCCCCATCAGCCGGGGCCTGAAGGCTGAGGGTTTTATTTTTATTTATTTGTTTATTATGTATATTTTTTTTATTGATGTCAGCGAGGAAGGGGGAGGGAGAGAGAGAAACATCCATGATGAGAGAGAACCATAGATCGGCTGCCTCCTGCACGCCCCCCACTGGGGATCGAGACTGCACCCCGGGCCTGTGCCCTTGACCGGGAATCGAACCCTGACCTCCTGGTTCCTAGGTCGATGCTGAACCACTGAGCCACACCGGCCGGGCAGACAGGGTATATTAGTAAGCGTTTCCCCAACCATGTAAGGATGGGACTTCACGCATGGGCATGCGTGTGTGTGTGTGTGCATGTGTGTGTGCGCGCGTGCGTGCGCGTGTGTGTGTGTGTGATATGGACATAGGGATTCACGCACCTATAATAATAAAAAGGTAATATGCTAATTAGACCGAACATCATTCTGGACGTCCTTCTGGATGAAGCTGGGCCCAGAGCAAAGCCTGGGAGGGAAGGCCTACTCTTGCACGAATTTCGTGCACCGGGCCTCTAGTATTTCATAAAAAAAGATTTGGTTGACGTTGCCTTGGATTTATATCCTGGCTTGCATTTTAGCCCTGTGAATTGTTCTGGGTTTAATCATTTCGTTACTGTTTTATTTCTATTTTGTAATAAGAAAAGCGTCGAGGCGGCCGGTCCTCTGAGCACCGGGTCGGCCACCCCCTGCCGGTTGTGCTGTGGGATGTTTGCACGGTGCCATGGTGGCTGCTTTCCAAACAACGTGCAGTTGCGACGTGGGCTTCCTCTCAGAGATGGTTTTCAGATTTCCGCGGCTGCCTGGTGAGTCTTCATTGCTGCGTTTGCTGCATTCCGGGTCGTTTTCACTGGAGGGAATTTATTGTCGTTTGCCCATCGCCCTAGGGGGGAACTTTTTGATAAATGCTTTACATTTGTTAAAAAGGGACGAATAGACTGTGAATGACAAAGTTCATTATTTTCTATAAATAACACTCTACATTTCATTATTCAGTGTTTGAATTTGCCGTGGTGATATTCTCTAACTGTTAAAAAGAGGAGTTTAGCCCCAGTCAGTGGGTAGAGGGTCGGCCTGTGGACTGCAGGGTCCCGGGTTCGATTCCCGGTCAGGGCACATGCCCGGGTTGCGGGCTCCATCCCTAGGGTGGGGCGTGCAGGAGGCAGCCGATCCGTGATTCTCTCTCATCATGGATGCTTCTCTCTCTCTCTCCCTCTCCCTTCCTCTCTGAAATCAATAAAAATATGTTTCTAAAAACCACAATAAAAAAACCAGGCAACGTCCCCAAATGTTAATGCTCAAAACCCAATTAGTCAACATTTAACCCATCCAGGATCCGCCTCGTTAACTTACCGTGTTTCCCATCAGTGGCAGCTTAAAAGCTTTCGTGGGCTTTCCCCAGCGTCGGCCCAGGTGCTCATTCCCGGGGCGTGATCGCATGATCAGCTTTGCTAATTATGAACCGATCTAGCTGGAGAGCATGTTCTAGAAGGTTGGCCAAAGAGAAGTCACACACACGAACAGTTTGCATAGGACAGTGGCTCTCAACCTTCCTATGGCCGCGACCCTTTAATGCAGCTCCTCATGCTGTGAGGACCCCCAACCATAACATTATTTCCGTGGCAGCTTCATCGCTGTCATGTTGCTGCTGTGATGAATCGTCACGTAAATATCTGATCTGCAGGATGCATTTTCATGGTTACAAATGGAACATCATGAAAGCATCGTGATTCATCACAGAAACAATCTGTAATTATAGGTGTGTTTTCTGATGGTCTTAGGCAACCCCTTTGAAAGGGTCGTTCGACCCCCGAAGGGGTCGCGACCCACAGGTTGAGAACCTCTGGCCTAGGAAATACTGTTTTTCTGTAGCTCAGACTTCTGTATTGTCAATGTACCGAGATCTGTGTTACCTCTGTCTCCTTCCTGATGCCTTTGAATGCATTTTTCTATCTTTAAAAGCTTTCACCCTGGCTGGGGTGGCCCAGTGGATAGAGCGTCTGACAGCGGACTGAAGGGTCCCGGGTTTGATTCCGATCAAGGGCACATGCCCAAGGTGCGGGCTCGGTCCCCAGTTGGGGGCGTGCAGGGGGCAGGCGTTCTATGATTGTCTCTCATCATGGATGTTTCTCTCTCTCCCTCTCCCTTCCTCTCTGACATCATTAAAATTATATTTTAAAAAAACTTTCATAAGTATTGGTTTGCTAATCCCTCAAATCAGCCTTCTGTACATTTCTAGCAATTAAGTTTTTAAAGACAAACTAAATGAAAAACTGCGAAAGAAATCAGAATGAACTGAAAACACGTTCCTAAAAATGTTGAAATGCTCATTTGTTATTAAGGAACAATTTGGATATGCTGACTTGTTAATAGTTTGCAGAAAATTAGGCATGAAAAGTTAAAGCCATTCAAATCAGGCCAAAAGAAAGGAGGATTCCCAAAGAAATTACTGTGATGGGCTCTATGTTTGCACCTAAAATTCCACATCCGTTCACTACACATATGAAATTGTGGAGGTAGAAATAAAAATCCCTCAAATGCGAAAAGGTTTTACAAAAACAACAAGAAGGCACTTAAAAAGATTTCAAAGTTGATTCTAAAAACATCAGCATTAACTGAAAAAGCTATATATATAAAACCCCAATATGCAAATAGACCGAACGGCGGAACAACAGAACAACCCGTCGCTATGACGTGCGCTGACCACCAGGGGGCGCATGCAGACCGTGGCCGGTGTTGGCAGCAGGCGGCAGAGCGTGGGACATGGCGGGATGGTGGAGCAGGTGAGCAGGGGCGCCGGGGCAAGGCAGAGCGCCGGTCACTGTCATTGGGGCGAGCCTCTGGTGGTGACGGAAAATTCTTTCTCCCACGCTCTGTGGCCGCCTGCTCCTGCTGCCTTTGCTGGAGCTGCGGTTTGCACCCGGTGCCCGCCCCGTTCACTTGGCACTGTCAGTGGGTGCAGGCCTGATCGCCCCTCAGGGCTTCTCCACCTCCCCCTGCTCCCAAGGGACGATCAGCTTGCACCCCCTGCTAGCGCCGGCCCCAATCGCTCCGTGACATTGGCGGGCGCCAGTGGGGCTGAAGCTGTCAGCGGGTGTGAGTGGCGGCCGGCGGAGCAGGGCTGCTGGCAACGGGGGACCAGGGGCCATGGCAGGAGGGGCCGGGTGGGGGCGGGGAGGATGGGCTGAGACCCACCCCTGTGCCCACCGCAGCCTCGCGGCCCACAATTCCGATCAAGGTGCACGAATTCGTGCACTGCACCCCTGGTTCTCCTATAAAAGGCTTACGTTTCGGTTTTTGGTAATGAAATGTTTCATTTTTAGAAAATTACACATTTCATTGTGAAGAATAGTCATTATTGATTTTTTAAAGGAGTATATATATATGTATTTTTAAAAATATGTTTTATTGATTTTTTACAGAGGGGAAGGGAGAGGGATAGAGAGTCAGAAACATTGATGAGAGAGAAACATCGATCGGCTGCCTCCTGCACACTCCCCACTGGGGATGTGCCCGCAACCAAGGTACATGCCCTTGACTGGAATCGAACCTGGGACCCTTCAGTCCGCAGGCTGACGCTCCATCCACTGAGCCACACTGGTCAGGGCAAAAGAGTATATTTTTATTGATTTCAGAGAGGAAGGGAGAGATAGAACAGCCTATATACTAAAAGCCTAATATGCTAAGTGTCCGGTTGTCCATTCAACAAATCAAAGCATAATATGCTAATGATATGCTAAGGCCGCTCAACGGCTCGCTATGATGTGCACTGACCACCAGGGGGCAGATGCTCTGACTGGCAGGCTAGCTTGCTGCTGGGGTCTGGCTGATTAGGACAGAGTGAGACAGGCTGGACATGCTCCAGAGCCCTCCTGTGTCCCTCCCAGGCCCTGATCGTGCACCAGTGGGGTCCCTCGGCCTGGCCTGTGCCCTCTTGCAATCCGGGCTGAGGAACCACCACCACCCCCTGAGTGCACGAATTTTGTGCACCAGGCCTCTAGTCAATGATGAGAGAGAATCATGGACCGGCTGCCTCCTGCACGCCCCCCACTGGGGATCAAGCCCACAGCCCAGGTTCATGCCCTTGACCAGAATTGAACCCGGGACCCCTCAGCCCACAGGCAGACGCTCTATCCACTGAGCCACACTGGCCGGGGCAACACTTTCCATCTTAGTCATTCTCCCTCCCCGAACATAATCCCCTGGAAAGTGATTCCCAAAAGGCCATGCCAATGTGCCTGCAAGCCCAACAGATTGCTCTGCCACTTGAAACCGTGGGGGGGGGGGGGGAATGGAAAAATAAAGCTGCCCTTTGTATGTCCTGCTCCAAAAAGCACCGAGATTTTCCCAGGGCTGTTTCATAGGAGATTATTCATTCGGGGCACTTTTTTCTCTCTGTCTTTGTGGCTTTGCCAAAGGACACATTTACGCTGGATGTGGGCATTAGGGGGATAATGACGGGGTAAAATGAGTGTATTTGAGTCGCTTTTTAGGATTTTATTAATCCTCCCCCGAGGGTATTTTCCCATTGGTTTTTAGAGAGCGTGGAAGGGAGAGGGAGAGACGGAGGGAAACATCGATGGGAGAGAGACACATTGACGGGTTGCCTCCTGCATGTGCCCCGACCAGGGCCCGGGCCGGGGAGGAGCCTGCCACCGAGGTCCGCGCCCTTGACCGGAATCGAACCCGGGACCTGTTGGTCTGCAGGCTGACGCTCTATGAACTGAGCCACACCGGCCAGGGCTATGTTAGGATTTTAATATATTTTTATTGATTTCAGAGAGGAAGGGAGAGAGAGAGAGAGAGAGAGAGAGAGAGAGAGAGAGAGAGAGAGAAATCCATGATGAGAGAAGTCCCTTCTGCCCAGCTCATTGGGATGAATGACGTGGCTACACTCAGGGCGCTGGGGCGGGGCACCCGTGCCCGCAGGTCTGTGCTGGGTCGAGGCACAGGTCGTCAACGAGCCTTTATTTCTCTGTGGCATCCTCGGGGCTCCCCTGTTTCTGCAGGTGTGCCCCCCTTTTTCCCATTTTCCCGAGTGCTTGGAAGCCTGGCTCCCACATAAAGGGGGTACCTTTGGGTAGGGCCCCTGGGTTGTGTTTATTGGGGTTGGGTGTGTTTGATGTCGGTCAGGAAGGCCTGGGAGAGGCTCGGACAAGCCCCAGGCACATTGGGGTGGGTGGGATATCCAAGACAAGGAATTTTTAAATTTATTTTAAAATATATTTTTATTGACTTCAGAGAGGAAGGGAGAGGGATAGAGAGAGATAGAAACATCCACGATGAGAGAGAATCAACGATGGACTGCCCCTTGCACGCCCCCTACTGGGGACCGAGCCCACAACCTGGGCGTGTGCTCTTGGCCGGAATCAAACCCGGGACCCTTCAGTTCGCAGGCCAATGTTCTAGCCACTGAGCCACACCAGCCAGGGCTAAGCCAAGAAATTCTGTGCCATGAAGGGAATCGGGCATTGAAAAGCGAGGAACGATACGGTGCAGGCTCGGATGGGGCAGGGACGCCTGCGGAGTTACTCCACGACCCAGGACATCGCACGGCCCAGCGTTGAACATCGATTTCGCACTGGCTTGGCCAGAAATAGAAACTTAGGTGGTGCCCTGGCCGGTGTGGCTCAGTGGATAGAGCGTCGGCCTGCGGACAGAAGGGTCCCGGGTTCGATTCCGGTCAAGGGCATGGACCTCGGTTGCAGGCTCCTCCCAGGCCCGGGCCCTGGTCTGGGCGCGTACAGGAGGCAACCCATCCATGTGTCTCTCTCACTTCGATGTTTCTCTCTCTCTCTCTCCCTTCCTCTCTCCCTAAAAATCAATGTAGAAATATCCTGGGACGAGGATTCACCAAAAAAACCTGAACAACAGCAAAAAACTGAAAACCCAAAAAGCAGCTTGGGTGGTGGTGGTGGGAGACAGGGCTTATGGGGAAGAGCCTGGGGGGCGGAGGGATAGGTCTGTGAAAACAAAAGGGAATCACTTTCCACCTCCCGTTTCTCCCGTTTGTCTGAGCCGAAGCTCATTCTCACTGAGCTTTCTCCACGTGCCTGGGAGCGTGGCCACCAACAGCCACGTGGCTGTGACCCTCGGAACCTGGCTCCCCAGGGGGCAAGGGACTGGCCGCCGGTGAGTGTCCTGGGCTGGCTGGTTGGGGGCAGGTGTCTCCCCCGTGAGTTGCGGAGCAGGTAGGACACTTGGTTGGCGCTCAATCAGGGTTATGAAGAGTTAGGGAGCCCTGGCTGGTGTGGCTCAGTGGATAGAGTGTGGGCCTGTGGACCGAAGGGTCCTGGGTTCAATTCTGGAGAAGGGCACAGGCCCGGGTTGGGGGCTCGATCCCCAGTGTGGGGCATGCAGGAGGCAGAAGATCCATGATTCTCTCTCATCATGGATGTCTCTCTCTCCCTTCCTCTCTGAAATCAATCATCATATAAAATAAAGGCCTAATATGCTAAGTGTCTGGTCAACCAGTCAGCCATTCAACCAATCAAAGTGTAATATGCTAATGAGATGCTAAGGCCGCTCAACTGCTCACTATGACGTGCACTGACCACCAGGGGGCAGATACTCCAACTGGTAGGTTAGCTTGCTGCTGGGGTCCGGCCGATCAGGACTGAGCAAGATGGGCCCAACTCGCCCTGGAGCCCTCCCGTGGTCCCTCCCCGGCCCTGATCGTGCACAGGTGGGGTCCCTTGGCCTGGCCTGAGCCCTCTCGCAATCTGGGACCGCTCAGGGGATGTTGGAAACCGGTTTCAGCCCAATCCTTCAGGCCAGGCCCAGGGACCCCACTGGTGCACGAATTCGTGCACTGGGCCTCTAGTACAAATATATATTTTAAAAATAATATACAAGCGAAGGAGAAAGGGCAGGAGGATCAAAGGGTCTCAGGTATCTGCACACTGCTTTTATTTTCTTTCCTTTTTTAGGTTAATCCTCTCCTGAGAATATTTTTTCCCCGTTGATGTTTAGAGAGAGTAGAAGGGAGAGGGAGAGGGGGAGAGAGAGAGAGAGGAACACATCGGTTGGTTGCCTCCCGCACACAGGATGGAGCCTGCCACCGAGGTACATGCTCTTGACCGGAGTCGAACCCAAGACCCTTCAGTCTGCAGGTGGATGCTCTACCCACTGAGCCACAGCAGCCAGGGGTGGGCCCTGTTTTCCGGGAATCCGGTCCCACGTGGAAGCTGGAAGGCTGGTCCTTCCTGCTCTACCCACTGTGCAGCACCAGCCAGGAGGATTCACCAACTTTATTTATTTATTTAATATATATATTTTTTATTGATTTCAGGGAAGAAAGGGAGAGAGAAACATCCATGATAACAGAGAATCATGGGTCGGCTGCCTCCTGCACGCCCCCACACTGGGGATCAAGCCCACAACCTGGGCATGTGCCCTGGGCTGGTATCGAACCCAGGACCCTTCAGTCCACAGGTCAACGCTCTACCCACTGAGCCACACTGGCTGGGGGGATTCAGCCACTTTAAACTCCCGTAGGCATGCAGCCCGGTCCCCTGGAATCTAACTTCTCCACTTCCGCCTCCCGCGGTTTCCGGGGCGCCCGCCTCCCGTTGTCCGGGGTTAACCCGGAGGCCCGGCTGCTCAGTGGGCAGGGCGGGAAAGCCGTTGTTGCTGAAATTAAATTTCACGGTTCTCCCCTTGGAGGGAAGGTCTAGGCGGCGGAGAAGATATGGGTCATGTTTCCAATTATAAACCCGCCAGTGAGGCTATCTTTCCTCCCGAAGGAATAAAAATAGAACAAGCGAGGGAAGCCGTGCGGGGGGTAGAGTCCGCATCCCCATCAGGGCTGCAGCCACCGCTGGTGACCAGGAACCGGAGCAGCTCGCACCAGGAGGCCGGAGCCTGGCAGCCAGGGGCGCTGGGTGGCACCATCACTAAGAAAGGATAACAAGTCCGGCCGGTGTGGCTCAGGGGTTGAGCCTCGACCTGTGAACCAGGAGGTCAGGGTTCGATTCCCCTCAAGACACATGCCTGGCTGGCAGGCTCCATCCCCAGTGGGGGGCGTGCAGGAGGCGGCCGGTCCAGGATTCTCTCTCATCATGGATGTTTCTCTCTCTCCCCCCTCCCTTCCTCTCTACAGTCAATAAAAATATATTTTTAAAAAATGGGGAAATGTAAGCACAGAATGAAACAGGTATTATCCTATATAATAAATCCTATACAATAAAAGCCCAGCGACCGAACGGTGGAATGACCAGAACGACTGGCCGACCAGGCGCGATGATGCACACTGACCACCAGGGGGCAGACGCGCAATGCAGGAGCTGCCGCCTGGTGGTCAGTCTCTCCCACAGGGGGACCGCCACTCCGCTGACCGGGATGATCGGAGCTCCCACAGCCGGCAGATCCCTGCAGGCCACGCCCCCCCACCAGTGCACAAATCCGTGCACCAGGCCTCTAGTACTAGAACAGGGGTGGGCAACCTTTTTGTGCGTGCCAAAACCAGCAAAATCTCTGCCTCGGAATTCTCCTGCGTGCCCACCCTAGCCTTTTGAGAACACGTGATGCCTGCTTGCTATCTCTTAAGGTGTAAGTATGAGAAGAACCCTGAAGACATCATACAATCCACTCGAGCGACAAAACACAGTCGATGATGATGAAAAACACATTTGTTTTTTAATGGCTACATGTTCTGTAAAATTGTTTATTTATCTAAGATGCACCTGCACCGAATTTATCTGAAAAATAAAGAAGTCGATATTAAGAAAAGAATTGCAAGCGGAAGATGATAAGAGAGGGTTTCTCATATGCCAGCAGAAGTGACCGGCGTGCCAGGGGTTGCCCACCCCTGCACTAGAAGAATCAATAAACTAAAACTAAACCACATGCAGCACTAGAGCTGAATTTACAAAAACATCGCCGGGCAAACGACAGCGGGCAAAAGCGGGTGGATGTGCTCCGTGGCTGAGCTGAATGTCGCTCAGGGCTCAGAGGCGGGGTCCCTGCAGGGGCGGGGTGGGGGCGCGGGCAGGGAGGGGGGGCCGGCGCTGGGTTGGGGCGCTGGCCCAGCTGGCCCCGGGCTCGGTTCTGGCTGCGGGAAGGCGTTCGGCCTGTGAAAGGTCGTCATTCTGTCCTCGCAGGGCCTGTGATTGATGGTTTTCTGTGAGGCTGTCCTACTTCAGTCAAAAGTTCAAAATGTTCCCATTCCCAGCATCTAAAGGAAAAATGAAGGTCCGGCCGGTGTGGCTCAGGGGTTGAGCGCCGACCCAGGAACCAGGAGGTCAGGGTTCGATTCCCGGTCGGGGCACAGGCCCGGGCTGCGGGCTCCATCCCCAGTGTGGGGTGCCGGAGGCGCCGGTCCAGGATTCTCTCTCCTCATGGATGTTTCTCTCTCCCTCCCTCTGCCTGCCTCCATGAAATCAATAAAAATGTATTTAAAAGAAAAGAAAACTATTCTTTTCACAGCAGCCCCCGCGGGCCACCTCTCGTTCCTCGCCTCGGCCTCCCTCCCACGTGACCTCTCACCCCCTGATGGGTGTCTCCCAGCCTCAGCCCTTCTCCAGCTGGACCCCGGACCCCGGTAGTCCACAGCCCAGCGGCGCCCCAATAGCCGGCGTTCATTCCAGACCCAGAACAGCCACTGCCTCCTCCAGACCAGCGCCTGCCCGTCGCCCCGCCCCCGCCCCGCCCCCGCCCCGCCCCTCTCTCCCGACCCCGCCCCCGCCCCGCCCCGCCCCGCCCCTCTCTCCCGCCCCGCCCCCGCCCCGCCCCGCCCCGCCCCCGCCTGTGCTCTGTGCGGTTTTCGCTTGTGCATCTGTTCGCCTGCCCTGAGCCCAGTGCCTGTGGGTTCCCTGGGTGGACCGGTAGCATCATGCCTGGGACATGCGTGGCCTGGACGTGCCTGCCTGGGACATGTGTGACCTGGGGCATGCCTGCCTGGGACATGTGTGACCTGGGACATGCCTGCCTGGGACATGTGTGACCTGGGGCATGCCTGCCTGGGACATGTGTGACCTGGGGCATGACTGCCTGGAACATGCGTGGCCTGGACGTGCCTGCCTGGGACATGCGTGACCTGGGACATGCCTGCCTGGGACATGTGTGACCTGGGACATGCCTGGCTGGGACATGTGTGACCTGGGACATGCCTGGCTGGGACATGTGTGACCTGGGGCATGCCTGCCTGGGACATGCGTGGCCTGGGACATGTGTGACCTAGGACATGCCTGCCTGGGACATGCGTGACCTGGGGCATGCCTGGCTGGGACATACGTGACCTGGGACATGCCTGTCTGGGACATGCATGACCTGGGACATGCCTGCCTGGGACATGCCTGCCTGGGACATGCCTGCCTGGGACATGCCTGCCTGGGAGGTTTGCCCTCAGGCCTGTGCCCACATGCTGAGCAGAACCTGCTCGCCACCTTCCCTGCCTCTGTCACTCCGCTGGCAGCTGGGCTCAGACGGCACCTTCTGCTGCTTCTTGCGCCGCAGGCAGAGGCCGTGCGAGCCAGTCCGGCTGCCGCTCCTGGCCCAGCGCCTCTGAGAGCCGCGCGCTGGCCAGCGCCGGGCAGGAGCCTGGCACAGAAGCCCCTGCTGCCCGGGCACCAGTGCAGCCTCTACGGGGAAGGTGCCAGCTGGCAGCTCCGGGCGGCGTCCGGGGAGGGACTCTCTGCCCGGGCAGGGGATCTGAATGCAGAGGCTTCTCCCTGCAGCACCCACCTTCCCGCACCTGCCCCCCTGCACCTGTCCCCGCACCTGTCCCTGCACCTGTCCCTGCACCTGTCCCCGCACCTGCCCTACACCTGTCCCCGCACCTGCCCTACACCTGTCCCTGCACCTGTCCCCGCACCTGCCCTACACCTGTCCCTGCACCTGTCCCCGCACCTGCCCTACACCTGTCCCCGCACCTGTCCCCGCACCTGCCCTACACCTGTCCCCGCACCTGCCCTACACCTGCCCCCGCACCTGTCCCCGCACCTGTCCCGCAACTGTCCCCGCACCTGTCCCCGCACCTGTCCCCGCACCTGTCCCGCACCTGCCCCGCAACTGTCCCCGCACCTGTCCCGCACCTGCCCCGCAACTGTCCCCGCACCTGTCCCCGCACCTGTCCCCGCACCTGCCCTACACCTGTCCCCGCACCTGCCCTACACCTGTCCCCGCACCTGTCCCCGCACCTGTCCCCGCACCTGCCCTACACCTGTCCCCGCACCTGTCCCCGCACCTGCCCTACACCTGCCCCCGCACCTGTCCCCGCACCTGTCCCCGCACCTGCCCTACACCTGCCCCCGCACCTGCCCATGCACCTGCTCCCGCACCTGCCCATGCACCTGCCCCCGCACCTCAGACCTGCCTCCCGCTCTGGGTCCCTTGTAAGCACCCCTGTGATTAAAGGTCTCACGGATCATCTGGGGAGTCTCCCACCTCAAATGCATGGCCTCACTCATATTAGCAATGTCCCTTTTAATTTATTTTTTAAATCCTCCCCCGAGGATATTTTCCATTGATTCTTAGAGAGAGAGGAAGGGAGAGGGAGACAGAGAGAAACATCGATGTGGATGTGAGAGAGACACATCGATGGGTCGCCTCCTGCACGCGCCCCGACCAGGACCCAGGCCGGGGAGGTGCCCGCAACCCAGGCACGTGCCCTTGACCGGAATCGAACCCGGGACCCTTCAGTCTGCAGGCCGACGCTCTAGCCACCGAGCCACACCGGCCAGGGCTGTACCACGGTTTCCTAACCCACGCGTCCGCGGACGGGCACTTAGGCTGTTTGCAGATCTTCGCTATGGTGAACTGAGCTGCTGTGAACACGGGCGCAGAGGTCCTTTCTGATGGGTGTTTCTGGTTTCTTGGGGTAGATTCCTAGACGTGGGATCCCTGGGTCCAATGGGAGTTCCGTTTTTCGTTTTTGGAGGAAACTCCAGGCAGTTTTCCACGGCGCCTGCACCCGTCTGCATTCCCTCCACGCACAGCCCACTTCTCCCCCCCGGTGGCCTTGCCTGTGCCCCCTCCCTCCCTCTCTCTCCCCCACCCCTAGAGCCAGGGAGCTGCCTACTTCCCCTCCCCAGGGCTGCCACCTGGGTTCTCCCAGCTGCTTTCCATGCCGGCCCCAGAATTAGCCCCGGAGCGTGTGTCCCGGCAAGCCCGGGCCAGAGAGAAACCACACCGTTCTTGTAACGGAGACAGTGGAATAGAAAGCGTCACCCGTTCATTAGGAAAGAGCCGACAGGGCCAAAGGAAACCGCTCCCCGTGAGGACGGAGCGGCTGTGGATGGAGGAGCCGCCAGCCCGAGGCCCCGAGGAGAGGGGAGTCGCTGAATGATCGGAGTTGGAGCTGAGGCCTCTGAGCGGGGGGGCGCCGAGGCTGGTTCCGCAAGGAAGGGTTCGACAGCCCCGGCCGGTGTGGCTCAGTGGATAGAGCATCGGCCGGCAGACTGAAAGGTCCCGGGTTCGATTCTGGCCAAGGGCACCTTCTGGTCTGGCCGCAGGCCCAGGGCGCGTGCAGGAGGCAACCCATCAATGTGTCTCTCTCTCATCGATGTGTCTCTCCGTCTTTCCCTCTCTCTTCTCCTCTCCCTAAAAATCAATGGAGCCTGGCCAGCATGGCTTAGGGGCTGAGCGTCGACCTAGGAACCAGGAGGTCAGGGTTCGATTCCCAGTCAGGGCACCTGCCCAGGTTGTGGGCTCGATCCCCAGTGTGGGGCGTGCAGGAGGCAGCCGGTCCATGATTCTCTCTCATCATGGATGTTTCTCTCTCTCTCTCCCTCTCCCTTCCTCTCTGACATCAATAAAACTATGTATTTTTTTAAAAAATCAATGGGCCCTGACCGGTTTGGCTCAGTGGATAGAGCGTCGGCCTGCAGACTGAAGGGTCCCAGGTTCAATTCCGGTCAAGGGCATGTACCTGGGTTGCGGGCACATCCCCAGTGGGAGATGTGCAGGAGGCAGCTGATCGATGTTTCTCTCTCATCGATGTTTCTAGCTCTCTATCCCTCTCCCTTCCTCTCTGTAAAAAGTCAATGAACTATATTTAAAACAAAAAGAAAAACTCCGTGAACAGATGCGAACACCCAGGACCCTGACTCTGCGGCCGACGTCGCAGATCTGACCGGTCTCCCGTCTCCATCAGCTACACGGGTGCCCCCGGGACCCTGTGCTAGAGCCAGGTCCGGGGGTGTTGGGTGGCTTGGGTCCAGGCTGCATTCAACCCCCTTCTCTCTCTCTCCCGTCTAGATGGTTCCTTTTGTGGACCGAGGGTCCGGGCCTGGCCCCGTCGGACACCCACCCACGGCGGGAGCTCACGTTTCACTCCCGCGCTGGCCCGGCTCAGCCCGAGGCCTGGAGGGGGACACACGCCCTACACTCGATATTCTTGTTTACGGAGAAGCGGGCTTCGGGCATTATTGCGTTTCCCTGATTGCACAGCCGGGGTGGGCCGCCCCGAGCCCCCAAATGACCCAGAGGGTCCCCCCGGGGGGAGATGATCTGTGGGCTTATCACGTCCGCCGCTCTGACGGTGAAAGAAAGACCTGCTCATGGCAGAAAGCTCAGGGGAAAGATAAAACCGTCCTCATGAAACCCATCGCCCAGGGAGGCCCCGAGTGAACTCTGGAAGGGAGCTCTCCAGGTCTGTCACGAACCCTGTGCACAAAGCCCGTTCGTGTGTTGCCCACAGACCACTTCTGTTGGGATTTTATTTTTTTAAAAAAATCGTGTGGAGCCCTGGCCGGTGTGGCTCAGTGGGTAGAGCGTCGGTCTGTGGACCCAAGGGTCCTGGGTTCGATTCCCGATCAAGGGCATGTACTTGGTTGTGGGCACATCCCCAGGGGGGGGCGTGCAGGAGGCAGCTGATCGATGTTTCTCTCTCATCATGGATGTTTCTCTCTGTGTCCCTCTCCCTTCCTCTCTGACATCAATAAAAATATATTTAAAAGAAATAAAAAAAAATTAAAAAATCGTGTATAGCCCTGGCCGGTGTGGCTCAGTGGATGGACCGTCGGCCTGCGGACCGAAGGGTCCCGGGTTCGATTCCCGGTCAGGGCACAGGCCCGGGTTGCGGGCTCCATCCCCAGTGGGGGGCGTGCAGGAGGCGGCCGGTCCATGATCCTCTCTCATTATGGATGTTTCTCTCTCTCTCCCTCTTCCGTCCTCTCATCAATAACCGTATTTAAAACAAAAACAAAACGCCCCGGCTGCTCTGACCTTTTAACGGTCACCGACAGAGACGTAGGACATGGGTGCGTCTCCCCAAACCTGCGTCCGAGGATGGAGCGGGCCTGAGTCATGGTGCTGGTGACCAGGGGTCCCTCCGGAGCGCCCCGCGTGAGGAGCCAGTGTCTGTCTGGGGGGACCGAGCGAGGAATCGGGGGTCCGCGGCGCCCCCACACGCCTGGCCGCGGCCCCCCGGGCTCAGTGTCCTGCCGGCGGCCGAGGCAGCCGTGGCTCGCAGAGGGGACAGAGAGCGAGGGCGGGGGACAGTGATCCCCCTGAACTCAGACACTTAGAGTGCGGCTCCCTCCTGTCAATAAGCATAGCACACTCGCCCTGGCCGGTGTGGCTCAGTGGACACAGCGTCGGCCTGCGGACTGACGGGTCCCGGGTTCGATTCCGGTCAAGGGCATGGACCTCGGTTGTGGGCTGCCAGCCCTGGTCCGGGTCATGCGGGGGACAACCCATGGATGTTTCTCTCTGTCTCTCCCTCTCCCTTCCACTCTCTCTAAAAATCAATGGGAAAATATCCTCGGGTGAGGATTAACAACAGCAACAAAAATAATGAAATTAGCTGGAAGAATTGGGGGACTGGTGGATTAGAGGAGGGTTAAAATATCGCAAATAACACTGGGAACAGAGGCCATGAGAGGAAGTCCCCAGTGCCGCCCGATCCCCCAGCCCTGCTCTCCCTTCTCCATCAGGGATGGTTTCTTGTTGTTTTATTTATTTCTGACTAGAGGCCCGATGCACAAAATTCGTGCAAGAGCAGGCCTTCCTTCCCCCGGCTGCCGGCACCAGCTTCCCTCTGGCACCCGGGACCTGGGCTTCCCTCCCAGCCCCGGCTTTGTCCAGAAGGTCGTCCGGAAGGATGTCCAGAAGGACGTCCAGTCTAATTAGCATATTATGCTTTTGTTGTTATAGATTGATTTCAGAGAGGAAGGGAGAGGCAGAGAGAGAAACACCCATGATGAGAGAGAATCATAGATCGGCCGCCTCCCGCACGCCCCACACTGGGGATGGAGCCCGCAACCCGGGCCTGTGCCCTTGACTAGGAATCGAACCCGGGACCCTCTAGTCTGCAGGCCGACGATCTATGCACTGAGCCACACCGGCCAGGGCCAGGGGCCGGTTTCGACGTCCCCACAAAGGGCTCAGCCAGGGCTGCAAGTGTCTGAGATCATGTCCCGCGTGTGGGTAGCCGGGTTCCTGCCAGCAGAGCGGGTGCCACCTGCCCGTCACCTCCCTCCGGCCTCGCAGCATCGGGGAACAGATGTGTGCCTCCCACCCGGGGCTGCGGCGGCACATCCGTGCACTCACGTGTCATCTCCAGTCCCCAGCCCAGCTCCCCGCAGCCTCGCCTGTGTGTGCGCCCTCATGGCACCGGCCCAGAGAAGCAGGAGATGCCTGGGGGGCAGCCGGGACCCCTTCTCCTCCTCTCACCCCTCCCCCACTGCCAGAGCCCAGCCAAAGTGGGACCCTCGCTTCGTCCCCTGGTTGAGCTGCTGGGACGTGGTCCCATGCCTGTGCCATCCCCGCCTCGGGGACCTCACCTTCCCGCTGACAGCGACACATCCAGGTGCGAGGCGCCTGGCGCCGGGGGGACCACAGAGACCCTTTCATCTACGAAGGCCCCGGACCCAGTGTTGCCTTCGCTCCAGTGTTCAAGGGCAGCCAGACATGCTGGTTTCTGTACGAAGTCTCTGAGTTTTTATGCACCAACACCTTCCAAGACTTCTCTTTTTTTAAAAAAAATATTTTTATGATTTCAGGGATAAAGGGAGAGGGAGAGAGAGAAAAACATCAATGATGAGAGAGCATCATGGATCGGCTGCCACCTGCACGCCCCATATGGGGGATGGAGCCCGCAAACCAGGCATGTGCCCTTGACTGGAATCGAACCTGGGACCCTTCAGTCCACAGGCCGACTCTCTACCCACTGAGCCACACCAGCCAGCGCGGGAATGCGGACCTTTTAATGCTCCTGGGACTGAGCAAAGGGGCTAAGGATGCGAATGCTCACTGCCCAGCATCTGCTGCCAGCGTGAGACAGCCAGTGCGGAGAGACAAGGTTCTTGTCCGGCCGGTGTGGCTCAGTGGTTGAGCATCAGCCTATAAACCAGAAGGTCACGGTTCAATTCCCGGTCAGGGCACAGGCCCGGGTTGCGGGCTCGATCCCCAGTGGGGGGCGTGCAGGAGGCAGCCGATCAGTAATTCTCTATCAGCAGCGATGTTTCTCTCTCTCTCTCCCTTCCTCTCTAAAACCAATAAAAATATCTATAATAATAAAAGCGTAATATGCTAATTAGACAGGACAGCTGAACGACCTTCCGGACGTCATTCCGATGTCCTTCTGGACAAAGCCATGGTGGCGAGGGCCGAGGCAGAGGCGGTTAGGGGTGATGGAGCTGGCAGGTGAGTGGTTAGGGGTGATGGGGCAGGCAGGTGAGTGGTTAGGGGCAATCAGGCAGGCAGGCAGAGTGGTTAGGGGCAATCAGGCAGGCAGGTGAGCAGTTAGGGGTGATCGCCAGGCAGGCAGGTGAGTGGTTAGGGGCGATCAGGCAGGCAGGTGAGCAGTTGGGGTGATCAGGCATGCAGGCAGAGTGGTTAGGGGCGATCAGGCATGCAGGCAGAGTGGTTAGGGGCGATCAGGCATGCAGGCAGAGTGGTTGGGGGCAATCAGGCAGGCAGTCAGGTGAGCGGTTGGGGAGATCAGGCAGGCAGGGGAGTGGTTAGGGGAGATCAGCCAGGCAGAGGGGTTAGGGGGGATCAGGCAGGCAGAGGGGTTAGGGGGGATCAGGCAGGCAGGCGAGCAGTTAGGAGCCAGCGATCCCAGATTGCAAGAGGGTGCAGGCCAGGCTAAGGGATGCCCCTCCCCTGTGCATGAATTTCATGCACCGGGCCTCTAGGATATATATGGATATATATTCAAATGCCACAGCGGGAGTCTGATGGGTCTGCCCGCTGATGGGTCCCCATTAGCTGCCCCCCACGGAGCCCTGGACTCCTGGGGACAGTGAGATCGCCCCGCAGGCGCCCTGCTTCTGCCCGTGCCGGTGCTTGCGACGCGGGGAGCAGACGTAATGAGTTTGGACCCCAGGTAGCCTCCGCGTTCACCCGGCTGGTTTCTCGGGTTTCCATCTCCTGATCTGGGTGGCGAGCCAAGTGGCTTTTTGTTTCTGTGGAAAGACATGGTCTGTCCACCCTGCAGACATTAGTCACCCCCGTCCTCCCTCCAGCAGGTACTGGCTCCCCCTGGGAATGGTCCAGGGGCGCACCCCCTCCCTCCCTCCCTCCTCCCCGGCCGCTGGCTAAGGGGGTGGCCTCCCGTAGCCTGATCCAGTGCGATTCTGAGTACAGTTCAGGCCTCACGGAGGCTCAGCTCATGGGCTCCTTTCCAAGATTTCACTGCCGATCGGATCGAAGGCGCCGGGATGCAGGGGTTTCTCCCTCCAGGGAACATGGAGAACCGCAGAGCCCAGCGGCCGTCCGATAACTATCACCCGCGGAGCTCACGGGTCACCCTCGGCCCCGGCCGGTGTGGCTCAGTGGATAGAGCTTTGGCCTGAGGACTGGAGGGTCCCGGGTTCGATTCCCAATCAAGGGCACATGCCTGGGTCGTGGGCTCGATCCCCAGTGTGGGGCGTGCAGGAGGCAGCCGATCCGTGATTCTCTCTCATCATTTTTTTAAAAAAGATTTCTTACCTCTCTGCCCACGTAGGCTAGCTATTTTTCACATTTTTATTTTTTAAAATATATTTTATTGATTTTTTACAGAGAGGAAGGGAGAGGGATAGAGAGTTAGAAACATCGATGAGAGAGAAACATCGATCAGCTGCCTCCTGCACAACCTCCACTGGGGATGTGCCCGCAACCCAGGTACATGTCCTTGACCGGAATCGAACCCGGGACCCTTCAGTCCGCAGGCCGACGCGCTATCCACCGAGCCACACCGGTCAGGGGTCAATCTCATCATTGATGTTTCTCTCTCTCTCCCTTTCCCTCCCTTCCTCTCTGATATCAATAAAAATACATTTTTTTTTTTTTTAAAAAGAAGAATCTTCCATTTCAGGTGAGAGTGCTCACTCTGTCCTCCCAGAAGAAGAGGGAGCTGGGAGGGAAGGGAGCAGGGAGTGGTGGGTGTGGTGGAGGAGCTGGGAATGCAGGCAGCTGTGTGCACGTCACGGGCGGCAGGATCCTGGGTTGCAGCTGGATCTGGACGTAAAAAATGTAAAATAATTCTGTGAA
This sequence comes from Myotis nattereri, assembly GCF_964212035.1. Classification (NCBI taxonomy): domain Eukaryota; kingdom Metazoa; phylum Chordata; class Mammalia; order Chiroptera; family Vespertilionidae; genus Myotis; species Myotis nattereri. The sequence goes on along the minus strand of NC_138097.1, from coordinate 1,732,425 downwards.
CGCGTGGCCATGCCCCTCAGCCAAACCCCATCCGTGAGAAGCCGGGTTGCATGCAGCTGCCATGCAGATCGGCTCCCGGACACTTGGCCGTTCACACGCCCAGGCCGTGCGCCAGCGTGACTAACGTGGACTCAGCAGGAGTAATGAGTCAGCCCTGGCCCGTGTGGCTCAGTGGATACAGCATCAGCCCTTGGACTGAAGGATCCCGGGTTCGATTCCCAGTCAGGGCACAGGCCCGGGTTCTGAGCTCCATCCTCAGTGTGGGGCGTGCAGGAGGCGGCCGGTCCGTGACTCTCTCTCCTCATGGATGTTTCTCTCTCTCTCTTCCTCTCCCTTCCTCTCTGAAATCAATAAAAATCCTATCTAATAATAGACAACCATGGTAATTGACCGTACCTTTGCTATGCCTCCCATTGGCTAATCAGCACAATATGCAAATTATCCGCCAAGAAAGATGGAGGCTAATTTGCATACTGCAGGCAGGGCGCGAACCGCCATCCGGGCCCCTGTGTGCCGCCTAAGCCCCGCCCCCAGCCGGGACCCACGTGTGCAGCCCTGGGCAGGCAGGTCCCCTGCCGGGAGCCGGTCCATCCTTGCTGTTTCAAGGGACCTGGCGTATATGGCATACTGTTCTTAATATGTTTGCTCACCTTCTTGGCACTATGTGTTTTAACCAAGGTCACCTCTCTGAGAAAGGTTGTTTCCCCAGGTAGGGATTTTCCCCTGAAGTTAGGGAGGGAATAAAACCCCTTAACTAAGTGCCAGGCGGGTAATTAATCACTTTAACTACGAATAATCATGCTTAAGCTACATAATCTTTACTCCCTGGAATGGAGATAAGAAATGCCCTAACCTTTGGAATAGAGATTGATAGGATTGGAATCAACTGGTATAAATACAGATGTAACAAGACAACAGGACACAACCTAGACACAGAACCTACACAGAACCTAGAGACGGAACCTAGACACAGAACCTACACAGAACCTAGAGGCAGAAGAACTTCGCTGGAGAGAACATGGCAAAAGATCCTGGACAGAAACAGGAGACAGAACCTAGAGACAGAACCTAGCGAGAGAACCTGGCTGAAGAACCTAGAGATAGAACCTGGCTACAGAACCTGACTATAGAACATGGCAAGAGGACCTGACTAGAACCTGGTGACTGAACCTGTCTGGAGAACCTGGACAGAACCTGGCTAGAGAACCTAGCGAGGGAACATGGCTACAGAACCTGGCTGGAGAACCTGGACAGAACCTGGCTGGAGAACCTAGCGAGGGAACATGGACACAGAACCTGGCTGGAGAACCTAGCAAGAGAACATGGCTACAGAACCTGGCTGGAGATCCTAACCAGAACTTTGCTGGAGATCCTGACCAGAACTTGGCTGGAGATCCTGGCTAGGTTCTGTGTCAACTGAAAGCTGCCTCTGAGTCTTTGCCTCTTCACTGACTCCATCCACACCTTTGGGGACCCCTGCACCTGCTGGGGTTGGACCCCAGCAGTCCCCCATCTGCGGCCGTAGGCGGAGGGGCTTGGTGGCACGATCGGCCCGAGGAAGCTCGCTTCTGGCTTATACATTAAAAAAAGAATTGCAGGGCATGGGAAAGGGAGTAACAGAGTCAGGGCTGGGGACAGCGACAGTCTACATAAGACTATTCCTGGTGACGTGAGAAAAATAAAGCCTTGCTTGCTTAAGCCACCGTGATGAAGGCCTATGACTGGCCGTTGAACACAGTCCGGATGGACAAATACAGTCATTTTCTTCTCTCTCCCTCTTCATTTTAATTGTGTGTTTGTGTGTTTCTTTCAATCCCTGCCTGAGGATACGTTCCCACTGATTTTTAGAGAGAGTGGATGAGAGAGGGAGAGACAGAGAGAAACATCCAGGTGAGAGAGACACATGGATGGGTCGCCTCCTGCACGTGCCCGGAACAGGGCCTGGGCCGGGAGGAGCCTGCAACCCAGGTCCGTGCCCCCGATCGGAATCAACCTGGGACCCTTCCGTCCGCAGGCCGACGCTCTATCCACTGAGCCACACCGGCCAGGGCCACGGTTCTGTTTGGACGGGTTGTGTTAGAACGCTTACAGAGAGGGAGGAGGAGATGTTTGCAGCCCCTAGAACAGGGGTGGGCAAACTTTTTGACTCGAGGGCCACAATGGGTTCTTAAACTGGACCGGAGGCCGGAACAAAAGCATGGATGGAGTGTTTGTGTGAACTCATATAAATTCAAAGAAAACATCATTACATAAAAGGGTACGGTCTTTTTTTTCTTTTAGTTTTATTCATTTCAAACGGGCCGGATCCGGCCCGCGGGCCGTAGTTTGCCCACCCCTGCCCTAGAATCTCTGGAGCAAGAGCCTCAGATGGCCTGCGAATGAGAACATGAGTTACAGTCACCCTGTTTGTATTTTTTTAAATTAATATATGTTTATGGATGTCAGAGAGGAAGGGAGAGGGAGAGAGAGAGACATCCATGATGAGAGAGAATCATGGACCGGCTGCCTCCTGCACGCCCCCCTTGGGGATGGAGCCCGCAACCCGGGCCTGTGCCCTGAGTGGGAATCGAACCCTCACCTCCTGGTTCCTAGGTCGGCGCTCAGCCACGGAGCCACGCCGGCCGGGCCAGTCACCTGTTCAAGGAAAAGGCCACGTGTCCCCATTCGCCGGGGCCCCTGGCAGATGCCAGGCCCTGGGAGCCGAGGGCCCGGGGGCCCAGCCCAAGGCGGAGCCTCTTGCAGAAAGGACTGTGGACCGAATGCACAGCCGCGACCCAGAGGGGAGAGAGGGAGCCAGGGATGAGGTGGTGGGGCATCCGCCGGGAGAGCCCCCAGGACAGGACCAGCCTGGGGGGCGGGCAGCCGGGGGGCAGGGCCAGGCGGCCAGGGCTCAGCCTTGAGGAAGGATGGATGACGTGCACGCTCAGGGCTCAGGGAGGGAGGAGAGGGCTGAATGGAGGCCGGATAAGGGCGGTCGACCTGGAGGCACCAGGCTCAGCCAGGAGCCGGCAGACGCTTTCTGTCAAAGGCCAGACGGTCCACGCTCTTGGCTTTGAGAGCTGCGAGGTCTCCAGCAAAACTGCCCAGCTCAGCCCGGCTGGCGTGGGTCAGGGGGTGAGGGTCGACCTAGGAACCAGGAGGTCAGGGTTCGAATCCCGGTCAGGGCACAGGCCCGGGTTGTGGGCTCGATCCCCAGTGGGGGGCGTGCAGGAGGCAGCCGATCCATGATCCTCTCTCATCACGGATGTTTCTCTCTCTCCCTCTCCCTTCCTCTCTGATCAATAAAAATATATTAAAAAGGAAGATAGGGCCGGGGAGACAAGGTTGGTGTGTGATTTCAGCACCGACGATCAGGGCACACGTTTAGGGAGACGGGATTGAATGGGGTCAGGGGACCGCCGAGCTCCAGGCGGGAGGAGCTGAGAGGAAGTGAGCTCTGGGCAGCTGTCCAGTGGCATGTGTGGGGGACAGTGTTTACCTTGACATCCTGGCCTAGGGCGTCCTACTGGTGCCCCCCCTTCTTGGGGCACCTCTGGATCTGGATCCTGCGGAAGGGGGTGCAGGGGGTGCAGAGGATGCAGGGGGTGCAGGGGGTGTGGTTGGCAGGGGTCAGGGGGTAGGGGTGCAAAGGGACAGTGGGGGCAGGGGCAGAGGGCAGGGGGCAGGAAGGTAGGGGGACAGGGGGGCAGTGGGGGGAGGGCGACAGGGGTCAGGGGGTGGGGGTAGGGGGTGCAGGAGGTGCAGAGGATGTAGGTGAAGCAGGGGATACAGGGGGCAGGAGGACAGGGGGTGCTGGGGTGCAGAGGGTGTGGTTGGCAGGGGGGCAGGGGAGCAAAAGGACAGTGGGGGCAGGGGCAGAGGGGAGGAGGCAGGAGGGTAGGGGGACAGGGGTCAGTGAGGGCAGGGCGACAAGGGTCAGGGGGTGTGGTTGGCAGGGGGCAGGGTGTAGGGGGCAGCAGGCAGGGGATGGAGGTAGGGGGTGCCGGGGGCAGGGGGTGCAGATGGAGCAGGGGGTATAGTGGGCAGGGGTGCAGGGGTGCAATGGGGGCAGGGAGTAGAGGGGGAGAGGGGAGGAGGAGGGGGACAGGGGGCAGAGAGTCAGGGGTAAGGGGTGCAGGGAGATTGGGGGAAGGGGTGCAAGGGGTACAGGGGGTACAGTGGGCAGGGGTGCAGGTGTGCAATGGAGGCAGGGAGCAGGAGGGTAGGGGGGCAGAGGGTGGGAGTAGGGGGTGCAGGGGGCAGGGGGGCAGGGGGTGCAGATGGAGCAGGGGGTACAGTGGGCAGGGGTGCAGGTGTGCAATGGGGGCAGGGAGCCGAGGGGAAGAGGGGAAGGGGGAGGGGGACGGGGGCAGGGAGTCAGGGGTAAGGGGTGCAGGGGGAATGGGGGAAGGGGTGCAGGTGGGGCAGGGGGGGAGGGGGCAGGTGGGCAGGGGGTACAGTGGGCAGGGGTGCAGGTGTGCAATGGGGGCAGGGAGCAGGAAGGTAGGGGGGCAGAGGGTGGGAGTAGGGGGTGCAGGGGGCAGGGGGTACAGTGGGCAGGGGTGCAGGTGTGCAATGGGGGCAGGGAGCAGAGGGGGAGAGGGGAGGGGGAGGGGGACGGGGGGCAGGGAGTCAGGGGTAAGGGGTGCAGGGGGAATGGGGGAAGGGGTGCAGGTGGGGTAGAGGGGCAGGGGGGCAGGGGGCAGGGGGTACAGTGGGCAGGGGTGCAGGTGTGCAATGGAGGCAGGGAGCAGGAGGGTAGGGGGACAGAGGGTGGGAGTAGGGGGTGCAGGGGGCAGGGGGTACAGTGGGCAGGGGTGCAGGTGTGCAATGGAGGCAGGGAGCAGGAGGGTAGGGGGACAGAGGGTGGGAGTAGGGGGTGCAGGGGGCAGGGGGATCGGCTTCCGCTGGGGGCTCCGGGCCGGGGCCTGTGGCCGGCGGGAGCACAGGGGCCCAGACAGGCCCGCCCGCTCCCCAGGCGTCGCCCGGGATGAGTACCCGCTGCACCCCGGCCCCTGAGCTCTGCTTCCTGCAAAGCGCTCCCTGTCGGGCTCAAGCCGGGCTGGGGTTTTGCCAATTGGCGCCCGGCGATGGCTTTTCCAGGCCCGAGTGTTGGAGCTGGGCGATCGGCTCCTAGCCCCTTCCTGCCCCCACGTGGGAGGGAGCGCCCCTCCCCGCAGGGCGGGTGCAGGCGGTGCCCACAGAAGGGCAGGAGGGAAACTTCACTTTGCATTTTTAGGGGCCAAGTAAAGACGGCTTGGAGCCCCGGCCAGTGTGGCTCAGTGGATAGAGCGTCGGCCTGCAGACTGAAGGGTCCCGGGTTTGATTCTCGTCAAACCTCAGTGGCAGGCTCCTCCCCGGCCTGGGCCCTGGTCAGGGCGTGTGCAGGAGGCAACCCACCAATGTGTCTCTCTGTCTCTCCCTCTCCCTTCCGCTCTCCCTGAGAATCAATGGGCAAAATATCCTCTGGGTGAGGATTTAAAGAAAAAAGAAGCAACTTAATATCTTAAAACTGTAAAAAACTAAATAAATGGCCTACCCAACTCTAACAGAAAACACACACGCACCTGCACACGTATGCACACCCATGCACAGAAACGCATACATGCATGCACACGCACACACATGCATGTACATGCACACACGCCCACCTGCGCGCACACATGTACACACACATGCACGCGTGCGCACATGCACACACACACGCATGCACGCCCACCTGCACACACATGCATGCACGCACATGCACACACGCACGCACGCGCACACACACGCGAACTCCAACCCTAAGGAAGCTCATGTCTGCTAATCGCAAGCATCAGGTAGCAGCGATCCAGCGCTTTCCTGGCAAGAAAAGCCGCCAGGTCCACCTGCAAGGGTCTCTGCCTGTGCACGAGCCCCCGACCCGCGGCCCGAGCCAAACTCCCACAGAATTAGGTGCCCCAACCGCGCCCCGCTCCTCCGCGCTCCCCCCCACCGCCCCCCGTGCTCCCGGAACCAGGCGGACCATCACTGGGGAATGTGAGTCTCCATGGGAAGGGGAGACAGACATGGGACACAGTGCCGGCAAGGCACGGTGGGTCCGATCCATGTTAATCATGATGGTTGGGGGGGGGGGGATGGGGGATGGGGGGCTTCCTGTGTCAGCATTGAAATGCACAGAGGAGCCCCGGCCAGTGTGGCTCAGTGGGTAGAGCGTCGTTCTGCGGGCTGAAGGGTCCCGGGTTCGATTCCCGGTCAAGGGCACAGGCCCGGGTTGCAGGCTGGATCCCCAGTGGGGGGCGTGCAGGAGGCAGCCGATCCATGATTCTCTCCCATCATGGATGTTTCCATCTCTCTCTCCCTCTCCCTTCCTCTCTGTAAAAAATCAATAAAATATATTTAAAAAAAACAAAAATTAACATTATCGAAGACACTCCATCTTACCTGGTGGAACTGCGTACCTTACCCTTAGCCTCGCCCCTGAGATCTCACTTCTCCACAGAGCGCTGACCAACAAGATGTGTGGTTTTTAAAATACACACTTATTTGCTTTAGTAAAAGACGCCCGGCCAGCCACACGCGTGTCATAAAGTGAGGACACGTTCAGAGAACACATCGTTTCAGGATCTTAAAAAATACTCATTAAAGGAAACCGCACATGAATAGATAGATCATCTCTATGAAGCTTTCGAGCTGCACGGCGCTTGCGAAACGGCGTGAATTCTGACATCCGTTTAGAAGAAGCTTTGCCTTTCGTAGGAATTGCTTCTGCCTTTGTTTAAATGTAAAGCCGTTTGTGACTTTTTTAAAGTCCATATTTCATCTATGACTCACGTCTGGCTAACGCGGCTGATGGAACGCCTTCGTGGACGGGAGGGAATCATGGCCAGGAGGTCGGGAAGCCGTGGCTGCCGTGAATGCTGCCCGTGCGACCAGGGGATCGGCAGGCCGTGGGCGCGTTTCTAGAACGTTCCTTCAGGGGCTGTGCCCAGGGGCTGTGTGCAGAAATAGCGGCCGGTTTAAGAACAGCATCTGCCAGCATCTGCACGTGTCTGGGTGAGCATCACCGTCTTTGCCTCCAGCAAAGAGTCTCTCTCTTTCCTCCCAGACGGTAGGCAGTTCATTAAGGAAGAGCTGCATATGATTAGAGAAATCTGGGGGAATAAAGTGGGTGGAAGCCGTCATGGCGGGCGGCACCGGGCATGCGAGCCTCGGCTAGACGGTCATCCTTCACAGCCTCCTTGTTCTCTGCTCACGGCCGTGCCCTTGACCGTGGACCTGGGGGACAGTGCTCCAGAGCACAGTTTGGCAACCTGCTTGCCCTGGGGTGAGGGCCGAGTGTGGGAGGGTCAGTCTTTTCAATTTTTTAAAATATATTTTTACTAGAGGCCCAGTGCATGAATTCGTGCACCAGTGGGGTCCCTGGGCCTGGCCTGCGGGATTGGGCTGAAACTGGCTCTCCGACATTCCCCGAGGACCCCAGATTGCGAGAGGGCGCAGGCCAGTTGGAGGGACCCCACTCGTGCAAGAATTTGTGCACCAGGCCTCTAAGTTATATATAAAAAGTATAAATATCCTATATAATAAAGAGGTAATATGCAAATTGACCATCACGCCCTCACACAAGATGGCCACCCCCATGCGGTCAAAAGATGGCCACCACAAGATGGCTGGCACAAGATGGCCTGCAGGGGAGGGCAATTGAGGGGGGACCAGGCCTGCAGCAGAGGGCAGTTAGGGGCAACCAGGCCAGCAGGAGAGGGCAGTTGGGGGTGACCAGGCTGGCAGGGGAGGGTAGTTAGGGGCGATCAGGCTGGCAGGGGAGCAGTTAGGCATTGATAAGGCTGACAGGGGAGTGGTTAGGGGGTGATCAGGCCTGCAGGGGAGCAGTTAGGCATTGATAAGGCTGGCAGGGGAGTGGTTAGGGGGTGATCAGGCAGGCAGGGGAGCAGTTAGGGGCAATCAGGCAGGCAGGCAAGCGATTGGGAGACAGCAGTCCAGGATTATGAGAGGGATGTCCGACTGCCCTATGGGATCGGGCCTAAACCAGCAGTCAGACATCCCCCGAGGGGTCCCAGATTGGAGAGGGTGCAGGCTGGGCTGAGGGACAACCCCCCCCCCCAAGCGCACGAATTTCATGCACCGGGCCTCTCGTTTTTATATACGTATATAAAAAGTACGATGAGTCTGTAGAAGCTAGATTGTAACCCATTATTTTTATTTAAGACATTATCTTTAGCATCAATTTGTGTGGGTCAATTTTTGCCCCAAAACATATTTGTAATGATTGAATAGCATTTGTAACCTGATGGAATCCTTCGGGAAATAACAGTATGCAGCACAATTGAATCAAAACATATGGCAGAGCTGAAGTCACTTAAAAATTAGAACATTCACTGTATTTATTATTAAATAAAAAGGAATTGAAGTGATTGAAATCGGTACCTAGTACAAGAAGTCGGGATGCGTAATTAAATAAACATATGGAGAAAGAAGCAAGGAATTAACGGCAACACAGTTTTTAATGAATTGGGAACTGATTTAGAGTGCACTGTACCCATGGAGGCGCTGAATCTGGGGCGGGGGAAAGGGGAGGAGGGAGTAAGAACAAAACCAAAAAAAAAAAAAAAAGAATTGAATAATCGAAAGAATACAACCTTTCTAAATTTTAGGCTCTAATAACATATTTTAAAGATAAACACAAATATAGAAATGAAGTGGCTATCGCCATGCAGATGGGATTATAAAATTATGGGGTTGCCATATGGAAGCACACAGCAATAAATTCGATGAGTTTGGCAAAGCACATGATCTTTGAGGAAATTATCATGAACTAAAATTTGTTTAGGCCAAAGAGAAAGACGTGAATAGATCAAATGCCTTGACATTTTTGAAAAATTTATCATAGAAGTAACTCTTTTTAGAAAACCAGGCTCAGGCCCAGCCAGTGTGGCTCAATGGTTGAGCGTCGACCTATGAACCAGGAGGTCAGGGTTCGATTCCCGGTCAGGGCACATGCCTGGGTCGCGGGCTCCACCCCAGTGAGGGGCGTGCAGGAGGCGGCCGATCCATGATTCTCTCTCATCATTGATATTTCTCTCTCCCTCTCCCTTCCTCTCTGAAATCAATAAAAATATTTTAAAAGCCCTAACCGATTTGGCTCAGTGGATAGAGTGTCGGCCTGCGGACTGAAGGGTCCCGGGTTCGATTCCGGTCAAGGGCATGTACCTTGGCTGCGGGCACATCCCCAGTGGTGGGTGTGCAGGAGGCAGCTCGTCGATGTTTCTCTCTCATCGATGTTTCTAACTCTCTCTCCCTCTCCCTTCCTCTCTGTAAAAAATCAATAGAATATATTTTTTAAAAAAGAAAAGAAAAAGGCACAAGAATAGTAATTTGACACGATTCCTGGTAAATAAACAAAGAATCGCTTGAAAACTGCTAACAGTGGCAATTTGGAAAACCAGTTACAGAACGAAGTTTCAAAAAGCCATAATTTTCCTATAAAACATGAGTTATGGAAACGTAAGGGGGGATGTTTTAATGACACCCGAAAGATGAAAATTTAGCAATAAACACAAAGGAAGCCTGCAGAGTGCCTTTAAAAAACCCAACGAAGCCATAATGAGCTGCAGAAAAGAAGAAGGGAGAAGCACACGATGTTTGCAAGATCCCTGGTCTTCCCTGAATTAGCTCAGGCAGCATCTTCCTGCCCTGGCCAGTCTGGCTCAGTGGATAGAGCGTCGGCCTGCGGACTGAAGGGTCCCGGGTTCGATTCCGGTCAAGGGCATGTACCTGGGTTGCAGACACATCCCCAGTGGGAGGTGTGCAGGAGGCAGCTGATCGATGTTTCTCTCTCATTGATATTTCTAACTCTCTCCCTTCTTCTCTGTAAAAAATCAATAAAAAATATTTTTTTAAAAATGTATATTTTTTTAAGAAAAGCATCTTGCTAATCAAAATCTCAATGTGGTTGTTCTTGACACAATTACATCTACAACAGTAAAGGAACAGCCAAACTGTGAACAGAATATAGAGAATGAAAAAGAAACCCAGGCCAATTCACACATGTATTTAAATTTAATACAATAACTTTGTTTTTTCACAAATTGGAGCCCTGGCCGGTGTGGTTCAGTGGGTGAAGCCTCAGCATGTGGACTGAAGGGTCCTGGGTTCGATTCCCAATCAGGGCACAGGCCCGGGTTGCAGGCTCCATCCCCGTAGGGGGGCGTGCAGAAGGCAGCCGATCCATGATTCTCTCTCATCATGGATGTTTCTCTCTCTCTCCCTCTCCCTTCCTCTCTGGCATCAATAAAAAATATATTTGAAAAAAAATAAACCCACAGAATGAGCCGTTCACTTCAGCATTACTTTGCCAACATTTTAACCCCGTCCCCTGTGCCCTGGGTCCCAGCTTCCTTCCGGCTCTGTGGCTTCTAGCATCAGGTGTCTGAGCAAACGGTCCTAGGTCTGGTTTAAGGAGTCTGTCTTAGGTTTGGGTGAATCTTTATTTTTTAAAAAAATATATTTTTATTGATTTTAGAGAGGAAGGGAGAGGGAGAGAGAGAAACATCAATGATGAGAGAGAATCATGGATCGGCCGCCTCCTGCACGCCCCCCACTGGGGATCGAGCCCACCACCCGGGCCTGTGCCCTTGACCGGAATCGAACCCAGGACCCTTCAGTCCTCAGGCTGACGCTCTATCCACTGAGCCACACTGGCTAGGGCCGAATCGTGGATTTTTGGCAAATTCATTTATTTTGGGCAAATTGATTTGGAGCCTATGACTTGCTTTTTGACTTTTGAAATACATACTTTTTTTTGGTTTGATTTATAATCCTCACCCGAGGATATTTTTCCATCGATTTTTTTAGAGAGAGTGAGAGACACAGAGAGACACATCGATGGATGGCCTCCTGCACGCGCCCACACCAGGGCCCTGACCGGGGAGGAGCCTGCCACGGAGGTCCGTGCCCTTGACCGGAATCGAACCCGGGACCCTTAGGTCCGCAGGCCAAGGCTCTATCCACTGAGCCACACCGGCCGGGGCTGGAAGACATACTTTTGGTAAAAGATCCTCAAACAATACAGCATCGCGAGGCAGCGCCAGGAAGCTGGCGTTGAACCTGAACCCGTGTTTCATGGGAAGAAAGGGCAGCGATTGCCGCCTTCCGTTCCCTGGACGTCGAGGCCAAAGCAACTGGTGGCCACCTCACAGCCGCTGCGACCTCGGAGCGTCTCCCCGTGGCCGAGCCCCATCGGTTCTGGAAAAAAAGGAGAGAGAGAGAGAGAGAGAGAGAGAGAGAGAGAGAGAGAGACGCCTTTGTGATCCGTCTTTCCAACGTGAGACGTGCTTCTCCCATCGCAGCGAGGGGACGGAGTCCAACAGCCGGTTAATGGCTGTAAAGCCACGGGGACCCTGTTCCGACCCGTGAGCCGAAATACATCATTGATGGAGGCGCTCAGCCGCCCCAGGGCGGGCAGATGTCCCAGCGTTGGCGTCAGCCTGTGTACTTTCTCTTTTTTCTTTTTCTTTTTAAACTAGAGGCCCCGGTGCACAAATTTGTGCACAGGTGGGGCCTGGCCAGCCAGCCTGGCCCCAATGGGGGCAGATCAGACAGGCCTGTCGAGAGCAGGAGACAGCGGGAGGTTGGCCGGCCAGCCCACCCTCATCGGCCAGCCCACCCCGGTTGGGCGATCAGGGCTGGGCCCGTGGTCGGCAAACTGCGGCTCGCGAGCCACATGCGGCTCTTGGGCCCCTTGAGTGTGGCTCTTCCTAAGCCTTAGGAGCCCCCTCATGAAGTTAATCACAATGTACCTGCCTATAGTGTTTAAGTTTAAAAAATTTGGCTATCCAAAGAAATTTCAATCGTCGTGCTGTTGATATTTGGCTCTGTTGACTAATGAGTTTGCGGACCACTGGGCGAGGCCATCTGGGGGGAGGAGCCGTGGGCAATTGGCCAGCGGGCTCCACGCCTGGATTGGGGTGGTGGGGGCTGATCTGGGGTGGGACTGGCTGTGGGGAGTGGCTATGGGCAGTGGGCCGGCTGGCCCCACCCCCAAATGGAGTGGGGGGGCCAATCGGAGAGGTCAGCAGCCTGGGGGAGGGGCCATGGGCGGTTGGCTGGCCGGCCCTGACCAGGGGGAGAGGGTATGATCAGGGGCCGGCTGGTGGGGGGTGGGAGGGAAGGGCTGCAGGGGTGTTGGCCAACTGGGGGAGGCCCATGAGGTGTGGGGCAGGCTGGGGGGGGTGGGCCTAGGGAGGTTGGCCAGCTAGCCCTCCCTCCACCACCCCCCCCCCCCCATCTGCTGGCAGTGGGTGTCATAGCGACCAGTGGATCTGGAATTCCAGTCGCCGGCTTTTTATATATGTAGGTATATTTTTATTGATGTCAGAGAGGAAGGGAGAGGGAGAGAGAGAAACATCCATGATGAGAGTCATGGATCGGCTGCCTCCTGCACGCCCCACACTGGGGATGGAGCCTGCAACCGGGCCTGTGCCCTTGGCCAGGAATCGAACCCTGACCTCCTGGTTCCTAGGTCGATGCTCAAACCACTGAGCCACGCCGGCCGGGCTGGGCGCTTCCCCATTCAGCCTCTGTGAGGCCCTGCTGTGTGAAGCGATGCCTCCCGAAGGGAAAAACGCAGACAGCCCCCTGCACAGAGAGCGGTGGGCGCGATCGCCTCCTCTGAGCCCCGACCGGTGTGAGCGATGAGCAACCTGTGCTCACACCTGAGGGGACCAGCTGGCCGTCCCCCGGGAGGCAGGCGGGACCCTGCACATGTGGGAGGGGAGTCGCGTGAATAAGAACGTTCATAATTAGAACAGCAGCTTCTCGCTAAGGTCGTGTTTTCTTTCTTTAAAAAGAAAATATATTTTTATTGATTTCCGAGAGGAAGGGAGAGGGGGCAAGAGATAGAAACATCTGCGATGAGAGAGAATCATGGATCGGCTGCCTCCTGCACGCCCCCCACTGGGGATCGAGCCCGCAACCCGGGCCTGTGCCCTGACCGGGAATCGAACCCTGACCTCCTGGTTCCTAGGTCGATGCCCAACCACTGAGCCACACTGGCTGGACAATACATACCTCTTTTAAGGCATGGCCCGAGCAGGACCAGAGTTACCATGGAAACGTATGAGAAATGCATGTGAGTGTCAGCGCCGGGTCACACTGCGTAGCCGCCCCCGTCCTGAGGAGAGCGGCCGGGACCCGGATGGAACCCCTGAACCTGGGTACCCGCCCCGCCAGGTGTGTGACACGAGGGCTACCCGTCCCTCCCTCCCTCCCTCACTGACGTGGCCAACACCACAAACGGGAAAGCTGTGCTCGAGTGTAAGAGAAACCAGGAGGGCCCAGGCCGGTGTGGCTCAGTGGATAGAGCCTGGGGAGCCTGGCCCCAATCGATCGCCCCACAAGCGGGATGGTGGAGCAGGTGAGGGGGCGGTGCCAGGCCAAGGCGGGGTGCCAGGCGAGGCGCAAGCTGGGGCCTGATCTCCGAAGGTCACACGAGGGACCCCACCTGTGCATGAATCTGTGCACCGGGCCTCTAGTTATTAATAACGAGCTACAGCGTTCGCTAACGGCGGGTGACCAGCATCGTGTTGCATTCGCGTCCCTTCCACGCGCCTCACACGCAGGCGCACCATTTCTCCCCACTGACACCGGCAGCGAAGGTTCCGGCAGCCGATGGCCACATCCTTGGTCTGGGCCTGACCTGCTTGGTGTGGCAACAGGAAATACCTCGCTTCCGGAGAACGAGAGAAATAGGTTTATCTGCGTGACGCTTATCCATTTGTGCAGGGACTCAGGGTCTGGTGAGTTCATGTTCAAGAAAAAAATATTAATTTTTATTAAAATGTTCTATTCCTTTATATGAACGATGACTCATTCATTTCAGCCCTTGATATTCGGCGTGTCTCTATCGAAACAAACCTATGTTTCTACAAAAACGGACGCTTTATTTTTTTTGCGGCCACGTCCACTCAAACCTTGTTTATCTGGCCCGGGTCAGCCTCTGAGTGTGACATGCTGGTCGTGGTATGATATCTAAGGGGTTAATATTCTCTGGCACGTAGAGAAGTGCCTTTGTGTGGTTTATGGGATCCGTCTGAACTGAGGTCAGGATTTTTCTATTATAAACACTAGAGGCCCGGTGCACGAAATTCATGCACAGGTAGGGTCCCTAGGCCTGGCCAGTGATCAGGGCCGATCGCGGCCTTCCGGCTGCCGGCTGGAGCCTTCCTTCATTCCTCGCCGCCCCCTGGCGGTCAGTGCACATCATAGCGAGCGAGTGAACTGGTCGAACTCCCGCGGGGACACTTTGCATATTAGCTTTTTATATAGATAGACACCATTCCATCACAATCCGGTGTTTTCTGTTTCTCTTGGGATTCTGCTTCAACATTGCTTCTTCTGATAATAAATTATTAAAGCGTAGCTGCAGTTTTAAAGTGGGAGAACAAATGAGAAGTAATGCTATTTGGAGGTTAAGTGCAATGAAGCTGGAAGAAATTGCCTTTTCTTTTCTTTTTTTAAAAAATATTTTTAAATTGATTTCAGAGAGGAAGGGAGAGAGAGAGAGAAACATCAATGATGAGAGAGAATCATCAATCAGCTGCCTCCTGCATGCCCCCTACTGGGGATTGAGCAGTTAGGAGCCAGTGGTCCCTGTGGGATCCGGCAGTCGGACACCCCCTGAGGGGTCCCAGATTGGAGAGGGTGCAGGCTGGGCTGAAGGACGCCCCCGCCCCCATGCACGAATTTTGTGCACCGAGCCACTAGTCTATAATAATAAAGGCTAATATGCTAATTAGACCAGACAACATCCTTCTGGACAACATTCCCTCAAAGCCAGGGCTTCCAGGGAAGCCGTGCCGGCAGCAGGGGGAAGGAAGGCCTGCTCTTGCACGAATTTTGGGCACCGTGCCTTTAGTACACTAATAACCAACCTCTCCTTGCCCATCGTTGTGAAATCAGAAGCAGAGGCATCGCGTGAAAAGTGTGTCCCATGGCTAAGAGCGTGGGCCTGTGGACCAAAGGGTCCCGGGTTCGATTCCAGTCAGGGGCACATGCCTGGGTTGCGGGCTCAATCCCCAGTGGAGGGGGGGGGGGGCGTGCCGGAGGCAGCGATCCCTGATTCTTTCTCATCATCGATGTTCCTATCTCTCCCTCTCCCTTCCTCTTTGAAATCAATTAAAAAAAATAAATTAATTAAAAATAATACATGTCCCGTGTTGAGCATTGACACTCTGGTCTGACCCCTTGCTGGCCTTGCTGGGCTGGTCGAAACCCGCTGGGGAAGCACAAGGGATTCGGGGTGAGTCCAGTCTCCCCCCGACCCAACCCCCGCCCCCAGCTCCGAGGGCCCCGATTTCCCAGGAGGCCCCGCGCTTGCACAATTGCTGCGGCTCAGGCCTGATCTTTGCAGACGCTGGTTCCCGTGACGGCGTCACGCCTCGGCGGCTGGGACGCGCCCAGGTGTTTGCGAGGCGCCTTTGAGTGTCTGCTTCGCGCACACGCGGGGGCTGTGAGCCTGCGAGGCGCGGGGAAGGCATCGGATGGCATCGTCTGCGCACCCACATGTCTGGCTCCGTGGGCGTGTTTGGCCGGGGAGCCGTGCCGGCCGGCTTGGTAGCAACGGGCGTGTCCATGGCAACCGGGCCCGCGTTGCCATGGAGACGCGGTGCTTTGGCGGGAAGCCAGTGCAGGGAGCGCATTGGAATGGGGCCCGGGGAGAGCAGCGCAGCACCTTTGCGCGGGGACAGATGGCTGCAGGCGCCGCGGTAAATGGGGGGAGGGGGCCCCACAGAGAGAAGGCGGCCGCAGACCATCACAACGGGGGGTCCTGATAGGATCTGTCCTGGCGCGCCCCTCAACTGAGCAAAGGAAGCTGCAGGATTCCACCTCCTAAGCAGTTCCCCCAAGATGACCATGTGCCAGTTAAACAAATAAAAGACATTCCAGCCCGGCCGGCGTGGCTCAGGGGTTGAGCGCCGACCTAGGAACCAGGAGGTCCCGGGTTCGATTCCCGGTCAGGGCACAGGCCCGGGCTGCGGGCTCCATCCCCAGTGTGGGGCGTACAGGAGGCGGCCGATCCGTGATGCTCTCTCATCACTGATGTTTCTATTTCTCTCTCCCGCTCCCTTCCTCTCCAGAATCGATAAAGATACATTTTTAAAAATTTCTTCCAAAAAAAACTATGAAAATGTGAATGAGGGACACAAACGGAGCCGACACGAAATGAACAGCATCATCTTGATCTTGGAGATCAGAGCTTCCACGAGGCTTCCCTCTCACGGTGTCTCAGGGAGGCAGCCGCTCACATCCTCGTGTCTTTTTTATTTTATCTTTTGTTTTTGCTTTCGGCAGCTCTGCATGCAGGAAACAGAGGGAGGGGTCGGCGTCTGGGATGTTGCCATGGTTGCGGGCTCTGGGGAACCTGCGATGAGACCGCGGATGGGGACGGAGGGCGCTGTGGACGGAGGGGGGCGGCCGCCTGGGGTGCAGGGCGCCTCCTGCTCCCCTGGCTGACCTGGTGCTGAAGTGACCCAGCTGCTCTGTGCAGCTGCCCCAGGAGAGCTGGTCACAGTCCTCTTTACAGGCCTGCAGCCGTGCTGGCATTCCTTGTATGTTCCATACGTGTGAGTGTGTGTGCATATGAGTGTGTGTATGTGTGAGTGTGTGTCTCTGTGTGAGTGCATGTGTGCATGTGTGTGCACATGTGTGCTAGTGTGAGTGTATGTGTTTGAGTGTGTGTCTGTATGTGTGCAGATGTGAATGTGAGTGTGTTAGTGTGAGTGAATGTGTGTGTATGTGTGACTGTGTGAGTGCATGTGTGCATGTGTGTGCACATGTGTGTTAGTGTGAGTGTATGTGTTTGAGTGTGTGTCTGTACGTGTATATGTGTGCAGATGTGAATGTGAGTGTGTTAGTGTGAGTATATGCATGGGTGTGTGTGTTTGTGTGTGTGAGTGTGTGTGAGCATATGTATGGGTGTGTGTGCATGTGAATGTGTGTGTATGTGTATAGGTGTGTGCATGCATGTGTGTCTCTGTGTGTGCATGTGTGTGCTTGTGTGTGAGTATATGTATGGGTGTGTGCGTGCATATGTGTGCATGTGAGTGTGTGTATGTGCGCGTGTGTGTGTGTGAATATAAAATAAACGAGCAGCCGTATAATCATCTCTTTGGTCTCGAAG
Source organism: Myotis nattereri (assembly GCF_964212035.1). NCBI lineage: Eukaryota > Metazoa > Chordata > Mammalia > Chiroptera > Vespertilionidae > Myotis > Myotis nattereri. Next base: position 1,715,267 of record NC_138097.1, on the reverse strand, counting down.
CTTCTTGGCATCCTGACACTTGCCTCCTTGCTCCTTAAACATTCCAGCCTCCCTGGTCCACCCGGGCAGCCCCGCGGCCTTTGCGGCCCCGCCTGTAACCAGGCTCTCCGGGCGGGGCAGCCATCCCCTGCTCCCGGGTGAGCCGGCTCCTGCAGGGCCAGGCTGCGCCGAGCTGGGGCTGCGCCTTCATGCGCCGGGCACCCCGAGCCCACACCCCCCCCCCGCACCCCGAGCCCACACCCCCCCCCCCACCGCACCCCGAGCCCACACCCTCCCCGCACCCCCCCGCACCCCGAGCCCACGCCGGCGCCAGGCCGGGCTGCTCACTGCTTCCCAGCTGCCCAGGGGGGAAACGCCAGGGTTTGTAGCATTTGCCAGTTTCCAGGGGGTGAAACTCCCCGCGTGGCTGATTTCAGGCCACGGAGAGCGTAACACTCGGCTCCCAAAATCCCTGACAACCTGACCTGCAGCTCCTGCAAACTGGCCCCAGGCAGCTCCCCCCGACAGCCTTCCGAAGGGTTTCCGGAAGATTCCCTGAGTAACTGGAGTGTTTTCTTGTTTATTTAATCCTCGCCAGAGAATATTTTCCCATTGATTTCTAGAGAGAATGGGAGAGGGAGAGACAGAGAGAAACATCCATATGAGCCCTGATCTGTGTGGCTCAGTGGATAGGGCATCCCCCTGCGGACTGAAGGGTCCCGGGTTCGATTCCAGTCAAGGGCATGTACCTTGGTTGCGGGCACATCCCCAGTAGGGGGTGTGCAGGAGGCAGCTGATCGATGTTTCTAACTATCCCCCTACCTTCCTCTCTGTAAAAAATCAATAAAATATATTTTAAAAGAAAAAGGAAAAGAAACATCGATGTCATAGAGACACATCGATGGATTCCCTCCTGCACACGCCCCGACCAGGGCCTGGGCTGGGGAGGAGCCTGCAACCCAGGTACGTGCCTTGATGGGACTCAAACCCAGGACCCTTCGGTCTGCAGGCCGACGCTCCATCCACTGAGCCACACCGGCCAGGGTCTGGCCTCTCCATTCTTACAGCCACCCCTTTAAACTACCAGGTCCCTCTGGCCGGTGAGCGGTGACATTGGTCAAGGATGATTTAGGTTCAAACTCCTGCTCATGCGAGGACGCAAATTAATACTGAAGAAATACACCGTTCATCCATTACATTAAAAAGTTTTGGGCCCCAGCGGGTTGCCTCCTACACGCCCCCGACCAGACCCGGGGAACCTGCCACCGGAGGCCCGTGCCCTTGACCAGAATCGAACCCGGGGCCCTTCAGTCAGCAGCCCGAGACGCTCTACCCACTGAGCCACACGGGCCAGGGCGAGAAGGTCCTTTTCATGGACGGTTTGCAGGTTCAAAAGGGCAAGAAACCGCGGGGCCGTTTGCAAAAGGGCGATTCGAGTCAGGATTCCACGCCCCGCGCCGGCCAGCGTGTCCCCGGGGCGCAGGGGGCCGGGGGGCGCGCGCGGGGGTGGGGGGGGCCCCCCCCCCCCGAGGCGCACCCGGAAACGGGTCCCGAGCGCTTTTCCATATGAAGGAAGCAGCGTCCTCCCGCCAAGAGCCGGCGCCTCCAGCCGGTCGGTTTCCAGGCAAACCCGCCCCGGGGAGGGGGCTGGGGGACGTGCAAAGATGAAGGGGTCACAGGGGAGAGAAGCCGGTACCCCCCCTTTTCCCCGCTCCCCTTTCCCCATCCCCGGCGCGTCTGGACTCACTTCCTCGCAGACGCGGGCGGCTGGGCGCAGCGCAGCGGGGGGCGGGGGGACCCCTCCATCCACAGGCAGCCCGCTGACTCCCTTTTTCCATAGAATGAACTCCGGAAACACCTTCTTTTCTTTTAAATATATTTTGATTGATGTCAGAGAGGCAGGGAGAGGGGGGGAGAGAGAGAGAAACGCCCATGATGAGAGAGAATCACCCATCGGCTGCCTCCTGCACGCCCCCCACTGGGGATGGAGCCCGCCACCCGGGGCCTGTGCCCTGGACCGGAATCGAAGCCGGGACCCTATCCACTGAGCCACACCGGCCAGGGCCAGAAAGGATGTCTCGTCCCTGATCCGAAGCAGAGAGGCGGGGTGACAGCCAGGGGCCCAGAGCGCTCCTCCTGGGGTGACCACAGCCTGACCTGCTTCCCGGGCCCGGCGCAACAAAGACCCCATTGAGGGGAGCGCGGGATGGAGCAGGAGGGACCCCCCGCCGACTTCCTCCTCCCAGACCCTCAAAGCGTCGCGTCTGCAAAATCCTCTTTTTTTAAAGAAGGACCATGTGGGTTGCTGGGGGGACCCCTGGGAATTTAGGGAGAATTTCCTTGTGGGGCGCAGACCCTGACCTGCCAGACAGCCGGGGCCTCCCCGAGCAGCCACGGGTGGGCGCGCTGCAGTCGGGGGTGTTGTGCGCATGCGGAAGTCTTTGCACACTTGGTCCCCGGCCCCCCTTCTCGCCTGCGGGTCTGGCAAATGCATTACCTCGGGGTGAGACACGCCGGCTGTAGGATCAGTTACAGTCCCATCGGCGGCTGGGCAGGGACCCAAACGGGCCATGCGAACTGGCCCCGCCTCAGTTTCTTTGCCTGAGAAATGGGTCGAATGCCTGCTCCGTAGGCTGGTGAAGAGAAGGAAGGGAGAGCAGGAAGCTGGGGCCTGATGCCTGGGGTTCAGGGAGTCGGGGCTCCCCTCCCTTCTCCCACCCAGACGCAGCCCGGGGTCTAACGGGAGTGTGTACAGCACATCCGGGCAGATGAGAAAGTGCTGGAGGCCTCGCCTTGGGGATAGAAAGAATGGTCTGAAACCACGGGCCAAAAATGCCTTGCAGAATTTGCGTTGTAAAATGTCTTTGGTTTAAAACCACGGGATCAGCCTGGCCGGGGTGGCTCAGGGGTTGAGCATCAACCTATATGAACCAAGAGGTGACGGTTCGATTCCTGGTCAGGGCACACGCCCGGGTTGCGGGCTCAATCCCCAGTGCGGGACGTGCAGGAGGCAGGCGATGCATGATGCTCTCTCATCATGGATGTTTCTCTCTCTCTGCCCCTCTCCCTTCCTCTCTGTCTGAAATCAATAAAGAAATATATTTTAAAAAAACCCACATATGAGCCTGGCCAGCGTGGCTCAGTGGGCTGATCATCCACCTAAGAACCTGGAGGTCAGGGTTTGATTGCCGGTCAGGGCACAGGCCCGGGTTGTGGGCTCCATCACTAGTGTGGGGCGTGCAGGAGGCGGCCGATCCATGATCCTCTCTCATCATGGATGTTTCTCTCTCTCTCTCTCTCTCTCTCTCTCTCTCTCTCTCTCTCTCTCTCTCTCCCTCTCCCTCTCTGACATCAATACAAATATTCAATAAAAATATATTTAAAATAAATAAAAATAAATAAAAAAAAAACCCACACTTGCAAAAAAGGCCGAAGTGAAACCAAGATGCGCTGAAACCCGGGCAATGCTTGGAGCAGAGCGAGGCCGCGAGTATCACAAAACCAACGACCTCCGGCCTCCGCACGGAGCTCACCTCCCATGTTGAACTCCGTCCAGATTCTGTTGTCTCCGCACAGAAGGCAGATGGTTTCGCAGCCACGGAAACCCCATTGCCACCAGGACCCGGAGGTAGACCAGGTGGGAACAGAATAACTTAAAGGGCAGCGCAGGGCCTGGCTGGGGAGGGAGGTCACATCTGTGTTAAACAGGGGCCAGGAGTGTGGCATTTGTCCTGCGTGGGGGCTGCACACCCTCGGATTTGCAGAGATCTGTCGGCGCCTGGATGCCCAAAGACAAAGGAGAGCTTGTTTAAGACCCTGAACTTGGTGCCTGGCCCGTGTGGCTCAGTGGTTGAGCGTCGACCTATGAACCAGAAGGTCACGGTTCGATTCCCGGTCAAGGGCACAGGCCCGGGTTGTGGGCTCCATCCCCAGTGCAGGGCGTGCAGGAGGCAGCCGATCCAGGATTCTCTCTCATCATGGATGTTTCTCTCTCCCCCTCTCCTTTCCTCTCTGAAATCAATACAAATATATAAAAAATACATATTTTGGGGAATAAACAACCATTTCAGTCAGAAACCTCCCACTAGAAGCTCTGGACAGACCCTCAGACACCCCAAGCTCGCACCGGGGGAAGGGGAGTCCCCCTGTCCACCAGGCCTCAGAATGTCCCAGAGACGCACCAGCCTCTTGAGGACATTATTTTAAGAAAAAAAAAAAATGCCTGGTTTATCCGTTAACATCATTCCAGACGTCTTTCTATGCGTACATTGTCCTGCAGCTGTCATTCTGCCCGTCCTGCTGCCCAGGGGAGGGAGGTGGCCAGCGGGCGGTAAGGTTGCAGCTCAGCCTGTGTAACCGTAGCGGTAAGCGGTTGGTCCTCCCAGCCCGTTCTCCAGAGCGCTGCATTTTGGTGAAATTTTCCCCTAGAATTGTGTATTATTATAGACTAGGGGCCTGGTGCACAAAATTCGTGCACGGGTCGGTTCCCTAGGCCCAGCGGGGCCAATCAGGGCCTTCCTTCCCGACTACTGGCTGCTGGCTGAGGCCTGCCTTCATTCTGCGCTGCCCCCTGGTGGTCAGCGCACGTCATAGTGAGCGATCAAACGCCTGGTCTCCTGGTCGAACTCCCGAGGGGACACTTTGCATATTAGCCTTTTATATATATATATATATATATAGATATAGATGGTTTTCTATTTAATAATTATAAGTCAGGCTTTGGTTTAAATGTTGGAAGACAACAGCAGGTAAATGGATTTGCATAGATTTGCTGTCTTAACCCCAAAGTGGCCTGATCAGATTTCTTATGAATAGAGTCGCCCAATTATCTATATATATAAAAGTTTAAGCGACCGTTACGACCAAACCACCGGAATGACCTGTTGACCAGTTGCTATGATGCTCTCTGACCATCAGGGGGCAGGTACTCAATGCAGGAGCTGCCCCCTGGTGGTCAGGGAGCTCCCACAGCCAATCTCCTGCTGGCCCCCCAATCAGCCCCAATGGAGGGGCCGGCTAGTCAACCTCCTGCAGCCCCTCCCCCTGGCCGGCCGGCCCCGGATAGGCCTTGATTGCTGGCCAGGCTGAGGAACCCCACCTGTGCACAAATTTGTGCACTGGGCCTCTAGTAAAATATAACAACCCTTGCCCTGGCTGGTGTGGCTCAGTGGATAGAGCATTGGCCTGCAGACTGAAGGGTCCTGGGTTCGATTCTGGTCAAGGGCATGTACCTTGGTTGCAGGCTCCTCCCCGGCCTCGGCCCTGGTCGGGGCATGTGCAGGAGGCAACCCAACAATGTGTCTCTCTCACATTGATGTTTCTCTCTGTCTCTCCCTCTCTCTTCCTCTCTCCCTAAAAATCAATGGAAAAATATCCTCAGGTGAGGAGTAACCAAAAAAAAACACCTAATAAAATAAAATAAAATAAAATAAAATAAAATAGAACGACCCAATTTACTTGGTAGACTCTTGTGTATCATTCTGCTCCCCATAACCTAAGGCTCACATTCAAAACGTGTGTCAGCCCTGGCCGGTGTGGCTCAGTGGATAGAGCGTCGGCCTGCGGACCGAAGGGTCCCGGGTTCGATTCCCAGTCAAGGGCACATGCCCGGGTTGTGGGCTCGATTCCCAGTAGGGGGCGTGCAGGAGGCAGCCGATCCATGGTTCTCTCTCATCCTTGATATCTCTCTTTCCCTCTCCCTTCCTCTCTGAAATCAATACAAATATTTAAAAAAAAATGTTTTTTAAAAGCCAGTGTTCCAGCAGTTTAGATAAAAGGACTTTCCTATCTTCCCCTTTACGGTTCCACCTTTTTGGAGGCGAGTATATGTATCTGTTGGACTCCTCAGAGCTTTATCGCCAAGCGGACCTGCCGGCCGCACGCTGAAGACGTGGCGTTTCTCCCGTCCGCGGCGCCACAGTTTCTTGTAATAAGAAACATATGCGAGGAGGGTGTTTTTTTTGTTTTTTTTTTCCAACAACGTCTAGACTCGGGGTCGCTCCCAGGCGAGCTCCCAGGTGTGCATCGAAGCCGCACAGACCGCTGACTTCATCCCGGAGGCTGGGGGGCAGGCGTGGCCTGACCGTGACGGGGGGTCCTGGTTCTGCGGGGGGTCGGAAGCTGGACAGCCTGGCCCGACGGGAATGGGGGAGTCCTGGGGCTGGGGGGCAGGCGTGGCCTGACCGTGCCCGGGGGGTCCTGGTTCTGCAGGGGTCGGAAGCCGGACAGCCTGGCCCGACGGGAATGGGGGGCCCTGGGGCTGGGGAGCAGGCATCGCCTGACCGTGGCGGGCGGGTCCTGGTTCTGTGGGGATCGGAAGCCGGACAGCCTGGCCCGACGGGAATGGGGGGCCCTGGGGCTGGGGGGCAGGCGTGGCCTGACCGTGCCCGGGGGGTCCTGGTTCTGTGGGGATCGGAAGCCGGACAGCCTGGCCCGACGGGAATGGGGGGCCCTGGGGCTGGGGAGCAGGCATCGCCTGACCGTGGCGGGCGGGTCCTGGTTCTGCGGGGGATCGGAAGCTGGACAGCCTGGCCCGACGTGAATGGGGGAGCCCTGGGGCTGGGGGGCAGGCGTGGCCTGACCGTGCCCGGGGGGTCCTGGTTCTGCAGGGGTCGGAAGCCGGACAGCCTGGCCCGACGTGAATGGGGGAGCCCTGGGGCTGGGGGGCAGGCGTGGCCTGACTGTGACGGGTGGTCTCCTGGTTCTGCGGGGGTCGGAAGCCGGACAGCCTGGCCCGACGTGAATGGGGGGGCCCTGGGGCTGGGGGGCAGGTGTGGCCTGACCGTGACGGGCGGGTCCTGGTTCTGCGGGGGTCGGAAGCCGGACAGCCTGGCCCGAAGGGAATAGGGGAGCCCTGGGGCTGGGGGGCAGGCGGCGTCTCTCTGATGGCCCGGGGGTGCGTGGCTGGGGTGCCCCTCTCCCTCATCGGCCTCTGCCGTGTCCCTGAGCCCCGGGAAGGGCCCCGTCGGGCGCGGTGCACAGGGTCGCAGGACGCCTGGGGTCGCAAATCTCCAGCTGCTTCGTGGCTCGAATCCCGCGTGAAGCTCACATCCACGCGACTGTGCTGAGATCTGAGTCGCAGACACCCAGGCCGGGCTGACTCACCACAGAAGCTCATCCATGCGCCCCTCCTCCTCCTTGGACTACACTCTCTCTGTGGTTATTAATCCTCAACCGAGGCTATTTTCCCATTGATTTATACTTAATTTTTTAAAATATGTATTTTTATTGGTTTCAGAGAGGAAGGGAGAGGGAGAGAGAGGAACATCCGTGATGAGAGAGAATCATGGATCGGCTGCCTCCTGCATGCCCTGCACTGGGGATCGAACTCGCAACCCGGGCCTGTGCCCTGAGCGGGAATCGAACCCGGGATCCTTCAGTCTACAGGCCGACGCTCTATCCACTGAGCCACACCGGCCAGGACACCCATTGATTTTTAGAGAGAGTGGAAGGGAGAGGGAGAGAAACATCGATGTGAGAGAAACACATGGATGGGTTGCCTCCTGCAGGCGCCCCAAACCAGGGCCGGGGCCGGGGAGGAGCCTGCAACCGAGGTCTCTGCCCTTGACTGGAATCGAACCTGGGACCCTTCAGTCCCCAGGCCGATGCTCTATCCACTGAGCAACACCGGCCAGGGCCCTGTGTGGTTTTTTCATTGCTGACTGTTGGGCCTGGGACACAGACCTTCACGGCTGGAATACTGGTTTGCAGACGTTGTTCTGGGAAATACATCGCCTCCAGCATGTGCAAGGATGGGCGGGGAGGGGGGGGGGAAGGGAGGTGTTTGCTTGGTTAGGGGGTGGGGGGGATAGCAGTCCGTATCCACAGTCTTGCCTTCCATTGATCGCGATCTTCTGATCTTCGCCTCCGTGATCCCAATCATCTCGACACTAGAGGCCCGGTGCACAAAATTCGTGCACTGGGGGGCGTTTACCACAGCCCAGCCTGCACCCTCTCCAATCTGGGACCCCTTGGGGGATGTCCAACAGGGATTGGGCCTAAACTGGCAGTCGGACATCCCTCTCACAATCCGGGACCTCTGGCTCCCAACCGCTTGCCTGCCTGCCTGCCTGATTGCCCCTAACCCCTCTGCCTGCCAGGCTGATCGCCCCTAACCACTCCCCTGCCGGCCAGATCACCCCCAACGGCCCTCCCCTGCAGGCCATCTTGTGACATCGTGGTGGCGGCCGTCTTGTGATGACATGGGGTGGCCATCTTGTGGTGTGAGGGCGTGATGGTCAATTTGCATATTGCCTCTTTATTATATAGGCTTCCACAGACATCACTCCGGCCCCTGCTATGATGTCATCACACTGATGGGGTCCGACGGACAGCAGTTCACAGTCCTCTGGGGGTGGGACTGTGACACAGGCGGGCCAGGCTGTGGGCCACAGAACCCCTGAAAATCCAGGTGCCCATCCGCTCAGGGAGGGCGTTCAGGGACCCTGGGGCACAGATGTGCGCCCTGTGGAGCCCCAGCAGCTGCAGGCTGAGCCCCAGTGAGGGTGGCGACCAAGCCACACCCCCTTGCCTACACTGCCTTGAACTTGTGGGGAGCCTTTCCCCCATTTCCTCACAGAGGAGCTTCTTAAGCTGTCAGCGCTTCGTGACAACTCACATGAGTGTGTCCTTGTTTTTTTAAAATATATTTTTATTAGAGCATGATGCTAGTGAAATAAGCCAGTCGGAGAAAGATAAATATCACATGATCTCACTCATGTGTGGAATATAATGAACAATATAAACTGATGAACAAAAATAGAACCAGAGACAGAGGAGCATCGATCAGACCGTGAACCTCAGAGGGAAGGTAGGAGAAGGAGGGGCTAAGGGGGAGAGATCAACCGAAGGACTTGAATGCATGCATATAAGCCCGACTAACGGACACAGGCAACAGGGGGGTGAGGGCATGAGTGGGGGGGATGGGGGTAACATGGGGATAAGGACACATATGTAATACCTTAATCAATAAAAAAATTTTTAAAAATAAAGAAAATAAATATATTTTTATTGATTTCAGAGAGGAAGGGAGAGGGGGAGAGGGAGAGAGAGAGAAACATCCATGATGAGAATCATGGATCGGCTGCCTCCTGCGCACCCCCACAACCTGGGCATGTGCCCTTGAGTGGAATTGAACGCGGGATCCTTCTGTCCGCAGGCCGATGCTGTATCCACTGAGCAACACCAGCCAGCACCTGGGTCCCTTCTTTCCACGTTCAAGGAGGAGCTGGTCATGACTGAGGCGTGATCTGCTGAGTCCGCGATCCCACGGCCCTCTGCCAGGACTGGGTCCAGACGGGAGGCGACAGCGAGCTAAATCCATATCTCGACTTCCTTCGGGCACCTAGTTCTCTCACCCCAACCTTTTCCCGGCTTTTGTGGGGTTTGCCCTGTTTACGGAATTTTTTTACGAATCATTTCGTGGAACCTTTCAGGTGGAGATGGAACTGTTTTGATTGAAACTGCCATCTTCTTCAGAGCTGATAGGTGTGCTTTATTCAATGAAAGGAATGCTGTGTTTTAAAATTTTGTGGTCTAATGATACCTTTATTAGATGTTGTAAAATCCTATATAATAAAACCCTAATATGCAAATCAACTGAACGGCAAAACGACCAGTTGGTATGATGTGCACTGACCACCAGGAGGCAGACGCTCAATGCAGGAGCTGCCCCATGGTGGTCAGTGCGCTCCCACAGGGGGAACGCTGCTCAGCCAGAAGCTGGGCTCAGGGTGGGGAGTGGGCCTAAGCTGGCAGGCAGACATCCCCCAGGGGTGTCCCAGACTGCGAGAGGGCACAGGCCAGGCTGAGGGATCCTCTCCCTAACCCCCAGAGCACGAATGCCGAGCACTGGGCCTCTAGTCCTATCTAATACTAGACAAACATTGTAGTTAGCCGTACCTTCGCTATGCCTCCCATTGGCTAATCAGCGTGATATGCAAATTAACCCAACCATGGTGGCGGCCGGAAGCCATGCAGCTGAAGCGAGCAGGAAGCTTGCTTGCTCCAGTGATGGAGGAAGCCAAGATTCCCCGCCTGCCGCAGCCTGGCTCTGAGCTCCGAAAGCAACAAAGTTTCAATTATAGAAGCTAAACAAACCCCAGATACCTACTTTCAGCAGGCTGTGGCCTCAGAGCTGGAGCGAGCAGGAGCCTGGCTCTCAGCTCCAGTGATAGCAACAAAGTTTCAATTATAGAAGGTAAATAAATCCCAGAATAAAAAAAGAAAAAAAGTAGAGGCTGGGAGCTTCAGGCTCAGGCCAGCCTGAAAACAGCCCTCAGCCCCTCACCCAGACTGGCCAGGAACCCCAGTGGGGACCCCCACCCTAAAGGGGGTGTGACCAGCCTGAAAACAGCCATCAGCCCCTCATCCAGGCTGACCAGGAACCCCAGTGGGGATCCCCACCCTAAAGGGGGTGTGACCAGCTGCAAACAGCCATCAGCCCCTCACCCAGGCTGGCCAGGCACCCCAGCGGGACCCCCATCCTGATCTGGGACACCCTTCAGGGCAAACCAGCCGGCCCCCACCCATGCACCAGGCCTCTATCCCATATAGTAAAAGGGTAATATGCAAACTGACCCTAACAGCAGAAGGACTGGGAATGACTGGTCACTATGACACACACTGACCACCAAGGGGCAGATGCCCAATGCAGGAGGTTCCCCCTGGTGGTCAGTGTGCTCCCACATGGGGGAGCTCTGCTCAGCCACAAGCCAGGCTAATGGCCTCCAGCACAGTGGTGGTGGTGGGAGCCTCTCCTGCCTCCTCAGCAGCGCTAAGGATGTCCGACTGCAGCTTAGGCCTGCTCCCCGCTGGCAAGTGGACATCCCCCGAGGGCTCCCAGGCTGACAGAGGGATGCCTGACTGCCAGCTTAGGCCCAATCCCCTGGGGAGTGGGCCTAAGCCAGCAGGTGGACATCCCCCAAGGGGTCCCAGACTGCAAGAGAGCACAGGCCGGGCTGAGACCCCCCGCCCGAGTGCACAAATTTGTGCACTGGGCCTCTAGTTAATAAATAATAATGCACAAATCCAGGTGACTACATGATGACTCAAATTAATATGTGCATAATGAGCCCTAGCTGGTGTGGCTCAGTGGATAGAGTGTCAGCCTGCAGACTGAAGGGTCCCAGGTTCAATTCCGGTCAAGGGAGGGGGTGGGGTGGAGGGAGGGGGCTCTGCCTGGGATGGTGAGCAGGCTGCTGCGTCTCCCAGCGCTTGCAAAGGAGACGTTCTATTCAGCGAGAGCCTTGAGACCCCGTGCACATGCGAAGCATCCTACTTTCTTGTCCCCAGGATGGTGGTCTGTTTTATTGTAAAACTAGAGGCCCGGTGCATGAAATTCCTGCACCGGGGAGTGTCCTCAGACCAGCCTGCACCCTCTCCAATCTGGGGCCTCTCGGGGGATGTCCGACTGCCGGTTTAAATCAGCCGTTGGACATCCCTCTCGCAATCCGGGACCGCTGGCTCCTAACCACTTACCTGCCTGCCTGCCTGATCGCCCCTAACCACTCTGCCTGCCATCCTGATCAACCCCAACTGCCCCCGCATCTGTCCTGGTCGCCCCTAACTTCCCCCACTGCCGGCCTGGCCGCCCCACACAGCCTGCTGTTCAGTTGTTACTGTGACTGTGATGGCGTCCTGGACAATTTGCATATTCCTCTATTATTAGTACAGATACCCCCTAGTTGATTTGACTGAGTAGATAGAGCCTCGGCCTGTGGACTGAAGGGTTCCGGGTTCAATTCCGGCCAAGGGCACATACCTCAGTTGCAGGTTCGATTCCCGGCCCTGGTCAGGACATGTGCAGGCAGGAGGCAACCAACCTATGTGTCTCTCTCACATCGATGTTTCTCTCTGTCTCTCCGCCTCCCTCCCACTCGCTCTAAAAATCAATGTGAAATATCCTTGGGTGAGAATTACCAATAAAATAAAATAAAATAAAATAAAATAAAATAAAATAAAATAAAATAAAATAAAAACACCAACCCCTCTCTAAGACTGCCGAGGACTCAGGCTGCTATCCCACTTGGCCCCATTTTTAATTCTGTCACTATCCCCTCCTTGTAGGAGAGCGATTCTGACCTCCCTGGACTTTTGTCCCTCTGTCCAGTTCAGTTTGTCTCTCTGTCCACTTCATGCTCAGCTGATAAAGACGCTACTAGGCCTGGCCAGCGTGGCTCAGTGGTTGAGCGTCGACCTAGGAACCAGGAGGTCCCAGTTCAATTCCGGTCAGGGCACACGCCCAGGTTGTGGGCTCGATCCCCAGTAGGGGGTGTGCAGAAGGCCACCAAAGGTTCTCTCTGCTTTCCTCTCTCTCTCTAACAAAAAAAAAAAAATCAATAAACTATTCTTTAAAAAAAAAATAGCTCCATATCTCATAGCGTACAAGGTAACTTTCAAATACGTTCAAGAGTTCAATTATAATAATAAAATTATAGAAACTGTAGAAAATAAAATATTTTCTAAACTTACATCAAATTGACCATCACATTTCTAGAAATGATAGAAAAGTCACAGTTAAAGCTCAATGAATTCGATTTATATTTATGTACCCTGACCGGGAATCAAACCGTGACCTCCTGGTTCATAGGTCTACACTTTATCCAACTAAAATATCTCTCTATATAAAAGCCTAATATGCAAACTGTCCCTTTGGGAATTCAACTGCTCGCTATGACGTGTGCTGACCACCAGGGGGCCGCTAGGGATCCTACCGGGGCATGAATTTCATGCATTGGGCCTCTAGTTTTATATAAGAAAGAATGAAAAGTAAAAGAAAGTTAAGATAACAGCAGAAGACATCTGTAACAAATACGACAAAGAGAATATTGTACATTTCATTAAAAAATTATTTCCTTTTGTATGAGAGAAGTTACTTTTTATTTTCAAACTGTTACTTGCCAATTTTTTTCTTTATTAATCTGCAGGAGATTTTAAGAGATGTGTAGTGAATCATTGTCTGCCATCTATCTTACAAATATATTTTATCTTTTCAGTTGTTTTAAAAATTATTTTGTGGTTCTGTAAATGTTTGTGAAACACAGATCTATTGGTCATTTTGTTTATAATTTCTGCCTTTCGCAGGGGTCACCTAAGACCATCAAAAAACACATCTATAGCCAACACCAGTTTGGCTCAGTGGATAGAGCGTCGGCCTGCAGAATGAAAGGTCCCGGGTTCGATTCCGGTCAAGGGCATGCACCTTGGTTGCGGGCACATCCCCAGTAGGAGATGCACGGGAGGCAGCTGATCAAAGTTTCTCTCTCATCGATGTTTCTAACTCTCTGCCCCTCTCCCTTCCTCTCTAAAAAATCAGTAAAATATTTATTTAAAAAAAGGCCTTCCCCACCTCATATGATAGAAATTCACCTACATTTTATGCTTTTTGTCTACATTTTCTTAAATTCATTGGGGGAACATCCTATCTAATAAAAGAAAAACATGGTAATTAGCCGTACGTCCGCTACCCTTCCCATTGGCTAATCAGGGCAATATGCAAATTAACTGCCAGCCAAGATGGCGGCCGGCAGCCAGGCAGCTTGAAGCTAACATGAGGCTTGCTTGCTTCAGTGATGGAGGACTCCAATGTTCCCCGCCTGCCTGGCCGGCCTCTGAGCCTGCAGTTTTAAACATTGTTACAAATATAGAAGCTAAACAAACCCCCAGAAACCTGCTTTCAGCCAGCTGGGATATCAGAGCTGGAGTTGATACAGTGTTTCGATTATAGAACCTAAACAAACCAGATACCTGCTTTCAGCAGCAGAGGTCTCAGAGCTGGAGCCAGAGCTAAAGCTGGCCCAGAATAAAAAAAAAAAAAAAAAAGAAAGAAAGAAAAAAAGGAGCGGTTGGGAGCTTCAGTCACCGCCAGCCTGAAAACAGCGCTCAGCCCCTCACCCTGACTGGCCAGGCACCCCAGTGGGGACCCCCACCCTGAAGGGTGTGTGACCAGCTGCAAACAGCCATCATCCCCTCATCCAAGCTGGCCAGGCACCCCAGTGAGGATCCCCACCCTGATCCGGGACACCCTTCAGGGCAAACCAGCCGGCCCCCACCCGTACACCAGGCCTCTATCCTATATAGTAAAAGGGTAATATGCCTCCCAGCACCGGGATCAGCGGAGCCGAGAGGCCTCCTGGCACCGGGATCAGCGTGACAGGGGGCAGCGCCCAAACCCCCTGATCGCCCTGCGGCTCTGTTCGTGACAGGAGAAGACGCCCCAACCCCCTGATCAGCCCTACTCTGTGCCTGATAGGGGGAAGCTCCCCAACCCCCTGATCGCCCTGCGGCTCTGTGTGTGACAGGGTGTGGCGCCCCAACCCCCTGATCGGCCCTGCTCTGTGGGTGATAGAAGGCGGTGCCCCAACCCCTCTCCCCACCACGGGCCCTGCTCTGTGTGTGACGGGGTAGAGCCATAACCTCCCTATTGGCCCTGCCCTGAGTGTGACAGTGGCGGTGCCCCAACCCCCTGATCAGCCCTGCTCTGTGTGTGACAGGGTACAGAGCCCCAACCCCCTGATGGGCCCTGCTCTGTGAGTGACAGGGGGAAGCTCAACAACCCCCTGATTGGCCCTGCTCTGTGCATGACAGGGGGGAGCTCCCCAACCCCCTGATTGGCCCTGCTCTGTGCGTGACAGGGGGTGGCGCTGCAACCTCCCCATCGACCCTGCCTTGAGTGTGACGGGGGCGGTGCCCCAACCCCCCAATCGGCCCTACCCTGAGCCTGACTGGGGGTGGCATCGCAACCTCCCAATCTGCCCTGCTCTGTGCATGACAGGGGGTGGAGCCCCAACTCCCCAATCAGCCCTGCTCTGAGCCCGACCAGGGGCTGCACCTAGGGATTGGTCCTGCCCTCTGCCACCTGGGAGTGGGCCTAAGCCAGCAGGTCGTTATCTCCTGAGGGGTCCCAGACTGAGAGAGGGCACAGGCCAGGCTGAGGGATCCCCTTCCCCCCTGAGTGCACAAATTTTTGTGCACCGGGCCTCTAGTCCTATATAATAAAAGGCTAATATGCAAACGGTCCCCTCGACCAGAAGTTGGACCAGGGGATGAGGCCGGCCGCCGGCCAACCACCGGCAGCCCCTGCCCCCAGCCGGCCCCTCCCATGATCGGCCCCCCCACCCGATTGGGGGTGTGGCTCATACATGCTTCTTGGAGAGTTTTGACCTTGAGCAGAAGAGAGAGGGACAGACAGGCAGACAGACAGGCAGACAGACAGACAGAGACACGGCAGGCTCCGTGCACCGGCAATGCCTGCAACCCCCTTTCTCTTCTCTGCCGCCTGAGCAGACAGCGGGCCAGAGTTATCGTCCCCTGTGCACCTCCTCCCGTTCTTAAACCTTCTTTATTGGCACTTTGCGTGGGAGAAGCCGTAGCGAGTTAAGGATGCATTTTAGGAGCGTTTGCCGGGCCCATGTGCTTGCCAATCGTGCTCCCACGGGGCGGGGGGTGGGGGGCCGCTAAGGTGGAGCCCCCCCAGGCCTCCCGATCCCTTCCCAGCCTCCTCTCCGGCCTCGCAGTCCCGGGGCCTCCTCTGGGAGCCCGTGCAGACCTCACAGGCGCCAGTGCGAACGACTCACGCTCTGAGAGACGGCGCCTGCCCTGGCCGGTGTGGCTCAGTGGATAGCGCCTCGGTCCGTGGACCAAAGGGTCCCAGGTTCGATTCCGGTCAAGGGCATGGACCTGGGTTGTGGGCTTGATCCCCAGTAGGGGGCGTGCAGGAGGCAGCTGATGGATGTTTCTCTCTCGTTGATGTTTCTAACTCTCTATCCCTCTCCCTTCCTCTCTGTAAAAAATCAATGAAATATATTTTTAAAAAAATAGCCATGGCCGGTGTGGCTCAGTGGATAGAGCCTCGGCCTGCAGACTGAAGGGTCCTGGGTTCGATTCCCGGTCGGGGCACAGGCCCGGGTTGTGGGCTCCATCCCCAGTAGGGGTCGTGTAGGAGGCAGCCGATCCATGATTTTCTCCCATCATTGATGTTTCTCTCTCTCTCTCTCTCTCTCTCTCTCTCTCTCTCTCTTTCTCTCTCCCCTCCTCTCTGACATCAATAGAAATGTATTTTTTAAAAATGTGTGTCTATTTGTCCCGTAAATATTTCATGCTTTTTATGATTTGCCTTTGAATAATTTGGCACCAACATCGTTGTTAGGTCCCTTAATGTCCGACTTCCATTTCTAAGAGTGGACTCTTCTCCTGGCACAGACGGAGCCCAGCGAATAGCTGCTGATCGATGCGAGAGCGCCTCGCTTTCCTATTTTCGTTAATGTGCTTTGTTCCCTTTTAATTACTTCTCTTTTAATTTTTAGCATTTGCCCTTTTGTAGTTAAACTTGGGCATCCTCCCATCAGCACAAGTTCTGAGCGGATGGTTTCATCTGTTGTGATTGTTTTAATTTTTCCATTGGTGGTTAACGGGTTTCAAACTTTGATTTTTGTTTATTTTAAATAAATCTTTATTGATTTCAGAGAGGAAAGGAGGGGGGAAAGAGAGATAGAAACATCCATGATGAGAGAGAATCACGGATCGGCTGCCTCCTGCACGTCCCCCACTGGGGATCGAGCCTACAACCCGGGCCTGTGCCCTTGACCGGAATCGAACCCAGGACCCTTCAGTCCGCAGGCCGACGCTCTATCCACTGACCCACACCGGCCAGGGCCAAACTTTTAATTTTACCTTTTAAAGTCCTGATTTGTATATATTTTTTTTGCCCCCTTTAATCTCTCTCTGTTTCACTTATAAATTCTTTTTTTAAAAAAATAGATGCCAGCTCTCTTTATTGTTATTGTGATTATGATTGCTATTATTACTGGTGTTTTATTATTTTATTTTAATATTATTCTGTATTACTTTCAGGTGCACATAGCGGTTAGACAAGCATATACTTTACAGAGTGGCCCCCCTAATATTTCAAGTCCCCCCCCCCGGCCTGTACATGGCGATTACAATATTTTTTTCCCTCCATTGGCCTCTCCCCGGCCGCTCCCAGCCCCCCCCCCCCACCGCCGCCCTCACACCCCGAGTGTCTGTGCCCATTGGTTATGCTCATATGCACGCATACACGTCCTTTGACTGATCTCTTACCCCCCTCCCCCATCGCCTTCCCTCTGAGGTTTGATGGTCAGTTTGATGCTCTCTGTCTCTCGTTCTAATTCTAAATTCTTATATTTCTTTTCTTTTAAAATATATTTGTTATTGATTTCAGAGAGAAAGGGAGAGGGAGAGAGAGAGGGGGAGAAACATCAATGGTGCTTGTGTATTTCTCTTAAGGACATGTGTGTATTTCGTCTCCTCAAGAATCCATGCCCAGCCCTGACCGGTGTGGCTCAGTGGATAGAGCGTTGGCCTGCAGACTGAAGGGTCCCGGGTTCGATTCCGGTCAAGGGCATGTACCTTGTTTGCGGGCACATCCCCAGTGGGGGGCGTGCAGGAGGCAGCTGATGGATGTTTCTCTCTCATCGATGTTTCTGACTCTCTATCCCTCTCCCTTCCTCTCTGTAAAAAATCAATAAAAAAATATATTTTTAAAAAAATAAAAAGAATCAATGCCCTGATGGAAAATCACACCAGGACCTCCTGGTTCAAAGGTCGATGCTCAACCACTGAGCCACACTGGCCGGGCTCCATATACTCTTGAGAAGCAAATCGTGCCT
Source organism: Myotis nattereri (assembly GCF_964212035.1). Taxonomy (NCBI): domain Eukaryota; kingdom Metazoa; phylum Chordata; class Mammalia; order Chiroptera; family Vespertilionidae; genus Myotis; species Myotis nattereri. Next base: position 1,697,640 of record NC_138097.1, on the reverse strand, counting down.
GTGGATGGAAGCCCTAATGTTGGGGGCCAGATGTAAGCTGGCAAGGTCCTTGCACCTGAAGGGGCTAGCAAGGCTGGGACCCTTACCCGCACAGTTTTCCCAGACTTGTTTGGATGGCGATTATCAGTAGAATGGGAGTAACATTTGTAGAATGAGAACAGCCTTTCATAGCTTACCAAGAAGTCTGTAACTATTTACTGAGATATGCTGTACTGAGAACTTGTCCTTCTGCTGTATCTCTCCCTTAGAGATTAAGAGGAACAAAGAATACATTCCTCTTGACAGACCTCCGATTCAGTGTGTTGTGTATAAATAGGATTGTATAGCTAATAAACTCGCTTCAGTTCATCAAGAGAACTGGGGTCCTCCCGACCCCGCTTTCCTGTCTTTCTTTCTTTTCTCAATTCCCACCTCCCTGCCTCAGCCCGGCTCAACCCTGTCAGGCTGGCCCTGGCAGATCTGGCGCCCGAGCTAAGGGACTGAGGAACTGGGAAAAAGACGGTGAGGAACTCCGTCGGGCTTGGAGAGACGACGTGAGGATCTCCTCCGGATAAAGAGTGCACTCGTTAAGGTAACGGAGGAGCAATTTTTTGATAATCGGGAGTAAAGCATGGGGCAATTAGAATCTAGAGAAAATGCCCTTTATGGGCAAATGTTAAAGTTTATGTTCAATAGTAGAGGAACTAAGGTTAATGACAAGCAAGTAGAAAATTTTTTAAAATTCATTCAGGAGGTCTGCATTTCCTTATCGAATTTAATACGGGATTATTTAGATCCCAGGCATGACCATAATCAACCGTCTCTTAAGCCAGAAAAAAAGGAGAAGCAACGTGATAGCACAAAACAGGTGTCTAAAAAAGACAGTATATTAAAAAGAAATAATGTAACTTTTAAAGACAATTTAACTCCTCAAGATGAGGAGGATTTTGAGGAAGCTGCTGCTCTTTGTCATGATGATAATACAGGTATTGTTCAGGCAAAAGAGGAGGAAGAATGTTTTTCTGCTGGAACTGAAGAGGGTAGTGATATAGAAGATGTGTTGGAATGCTTTTTAGAAACATTAAAGCTTGTTGGCAAGAAAAAGAGAAGCCGCGGGGGCCGTTCCCGCCGCTCTCCGCTGCCTTGTGCAGCACCAGTTCCACTTTCCCCTCTCCAGATGGCCTTGCAGGAGGCACGGAAGTGTGGTGAGGAATTGGGCATTCACGCCTTCCCTGTTATGGAACGGGTTAATCCTCACACGGGACAGCGTGAGCGTGCTTATGACCCGCTTCCTTTTAAAACTTTAAAAGAGTTAAAAACAGCCTGTGCTCAGTATGGGCCCACTTCCCCTTATACTTTAACCATCTTGGAAACGATGGCCTCAGAGGCTCTCCCACCTAATGATTGGAGAGCTATTGCCAAGGCTTGTCTATCAGGAGGGGATTATCTCTTGTGGAAATCAGAATATGATGAAAAGGCTAAGGAACAAGCTTCTCGTAATCGAGCGGCCCAGATTAATATTTCTTATGAAATGCTGGTAGGGGAAGGAGTCTATGCTGATACCCACAATCAAATTCAATACCCCCAGGAAGCTTATGGACAGATTAATGGAGCTGGGGTCAGAGCCTGGAAAAAGTTACCCACCTTTGGTCAGAAACAGAGGCGCTCTCAAAAATTATTCAAGGGCCAGATGAAAAGTATCAGGATTTTGTCTCTCGGCTATTACAGGCTGTTGGCCGAGTAGTGGTGGATGGAGAGGCTGGCATGTTGATAGTTAAACAGTTGGCATATGAAAACGCCAACACTGCCTGCCAAGCTGCACTGCGGCCCTATCAAAGACAGGGGACTCTCTCAGATTATATCCGCATCTGCGCAGATATTGGTCCCTCATATATACAAGGAGTTGCCATTGCGGCTGCATTAAAGGGAACCACCATTGAAGGAATTCTTCAGCAACAATTTAGCACAGGGAAAAGTCAAACACACAAGTGTTACACTTGTGGAGGAACAGGACACATAGCAAAACAGTGTCCTTCTAATAAAGGGGTTAATAAAGGAAATGGCAGAGGTCCCAAGCAACCTGGACTATGCCCTAAATGTAAAAAAGGAAAACATTGGGCAAATGAGTGTAAATCTAAGACAGATATCCAGGGAAATTCTTTGCCTCAACACCAGTCGGGAAACTACCAAAAGGGGCCAGCCCAGCCACGGCAAATAACAGGGGCATTGTCTATTTACCCTCCTGTCCCTATGCCGTCTCAAGGCCAGCAGGCTACACAGCACCCAGTCTGCCCCAGAGAGCAAAATAGATACAAGAGCTATTCCGAGCAACCCCCGGGAGTGCTGGGCTGGACCTTGGATCCATAGAAATAAGACATTCTGTCTGCCCTGGGTGCTGCCCTTGCCTACTGAAATTAACAAAATATCATTAGATTTAAAACCTCCCACATAGAGAAGAAATGATGATTTCCTTGCATTTCTGATACAGCTACAGCAAATGCCACCAGATTTGAAATTTAAAAATGCGTCTGGGATTTCTGTACACGTGTAAAGAGAAAACTGGCTTGAAACTAAGGCGCGCATTGTCCGATTTTGGACATTTAGATAGAGTTTCAAGCTAAAATCTCTTTACAAATATACAAAATAAAACCCAAGACTGATTATTTCCTAAGTAAGATGGCAAAATTTAACCCAAAGGAAAAAAGATGCTGGCTATATTCTAGCAGCAGGATTGGCATTTCCATAATAAAGAACAGTTTTTAAATACTAATAAAGAATATTAAAAGGTTAATTTCAAGGCCAAAAAGTAAAGTCAGTAAAATTATCTCTGTTACAAAAATTTGCTAAAGAATGTGCCTTAAAATAATAAATTGAATTTAAATCTCAAGAATTATTAAAATATATTAATTATAAAAATCTAAGTAGCCCAGGTAAAAGACGGCTACGCCCTTTAATTAAGGCTGGCTTCCCAAAGCAGTTTCTAATAGAGGAAGGGCTAGCCTCCCTTCCCCCAACAGAGCAGGTAGGCCAAAAATTTCCTGCCAGTGACAACTTTAAAAAAGAGGCTTGCTTCCCAGTTTCCCATCCTTGGTAGAAAGAATGTAACTAATTTGCATTTTAATGGTTACCTGTTTTCAGTGACTGGCACCCCAAGGCTTAGGAGTTTACTAAATTAAATTAAATATTATGAAATAACAAAATGCTAAAATATTAATCTAAATGTCCCTCACAAAAAATCTAGAGGACAGAATTAAATCTATTTGATTATGTCATGTATTTTTGAAGTTTATTCTTAAAAATGTTACTGATTAGGAAATACTAAATATTTAACTTGCCAGCTAAGAGTCTAAAGTTCTGGTTACATAAATTGGGAGAAATCATATAATTATAATAAAATTTCAACATTTATCTAATTGAAAAAAGAGAATAAATTCTATAATCCCAACCAAAATTTTTAAATACAAAGATCAGTTTTAATTTAATTGATATCTCTTAATAATTATAAAAGGTATATAATCTTTAAATTATAAATACACATATATATTTAATAGTTTTTTAAGTTAGATTTCAAAAATATAATCAAGGAATGACTTTGGGACATTTCATGGGCCCTGAAATGTTTTCAAAAGTTTATTCTCTTTTCTTAAAAGATTTTTTAATAAAGCCAATCTAATATTCTTGAAATCACATAAAAAGCTTTATCAGATAAATATTAATAAATATATATTTTAAGTTTTTGCCTCTAAGAAAGGGCAAAACACGTTATTTTATTTAATATTTCTTAAAATACAGCAGTAGAATTTTAAGATATAATTTAAAATAACAAAAGCTCATTAATAATTTTTAATATTTTACAACAGCATATTAACATTTATTCCAAACAAGCTTACAAACTAATTGTTTGGCAGGAATTTAATGAAAACATAAAAGGATTTTATCCCTTCCACTGTGTGGAAGGCCGCCTGGGAAGGCACTTAAGCATTCTATATTGACCTCTCTTGCCCTTTTTGCCAAGGGGGTCCCTCTTCCAATTGTCCACAGCTGTTACCTAAGCTCTCTGTTCATACTGAGGTTGAAGCCTCATGGTGGCTGGTACCATGGATCTGTCTCTTGCCCAATGGCATAAGCTGGGCCCTCTCTAGAGAAGAAACCTGGGTTCCCCATGATCAATGCCGGGGCCCCGCCAGCAGGCGAGGGGATCCAAAGGCAGTTACTGGGCATGGAGGCCACAGGGGCATACGCTACCAAGGAGACAAAACTAAACCTCACATCGCCCTGCTTGGCCCCGGAGGATGGCTGGTTAGTCAACGACGGGTAAGACCCCTCTGGGAGGGGCAACCTAAGACAGGCACAGTCGCAGGGGGCCTCAGGGGAGAACTTGGGGGTCAACAGAGGTGGGGCAGAGATCCTCACCACACCAACTATGCAGGGGCTTGAACACTTGCCCCTTCTGAGGGAGGTCTCCTGCCCCCATGGCTGCTGCGCTTCCCATGCCCAGCTCAGATCGGGACCCAGGTAACAGAAAGAGACTTAGCCCAGCCGAGATCAATACCCAGATAACAGAGACTTAGCTAACAGCAGCTACCCTATATATAAATCTAGCTTAACACCAGGAATGCTCAGAGCCTTTTCAAGGATGCAAAATAATCCTTTCCATTAATATTTACAGTGTAAACTAAGATTGTTATTAGATTATTAAATTTAACAGTAAAATAGTAGTCAAGTTTTCAGATTAATTAAATTTTACTAATTAATATAAGTAATTATTCAAAAAGTATTAACCAAAATTTTCATTTCATGGACAAATTGCTTAACATACTATAAACCTAAAGCAGTCATATTTTTATACAAAAATTAAAATTTAAAGTTATCTAGACTACATTATATAATTTCCAAAAACCTCCTAATATTAAAAAATAAAAAAGGAGGGATAGTGGAATAATAACCTGTTAAGTAAATGAAAACCTGTTAAGTAAATGCCTTAATTGCTTTAATATTTTTACTTGAAAATTAATTTTTTCATTTATAATGCTAATAGCAAGACACCCATGAAAAACATACGTGGTGTCAAAATAGCCAAAGGATAATCGTTCGGACAAAAATTAAAAGAATCCCAAGTCTAAATTATAGATATGATTCCTTTATTAACCTTTGGTCGAGAATACATTTGTATATTTTCAGAAAACAACTCCAAGACCATGTGGATTCCTGCAACAGAGAGGAATTATCAGGACTGCTCCAGCCACAGAATAGCAGTGGCCCCGTGAGACAACGAGAAGAGAAGCAGTCCAGAAATAAAGATGGTGAAGACGCCTTATCATGCTAGCAGTCAGCAGCTGTGCGTCGCTGCAGGTTGCCCAGGACCAAACCAGAGAGGGTTGGACCTGCATTGCCACCATTTGTGCACCATCCAGAACTGAAATATTACTGCTGACCTGTACTCGTAAAAAACTGTCGGACACTGAAACACGATCTTCGCCTAAAAAACAAAGAAGGGGGATCTGTTGGGGGCCAGATGTAAGCTGGCAAGGTCCTTGCACCTGAAGGGGCTAGCAAGGCTGGGACCCTTACCCGCACAGTTTTCCCAGACTTGTTTGGATGGCGATTATCAGTAGAATGGGAGTAACATTTGTAGAATGAGAACAGCCTTTCATAGCTTGCCAAGAAGTCTATAACTATTTACTGAGATATGCTGTACTGAGACCTTGTCCTTCTGCTGTATCTCTCCCTCAGAGATTAAGAGGAACAAAGAATACATTCCTCTTGACAGACCTCCGATTCAGTGTGTTGTGTATAAATAGGATTGTATAGCTAATAAACTCGCTTCAGTTCATCAAGAGAACTGGGGTCCTCCCGACCCCGCTTTCCTGTCTTTCTTTCTTTTCTCAATTCCCACCTCCCTGCCTCAGCCCGGCTCAACCCTGTCAGGCTGGCCCTGGCACCCTAATCCCACGGTCCCATGGTAACAGGATGCCTTCGCTCCCCGGCAACAGGAGGCAGGATCCCTCAGCTGTCGGGTACCAGCGCTCTCAGGCCGGGAGAGGACGTAGCATCTACGGGCCCAGAACCACTGACGGGAATCTCACTCCCGTCCTCTGGTGCCGGGCGTGGGGCGGGCCCCTGGGCTCCATGTCCCGTAGGAAGTAGCCAGAGTTTATGGGCGTGGAGGCCCCTCACACACTGAAGAAGAGAGAGCAGGGTTAGGCCATTTGTTTTATTTTTTGAGGGGGGAGGGGGGAGGGAGGGTGGACTATTTGGGGGCGAAATCAGCCGAACTGATACATCAGTTACACTCCCTCCAAGCATTTTCCCAGTTGTCGGTGAATTTTTATTTTCTTTATACCTTTTGTTGTCAAAAAAAATATTTTTCTGTATTTTTATTTGTTTTTTTAAAATATGTATTTCTTGATTTCAGAGAGGAAGGGAGAGGGAGAGATAGAGAAACATCAATGATGAGAGAGAATCATGGATCCATTGCCTCCTGCATGCCCCCTACTGGGGATGTGCCTGCAACCCGGGCCTGTGCCCTGACCGGGAATCGAACCCAGGACCCTTCCGTCTGCAGGCCGACGCTCTTTCCACTGAGCCACACCAGCCAGGGATTGTTTTTTGCATTTTTAAGCGGGCTCTATGTTTCTGTAAAGGTGCTCCATATCCTGCATTGATTAAATCATTTCTCTAACTCAGGGGTCCTCAAACTACCGCCCGCGGGCCACATGCAAATACAAATACTGTATTTGTTCCCGTTGTGTTTTTTTACTTCAAAATAAGATATGTGCAGTGTGCATAGGAATTTGTTCGTAGTTTTTTTTTAAACTATAGTCCGGCCCTCCCACGGTCTGAGGGACAGTGAACTGGCCCCCTGTTTAAAAAGTTTGAGGACCCCTGCTAATCCCTAAGTTACAGAATGGTTTCGGTCGGCGGTATTCGCTGTGTCACACCACCGTGTGTGTGTGGAACATATTCTAGGAGCACAAATCCGGGCAAAGCCCTGGCCGGTGTGGCTCAGTGGAGAGAGCGTCGGCCTGTGGACTGAAGGGTCCCAGGTTTGATCCCTGGTCAAGGGCACAGGCCCGGGTTGCAGGCACATCCCCAGTAGGGGGCGTGCAGGAGGCAGCCCATCCATGATTCTCTCTCATCATTAATGTTTCTCTCTCTCCCTCTCCCTTCCTCTCTGACATCAATAAACAATATACATTTTTTAAAAAAAGATATACGGGGAGAAAAGGGAATATTTCTATTCTAGAGGCCGGTGCACGAATTCGAGCACGGGTGGGATTCCCTCCGCCTGGCCTGCGATCAGGCCAATGGGGGCCATCTCGCCCAGTCCCCATCAGGGCTGATGGGGGCCGGCCAGCCAGGGAGGGACCGCGGGAGGGCTCCAGGGCATGTCCGGCCCGTCTTGCCCAGTCCTGATCGGCCGGACCCCAGCAGCCAGCTAACCTACCGGTCAGAGCGCCTGACCCCTGGTGGTCAGTGCGTGTCATAGCGACTGGTCCACGGGCCAACTGAACGTCTACTGATCAGTTGGACATTTAGCGTATTACGGGGCTGGGCAACCTTTGTGTGAGTGCGTGCCAAAACCAGCAAAATCTCTGGCTCAGAATTCTTCTGCGTGCCAACCCTAACTTTTGGAGAACATGTTACGCCAACTTGCTATCTCTTAAGGTGTACGTATGTGAAGAACCTTGGAGAAATAAAATTCACTTGAGCGACAAAAACACAGTCCATGATGATGACAAACACATTTATTTTTTAACGTCTACATGCACACGGACAGTCCGACGGAAATCTTTATGGCTCCGTGTGATATTATCAGTGGGATTTTGGCGGCTGCATCGCCGATGACAGATTTTACATCAGGTTTCTATTTCGTGGCCTTCAGAGATAGGCACGCGCTACCACTGTCATCCGTCAGGCTCCTCCTGTTACGAGACTTAACAAAATCCATCCCTGAGAGCAAAGACTCACAATTGTAAACGGAAGATTACAAGAGAGGCTTTCATGTGCCGTGTCTGGCACGCGTGCCAGGGGTTGCCCACCCCGGCGTATTAGGCTTTTGCATGTATAGGTGGGTATGAAAACATAATCACAGTCATACGCGGGGAACGTATCTTCCATCATTTCCTGGTTTTCCTCAGAATAATCTGTCCGTGTCATGCAAGGCCAGTCCTATTCCAGGCGTTACTTAGAGGGGAGGTGGGAATGGGGAAGACATGGTGGGGAGGTTGGATACACAAGTTGGTGTTTTTTTTTTTAAAAGCAAGAATGATAGCATTTTAATGAGATTATAGAAATTAGCCCTGGCCAGTGTGGCTCAGTGGATAGAGCGTCGGCCTGCCGGCTGAGGGGTCCCGGGTTCGATTCCCGCTCAGGGCACAGGCCCGGGCTGCGGGCTCCATCCCCAGTGGGGGGCGTGCAGGAGGCGGCCGGTCCATGGCTCTCTCTCATCACTGACGTCTCTCTCTCTCTCTCTCTCTCTCTCTCCCTTCCTCTCTGCAATCAATACAAATATTTTTAAAGAAAAAAGGGAATCAAAGATGATAGGACTGTGAAGTGAGGGGAACCGAGAGCTATGGCCAGGAGCGCACGGCCTGCAGGAGCGGCCACGGGCCGGCTGGACGCCTGCTCCCGGGCCCTCGTGGCTGAGCGGCGTGGCCGCAGCCGGAGACCTGGCTCCAGGAAGCAGCCCTGAAAAGGGAATAAAAATAAAAATAAAAAGGGAATAAAAATAAAAATAGCCCCGTCCCCTCCGGGCCAGCGACGGCTCCCTGCAGCCCACAGAGGGCCCGCTCGGGGAGGGGTCCCGGCCCTGCGTTTCATCTCGCTCCCCCGGCGCTGGCTCGGCCACTGGGCGGGTTATTTCATAACCGTGTCCACACGTCACCGCCCGTGTCTGTGCTTTTCTGGGGCCAGACGCCCAGCCGGCAGCCTGTGCAGCCGCGGAGACCATCGGAGACGGGAGCCAGCTTCCTGCTCTTCTCACTGCTCAGCGGGCGAGGCTGCCCTGGCACCCTGCTGACCACCCGGGGAGCGTGTCCACCCCGATGCTTTTTTATCTTTTAAAATATATATTAATGATTTTTTACAGAGAGGAAGGAAGAGGGAGAGAGAGTTAGAAACATCGATGAGAGAGAAACATCGATCACCTGCCTCCTGCACGCCCCCCACTGGGGATGTGCCCGCAACCCAGGTACATGCCCTTGAATGGAATCGAACCCGGGACCCTTCAGTCCGCAGGCCAACGCTCTATCCACTGAGCAACACCGGCCAGGGCTCCATATTTTTTTTGTTAAGAACGTGAGCGAGATTCATCCTGGTGGGACTTCAGAGTGTGTGTGCACGCACGTGTGTGTGCACGTGCGCGCGCGTGTGTGTGAGTACGTGTGTGCGTGTGTGTGTGTGTGCGCGCTCGTGTGTGTGAGTGTGTGAGTGTGTGTGAGTGTGTGTGTTTAGAGTGTGTGTGCGCGCGCATGTGTGTGTGTGTGTGTGTGAGTGTGTGAGTGTTTGTTTAGAGTGTGTGTGTGTGTGTGCGTGTGTGAGTGTGTGTGTGTGAGTGTGTGTGAGTGTGTGTGCGTGTGTGCGCGTGTGTGTGCGTGTGTGTGTGAGTGTGTGTGTGTGTGCGCGTTTGTGTAAGTGTGTGTGCGTGTGCGTGTGTGAGTGAGTGTGTGTGCGAGTGTGTGTGCGTGTGTGTGTGCGCGCGCGTGTGTGTGCGCGCGTGTGAGTGTGTGTGTGTGTGTGCGTGTGTGTGCGCGTGTGTGTGTGCGTGTGTGTGTGCGTGTGTGAGTGAGTGTGTGTGTGAGTGTGTGTGCGTGTGTGTGCGTGTGTGCGTGTGTGTGTGTGTTTGTGTGTGAGTGTGTGTGTGCGTGTGTGTGTGTGTGTGTGTGAGTGTGTGTGACTGTGAGTGTGTGCGTGTGTGTGCGTGCGTGTGTGTGTGAGTGTGTGTGTGCGTGTGTGTGTGTGTGTGTGAGTGTGTGTGTGTGTGCGTGTGTGTGTGAGTGTGCGAGTGTGTGTGAGTGTGTGTGAGTGTGTGTTTGCGTGTGTGTGTGTGTGCGTGTGTGTGAGTGTGAGTGTGTGTGTGTGTGAGTGTGTGTGTGAGTGTGTGTGTGTGTTTAGAGTGTGTGTGTGTGTGTGCGCGTGTGTGTGTGTGAGTGTGTGTGAGTGTGTGTGCGTGTGTGTGCGTGTGTGTGTGAGTGTGTGTGTGTGCGCGTTTGTGTATGTGTGTGTGTGCGTGTGCGCGTGTGCGCGCGTGTGTGCGTGCGAGTGTGTGAGTGTGTGTGTGTGCGTCTTTATGCGTGTGCGCGTGTGAGTGTGTGTGTGTGTGCGTGTGTGTGTGTGTGTGTGAGTGTGTGCGTGTGTGTGAGTGTGTGAGTGTGTGCGTGTGTGTGTGAGTGTGTGAGTGTGTGCGTGTGTGTGTGCGTGTGTGCGTGTGTGTGTGTGAGTGTGTGTGTGAGTGTGTGCGTGCGTGTGTGTGTGTGCGTGTGTGTGTGTGTGAGTGTGTGTGACTGTGTGAGTGTGTGTGTGTGCGTGTGTGTGTGTGTGAGTGTGCGTGTGCGTGTGTGTGTGTGTGTGAGTGTGTGTGTGAGTGTGCGAGTGTGTGTGTGAGTGTGTGTGCGTGTGTGTGTGTGCGTGTGTGAGTGTGTGTGCGTGTGCGTGTGTGAGTGTGTGTGTGTGCGAGTGTGTGTGTGAGTGTGTGTGTGTGCATGTGTGCATGTGTGAGTGTGTGTGCGTGTGTGAGTGTGTGTGTGTGAGTGTGTGTGTGACTGTGAGTGTGTGCGTGTGTGCGTGTGTGTGTGTGTGCGCGTGTGAGAGTGTGTGTGTGCGTGTGTGAGTGTGTGTGTGTGAGTGTGTGACTGTGTGAGTGTGTGCGTGTGTGCGTGTGCGAGTGTGAGTGTGTGTGTGAGTGTGTGTGTGTGCGTGTGTGTTAGTGTGTGAGTGTGTGTGTGTGTGCGTGTGCGAGTGTGAGTGTGTGTGTGTGTGAGTGTGTGAGTGTGTGCGTGTGTGTGAGTGTGTGTGTGTGTGTGTGCATGAGTGAGTGTGATTGTGTGTGTGTGTGTGAGTGTGTCCCGTGACAGTGACCGCTGGGCGGCAGCTCCCAGTGACCTGCAGGGGCCTCCCGTTCACTGCCATGTGCAGCGGCTGCAGTTCTGGCTTCCGCCACCAGATGGCGCGCTTTTCCAGCCCTGAGACGGCCTGCGCTTAGCCTCTGGGTGAAGGGCCTTCCTGTAGGGCAGGGCCTGGCTCTGCAGCGCCAGTGTGACCCGCCTGGCAGGGCCGGGACGGGCTGAATCCGCGGGTGTGGGCTGGAGGGCGAGGAATTCCTGCCGGCTGGGCCTCCGGGGGTGGAGCTGAGAGCACCGTTCAGTGTCCTCTTAATACATATTAAATATATGTGTAAATATTAAATATATCTATACATACATACTGGCATATACTAGAGGCCCAATGCATAAAATCTGTGCATATATTTAATATATATTAGTATATGCTAGAGGCCCGATGCACACAATTCATGCAAGAGCCGGCCTTCCTTCCCCCGGCTGCCGGCACCAGCTTCCCTCTGGCACCCGGGACCCGGGCTTCCCTCTCAGCTCTGGCTTTTGTCCGGAAGGTCGTCCGGAAGGATGTCCGGTCTAATTAGCACATTACGCTTTTATTATTACAGATTTTTATTGATTTCAGACAGGAAGGGAGAGGAAGGGAGAGGGAGAGAAGCATCCATGATGAAAGAGAGAATCATGGATCGGCTGCCTCCTGCACGCCCCCCACTGGGGATCGAGCCCTCCACCCGGGCCTGTGCCCTTGACCAGAACCGAACCCGGGACCCTTCCATCCACAAGCCAGCGCTCTATCCACTGAGCCACACCAGCCAGGGCCCATTCCGTCTCTGGAAAGAGGTGGCTTGGGCCCCCCGACCCCCGGGGGGAATAGGGGGCTGAGCAGCAGGCGGTAGGCCGGCGGGAGTGGGGGGCCATCCCTGCTCTGTCTGGCTCTTACACCCCAGGCGCCCCTCCCACCTGCCCGCACCTCCGTGGGCCAGGCCTGGGCGCAGGTGGCAATCGCAGAGCATCTCCTCTCCGCGTGCCCTTGACCGGGTCTCGGTCAGGGGAGTCCCAGCCTCTGTCCTCACAGCGTCCGTCCGACATGAGCCAGAGAGGGTTCCCCCATCTCCACTTCAGCTTCTCCCTGGAGAGCCGTGATGTCTGCCACCTGGACACTTGGGGCGCAGCCTGGGGGTCCCCCTGGGGCCCAGCAGGCTGTCCCGGTCCCTTAGTTCTCATGGAGGTGAGTCTCTGATGGCCCTCAAAGCCCCCTCTCACCCCCCAGTGTGCCAAGTCATGAGTGCTGTCCCACCAGGGGCCCAGCCCCGGCTGGATTCGAGGTCCCCGTCACCCAGGGGAGGGGGTGACAGGTTGGGGGGCTGTGGCCTGCGGACCCAGTGCCTCCATGATTCCCTCCCTGGGAGCCAGGATTCTACTGCAAACGTTGGGGTGGGGGGCGGGGGGTGTGGGGGGCTCATGATGTCACTGAGCAAGGCTGTCCCGTGGCCCCTGGCCCCCCCTGGCCAGTTCCTCCCCTTCCCACACCGGCCACAGCGGGCGGGGCACCGGCTGGACACCACCCATCTGTCCGCGTCCAGCTGGCGGCCGCCGTAATTGCATCTGTCCGTTTCCTGTGCGGGTCACAGCGAGGTCAGGAGGCCGCAGGGGAGGACGGGGGTGGGGGGGTGGGAGCCGGGCCTGGGTGGGTGCGGGCGGCCATCGGGGCTCCAGGGCCAGAAGGGCCCACTCCGGGGACTCGCAGGAGGGTGTGGGGCGAGCTGTCGGCCTCTGGGGACCAGCATCCAAGAGCCAGGACTTCCCAGGAGGCGTCGATCACAGAACCGGCCCGGCCACCGGTCACATCAGTAAGACTGCAGGGCCCGGCTGGCGTGGCTCAGTGGTTGGGTGTCGACCTGTGAACCAGAAGGTCAGGGTTCGATTCCCGATCAGGGCACAGGCCCAGGTTGCGGGCTCGATCCCCAGTGTGGGGCGTGCAGGAGGCAGCCGATCCACGATTCTCTCTCATCATCGATGTTTCTCTTTCTCTCTCTCTCTCTCTCTCTCTCTCTCTCTCTCTCTCTCTCTCTCTCCCTTCCTCTCTGACATCAATAAAAAGATATTTAAAAAATAACGACCCAGCCCTAACCTGTTTGACTCAGTGGCTAGAGCATCGGCCTGCGGACTGAAGGGTCCCGGGTTCGATTCCCGGTCAAGGGCATGTACCTTGGTTGCGGGCACATCCCCAGTAGGGGGTGTGCAGGAGGCAGCTGATCGATGTTTCTCTCTCATCGATGTTTCTAACTCTCTATCCCTCTCCCTTCCTCTCTGTAAAAAATCAATAATATATTTTAAAAAATAATACGACCCAGAGGAGGGCTGTCTTAGTGAACAGCCGCAAACAGCCACCAGGGGGCGCTCAGCAGCCCCGGCTTCTGTCACCATTTACTATTCCAGGTCTTCACAGTCAGCATGCCATTTGCACAAAAGACATCACACAAAAGGATTTGCATCTGGAAAGGTAGCTTAGAGCTTCCCTCCCCCCACCCCCAGCAATTGACACTACTATATTTTCAAATACCCTTTCTTTCTTTTTTTAAAAAAATTTTTTTATTGGTGTTTTCACAGAGAGGAAGGGACAGGGATAGAGAGTTAGAAACATCGATGAGAGAGAAACATCGATCAGCCGCCTCCTGCACGCCCCCTACTGGGGATGTGCCCGCAACCCAGGTACATGCCCTTGGCCGGAATCGAACCCGGGACTTTTCAGTCCGCAGGCCGACACGCTATCCACTGAGCCACACCGGTCAGGGCTACCCTTTCTTTTTATCCTAGTTTAGCTTTTAATTTTTTTTTTTATTGTTTTGTGAATCTTCCCCCGAGGATATTTCTCCATTGATTTTTAGAGAGAGGGAGAGACAGAGAGAAACATCCACGTGAGAGAGACACATCGATGGGTTGCCTCCTGTGCCCAGGCCGGGGCGGAGCCTGCAACCGAGGCCGGTGCCCTTGACCAGACTCAAACCCAGGACCCTCCAGAAGGGCTAGAGGTTTCCCATGAAGGTGCGAGTCCCCCTGCTGTGGGCCGGCAGGGGGGAGGCACAGGGAAGGGGCCGCCAGCTTTCAGAATAAATGGGTCCCAGGCCGTGGCCAGCAACCTGTCCGTCTGTCCTCCCGCGTGGCTGTCTGTCCGCTGCCTCTCCGTTCCGCGGCCCCTTGGGGTCCATCTGAAGGCCGCTCCCTAATGGCTCTCTTGCTCAGCGGCCTTTTATGCAGAGAAATGATAATGAGTTTAGGATGCTCTCAGAAGTCCCCCGGGGGGGTTAATTTGTTTACAGGATTGTGGATCGCAGGGGGAGCCGGCAGGGAGCGGAGGCCTCCCTCAGCCCTGCCCGGGGAGGTCACAAGGTCACGGGCAGCAGTGTCTGCAGGCCCAGCCAGCCCCAGGGCCCCCCAGACCCAGGCCACCGGGCCCTGCTCTCGGGGGTCGCCCTCACATCACCCACCCGGCTGCCATCGCGGCCACGCTCGCTCAGCTGTTTGCTCTGGGCCTGGTACCGAGCGGCGCACCTTCCCGTAAAATGTCCAATCAACAGCCCTGGCCGGTGTGGCGCAGTGGATAGAGCGTCGGCCTGCGGACTGAAGGGTCCCGGGTTCGATTCCAGCCAAGGGGACATGCCCGGGTTGTGGGCTCCATCCCCGGCAGGAGGCAGCCGATCCATGGTTCTCTCTCACCATGGATCTCTCTCTCTCTCTCCCTCTCTCTCCCTCTTCCTTCCTCTCTAAATTCAATAAAAATATATTTTTTAAATAAAACATAAAAAGGAATCGCTAAGCCTGGGCTGTCTGCGTAGGAGCATCAGGAGGCCCTGGCACTCAGGGCGTCGATTCGGGTTCAAGCTGGTGGTTTGGGGGGAAATTTCAACAACAAAATCACTCGTTCTCACGTCTCCACCAATGACGTTGCTATCCACATGCTTGGACAGTCGATTCTTTTAAAAAATATATAGATATTTTTATTGATGTCAGGGAGGAAGGGAGAAGGAGAGAGAGAGAGACCTCAGGGATGAGAGGGAATCACCAATCAGCTGCCTCCCGCACGCCCCCTACTGGGGATCGATCCCACAACCCGGGCCTGTGCCCTGCCTGGGCATCGAACCCGGGACCCTTCCAGTCTACAGTCCGACGCTCTACCCACTGAGCCACACCGGCCAGGGCGGGAACAGTTTATTCTTGAGCCTCTTCCCTGAATAGCCTTTTCCAGACCCCTAAGCCCTTCTCTAACCTTCTAAGAAAAGCTTTTAGAGCCACGGGAACCATGTAACGGGCGTGTAAACACGTCTCGGAGGTGGGCAAGTCGGCCCCGTCACACCCAGAGCTACGACCGCGGTGTACAGGCGCGGGCGCCGGCCGTGTCTCGGGACAGAATTCCCTCAGTGACGGGAAGAGGCCGGTTTCACGGATGACGTGGGCCTGGATGTCAGTGTTCTGTAAGCTAAGCCGTCGGCCGGTGTCTGCTCCGGCCTCCTGGGATCGATAACGAAATTTCCCTCATTTCTTGTTTTCAGGCTGAAAGGCACTGCCATGTTGAACAAACAGGTTTATCCTGCGACTCCCTCCCCCTCCTGCCCTGCCTCCTCCCACCACAAGGTCCTGCTGGCGTTTGGTCGGGGAAATCACAGTGTTTGCTCATTTTGACATTGCACCCTGAGCTGTTTTAAAAAAATGTCCCACTTGTAAGCGTTTGAGGGATTTTCAGTCGTTTTATCTATACACACACACTGGCCCTGGCCGGTGTGGCGCAGTGGATAGAGCGTCGGCCTGCGGACTGAAGGATCCCGGGTTCGATTCTGGTCAAGGGCACGGACCTCGGTGGCAGGCTCCTCCCCAGCCCAGGCCCTGGTCGGGGCCAGTGCAGGAGGCAACCCATCCATGTGTCTCTCTCACATCGATGTTTCTGTTTGTCTGTCCCTCTCTCTTCCACTCTCTTTAAAAATCAATCGGACAATATCCTCGGGGGAGGATTAACAACAACAAATTATATTCGTACTAGAGGCCCGGTGCACGAAATTCATGCACTGGGGGCTGGGGGCGGGGGGTCCCTCAGCCCCTCCTGCACCTTCTCACAGTCCAGGAGCCTCGCGATGGATCTCCCCCGCAGTGGGAGGCCCCGCCCACCCTGTGCAGCCTGTTGATCAGTGGCCTAGGCCTCCCTCTTTGGGGCGATTGTGGAGCCCCCCAATTGATCGTCCTGCTGGCAGGTGGCCGGGGCCGCCCTCTGCGGGGCGATCATGGGGTGATGGCTGGGCCCCCGACCAATTGCATCGCACCTCCCTATGCTGGCCTGGCACCAGTGGGTGTTGTAGCGTGGTCGTCTGGACGGTTGTTCCACTGTTCGGCTGTCCGGTCGATTTGCATATTATGCTTTTATTATTATAGACTAGAGGTCCGCTGCACAAAATTCATGCACGGGGTGGGGTGTCCGTCAGCCCAGCCAGCACCCTCTCCAATCCGGAACCCTTGGGGGATGTTTGACTGCTGGTTTAGGCCTGATCCCATGGGCAGTCGGACATCCCTGTCACAATTCAGGAACACTGGCTCCTAACCACTCACCTGCCTGCCTGCCTAATGCTCCCAACTGCTCTCCCCTGCTGGCCTGGTCACCCCTAACTGCCCTCCCCTGCCAGCTTGGTTGCCCCTAACCTCCTGGAAGCCTGATCTCGGTCCCTACTGCTCTCCCCTGCCTGCCTGATCACCCCTAACTGCCTGTGCCTTGGCCCCCACCACCATGGCTTTGTCCGGAAGGAAGTCGGACATCCATAAGAGGGCTGGTCATCCCAGTTAATTAGCATATTATTCTCTTATTAGTACAGATGTGCTGGCTTCAGTTAAAACCGTCCAGCATATCTGAAGCCTCTAACCAGATCGAGAGAGGAGGTCCCGTGCATGCGGGAATCTGTCCCTGGCGTTCCCCGCCCTCCCTTCCTCTTGCCTGGGCCCTGGGAGCCCAAGGAGCCGGAGCCAGGGAGGTGCCAGGGAAGGGAACGGGGGTCCCTCTCCCACGGCCTCGCCTTATACCTGGGAGGCTGGCCGACTTCAGAGGGAATTTCTGACAATGAGACCGAGGAACCCATCAACAGTCATCATCACAGCTCACCGCCTCAACAGCTTGTAAAGAGAGGGACTTTTAAAAATATATATATTTTATTGATTTTTTACAGAGAGGAAGGGAGAGGGATAGAGAGTTAGAAACATCGATGATAGAGACACATTGATCAGCTGCCTCCTGCACACCCCCCACTGGGGATGTTCCCACAACCAAGGTCCATGCCCTTGACCAGAATCGAACTTGGGACCCTTCAGTCTGCAGGCCGACGCTCTGTCCACTGAGCCAAATCAATTCGGGCTAAAGAGAGGGACTTTTATCAACATACTAGAGGCCTGGTGCACGAAATTCATGCACAGGCAGGTTCCCTAGGCCTGGTCGGCGATCAGGGTCGATCCGGGGCCTTCCGGCTGCTGGCTGGGGCCTTCCTTTGTTCGTGCTGCCCCCTGGTGATCAGTACAGGCCAGAGCGAGCGATCGAATTCGTGGTCTCCCGGTCGAACTCCCGCGGGGACAATTTGCATATTAGGCTTTTATATATAGAGATTTAATTTTTTTCACGATAATCCCTTTGTCCAGTAATTTCACTTCCAGAAAACTAAACCTAAAGAAACAATGTTTTGCCCGGCCCATGAGGCTCAGTGGTTGAGTGTCGACCTAGGAACCAGGAGGTCAGGGTTCAATTCCGGGTCAGGGCGCATGCCCGGGTTGCGGGCTCCACCCCCAGTGGGGGGCGTGCAGGAGGCGTCCGGTCCATGACTCTCTCTCCTCATGGATGTTTCCCTCTCTCCCTCTCTCTTTCCCTCTGAAACCAATTTTTTTAAAAAACCGGATAAAAATGCATCAACACAGATGTTCTGGCTGTGCCTCTCGCGGGCGATGCTGGCGAAGGTGGTCAGGAACCTGACATGCTCTCAGCCTCTTTCTTGAGAGCAAACTGGGGGGAACAAGCTACGCTTTGCCTTGTCCCCCAGCATTTTGTGGACACCAGGTGTGGCAACCGGTGTGTGTGTGGCAACCGGTGTGTGTGTGCCGCTTTCCAAACCACAGAGCCCTGTCCGGGCACAGGCGGTCCCAGATGGGAATCCTGCGTGATGCCTACCTCACTGGCCACGCCCACCACTGGGCTGCTAGACTCAGGCCAGTGTCTGCTGCTGCCCCCACCTTCACAATCATATCAGTGATAAACATTCATATTCATGATGATACGCATATTCATGAGGAACATGCATATTCATGAGCAATATGCATATTCATGAGCTATATGAATATTCATGAGGATCGTGAATATTCATGGCTGGCCTCTGGCCTCTCCCTGCCCAGCCCCAGCTGCAGGCAGTCCTGCTCTGGGCAAAGAGGGGGAGCAGCTGGCCGCCGGTCCAGAAACTTCCTGAGCAGACCCTGCCGCCTCCTCCCGCGCCCTCCCCATCCCTAGGGGACCCCCAAGACCTCTCTGCTCCATGACACCCTCCAGGGCGTCCCAGCGCCCCAGAGGCACCCGGAGAAATGCCAGCCAGCACTACCTGCTCCAGGAGTCCCTGCTGCTCAGGTGAGCCGGGCAGCGCGGGGGGCAGCCGGGGCAGGGGTCTGGGATTGGGGAGACTGGGGGGGGGGGGCCCTCGCTTGCATCTGACCTGAGGGCTGAGTCCCCATCCTGTTCAGAAACTCCCTCCTCCAGGTTCCCCTGCACCTGCCACCCCGGCAGCCCCGGCAGGTGCAGGAGGGGGAGGGCGCTGCCCGCTTCCTAGCCGCGGGGGGCCCGGGTCCCCAGGCCTGCGCCCCCCTGGCTTCCTGCCGGCCAGGCCACAGGCGCCCTGACCCGTCCGTGAGCTCGGGCGGCAGCGGCCGCAGACGGAGATAATGAGATCTGTCTTCATGAGCGCGTCTGTGCGCGCTGGTTGCTGTTGACGGGGTGGAGCAGCGGTTCTCAACCTTCCTGGCCCGCGACCCTTTCATACGGCTCCTCGTGCTGTGGGGACCCCCGACCATAACATTATGTTCGCTGCGGCTTCATCGCTGTCATGTTGCTCCTGTGATGAATCGTCATGTAAATATCTGATTTACAGGATATATTTTCATGGTGACACATTGAACATCGGTAAAGCACAGTGATTCATCACAAAAACAATATGTCATTATATGTGTGTTTTCCGATGGTCCTAGGCGACCCCTGTGACAGGGGCGTTCGGCCCCCAAAGGGGTCGCGACCCCCAGGTTGAGAACCGCTGGGGTAGATGAGCCCTCCGTGTGCTCAGGGGACATGGGCGAAGCTGTTCTTCCAACAGGGGAGCCCCCTAACCTGGGGGACAGCGGGGGACGGCTCTCTCCTCCCGTTTTAAAGCGCATCCCTGGGGCCTGGCCGATGTGGCTCAGTGGATAGAGCGCCGGCCTGTGGACCGAAGGGTCCCGGGTTCGATTCCGGTCCAGGGCATGGACCTTGGTTGCGGGCACATCCCCAGTAGGGGGCGTGCAGGAGGCAGCTGATCGATGTTTCTCTCTCATCGATGTTTCTAACTCTCTCTCCCTCTCCCTTCCTCTCGGTAAAAAATCAATAAAATATATTTAAAAAAACACACCAATAATAATGTAATGAAATGCAGTAAAGCGTATCCCTGGTGAAATAGCGGCCGCAGAGCGCACAGGTGCCACCCGAGGGGGCCCTCCCCAGGCCCGGGTCTCCCTGGGGTGGCGCCGCCGCCCGCGGAGAAATGATCCCCCCCCCCCCCCCCGCCCCGTTTCCCGGAAATGCTCGGCCTCGCACATCTGCTCCGAGCGCCTCCTGTCGGTGGAGTCCGCGCCTGCTCCGCCTCCCTCGGGTCAGTTTCCCAGGAATCCAAGAGGAACGGCGGGGAGGGGTCTGGGGTGGGGTGGGGGGCAGCGTTGGGTTCCTATTTAATTTTATTTAATTGTTAGATATGTTTTTATGGATCTCAGAGAGGAAGGGAGAGGGAGAGAGAGAAACCTCCACGATGAGAGAGGATCAGGGACCGGCCGCCTCCTGCGCGCCCCCCACTGGGGATGGAGCCCGCCACCCGGGCCTGTGCCCCGACCGGGAATCGAACCCGTGGCCTCCTGGTTCCTGGCTCCCCCTCGCCCTCCCCCCTCCCCTTACCCCTCCCCCTGCCCCTCCCCCCTCCCTCCGGCCCTCTGCACAGGCTCAGCAGCGACCCCTGGCGGCAGGAGGCGTTGCGGGCGCACCCCTGACAGCCCCCCCCCCCCCTGCGCAGCGGCCCGGAGGCGGAGGCGGAGGCGGAGGCGGAGGGCGGCCTGCCCGCGGACGTGGGGGACAGCAGCGACCCCGAGCGCATCTTCCAGAGCCTGCAGTTCCAGAAGGACCTCATGGCCGACATCCGCTGCCGGCCCTGGGCCATGCGCCGGAAGCTGCGGGCGCTCAGGTGAGGCGGGCCGGACGGACGGACGGTCGGATGGACGGATGGACGGATGGACGGATGGACGGATGGAGGAGAGCGGGGCTGTGATGGATGTTGCGGCATCACTGGCACCTGCCCGCCCCTGGGGACTGGCGGCAGACCCTGTGTGATGGGCAGGCGGGGTTGTGTGTGTGTGTGTCTGTGTGTGTCTGGGTTACGTGTGTGTCTGGGTTACGTGTGTGTCTGGGTTACATGTGTGTGTCTGGGTTACGTGTGTGTCTGGGTTACATGTGTGTCTGGGTTACGTGTGTGTGTGGGTTACATGTGTGTGTCTGAGTTACATGTGTGTCTGGGTTACATGTGTGTCTGGGTTATGTGTGTGTGCGTCTGTTACATGTGTGTCTGGGTTACGTGTGTGTGTCTGGGTTTGTGTGTGTTTGGGTTACATGTGGGGGTTACATGTGTGTGTGGGTTACGTGTGTCTGGGTCACATGGGTGTTGTGTGTGTCTCTGGGTTACATGTGTGTCTGAGTTGTGTGTGTTACATGTGTGTGTTACGTGTGTGTGCCTGGGTTACGTGTATGTGTGTCTGGGTTATATGTGTGTGGGTTACGTGTGTGGGGGGTTACGTGTGTGCCTGTCTGGGTTACATGTGTTGTATGTATGTGTGGTTATGTGTGGGTTGCATGTTACATGTGTGGTGTTACATGTGTTGTATGTATGTGTGGTTACATGTGTTACGTGTGTGCATGGGTTACGTGTGTGTGCCTGGGTTACGTGTGTGTGTCTGGGTTATGTGTGTTACATGTATGTGTGGTTACGTGTGTGTGTGTGTGTGTGTGTGTGTGCGCTGGGGGGAGGTGCTGGCTTCTCTCTCCTTTCCCAGCACCAGCTTCCAGCCCTGTGCCTGGAGGTGAGCAGTAACCGGCTCTAATCCCGACGGCACTGCTGGGAGGGACCTGCCCTCAGCTCTCCCTCCGCAGGGAGCCGCCCGCAGCCCTGGGCCTCCTGGGAGGGAGATGCCAGCCAAGGGCAGGACAGGTCGAGGGTCAGACAGGGACCCCCCCCCCCACACTCAGCCAGATGGGAGGGGGGCGTCCGGTCTGCGCCCGGGGCAGCGGCCCCTGCCTGGGGAGCTGTCGCCTGCATCCCTGTGCCTGTGCTCAGGCCCCCGGAATCGGCACTGGTCTGGGCTCCCCAGGGAGACCCCTGCCCCTCAGGTCGCCCCCCCACCCCTCCCGGGGCCGGCTTTCCTCCCTGATGGCTACTGGGCCCTCCCGGGGTGTGCCAGGCGGTTTGTGGGTGTGAACACCCCCGCTCTCGCTCCCATTAAGCAGGCAGCACCTTTTCCCAGAAGGAGGTGCTCTGAGTGCAGGGGCCGGTGGGGAGGGGCAGGGAGGGGCCAGGCCCTGTCGGCTTCCAGGATTTGGGAGGGGCCGGAGGACACTCCCTTGGGTTGTGGCCCTGAGTTTGGTTGCAACAAGGTTAGTAAGGGACTTGCTGACTGAGGGGTGTGAGCAGGGAAGCTGGGATCCACCCCCAGGGCTCTGATGGGGGCATTTGTGGTCCTCGTGTCCACATCAGAGGATGGGTGTTAGTGAGACCTACTGTGTGTTACCGAGACCTACTGTGTGTCACCGTCACAGCACTCGAACCTGCAGAGGATTGGGGGGAGTTTACTTGAGCTGTGGGTGAAAGGAGCCACGTGCTGACCGACAGCTCAGGGGGGGCCCGCGGGCGGCCTTGCAGACTCAGAGACCTCAGGTCACCACACAGGAGGGTCTGACGTTAAACTTGAACTAGAAGCAGTGGTGGTGGGATCACCTCCTAGGCCGGCGTCTTCCCCGACAAGGGCAGCCTTTGCCTTCACGGAGCCTGTCTGTCTTTTTGCCTCTGTGGTAACACACCCTGAAATGTCTGGGTGCCTGGTAACATCCCTTTTTCCGGACCCCTCGGGGCACAGCCTAATGTGCTGGGCGCAGGTCAGAGACCACAGATCCCCTCATTGTCATGTTCATTGTCCCCGCACCCACCTAAGCACGTGTCCATCATTTTACCTTTTATCCAATCCCAGGGGTTCCCCGCTTTGCTTGCTCCCGCCTCCCTGATCCATCCCCAATGGATCTCATGTCACCCACCTACGTCCCTCCTTTGATCACAAGGTATAAACACAGATGGGACCCCCATTCTCCGGAGCTTTATCCCAATCCGTTGAGGTTCTGCTTCCCGGCAACTGTCGACAGTTTGGCTCAAATAAACTCACAAAAATTCTCTACAGGTTTCAATGGTTTTTTACATTAACACCAGGAATGGAACCCAGGACCCTTTGGTCCACAGGCCGAGGCTCTATCCACTCAGCCACACCGGCCAGGGCTCAGAACATCCTTTTTTTAAAAAATATATATATTTCGTTGCTTTTTTACAGAGAGGAAGGGAGAGGGATAGAGTCAGAAACATCCATAAGAGAGAAACATCGATCAGCCGCCTCCTGCACACCCCCCACTGGGGATGTGCCCGCAACCAAGGTACATGCCCTTGACCGGAATCGAACCCGGGACCCCTCAGTCCGCAGGCCGACGCTCTATCCACTGAGCCACACCGGCCAGGGCTCAGAACATCCTTTTTAAGGGAGTTTCCCAGTTACCAGAAGCCAGGGAGATGCGAGCCCTGCACGGCTGCACCCCACCCCGCCCCCCAGCAGCCGTCTCGCGTGGTCGGGCCCTGAGCCTGCGTGGCACGCCTGTCCCCGCAGGCGGGCGAAGGCGATCGTGCTGCGGTTCGAGGGGCGGCTGACCAGGACCCGCGGCTACCAGGCGGCGGGCGCGGAGGTAAGGACCCGGGGGGGCACCCCGCCTGGTGTGGGCCCGGGCACCCGCCCCTGCAGCTGGGGGTGGGCACAGTCGTGAGCAGTCGGCTGGGCAGGGAGGTCTGTGTGGCCCCAAACCCCGGCTTCAGTCCCCGACAGTCACTTGCCCATCACGGGACCCGAGGAAGCCAGAGCCATAGAAACGGTCTCCCCCACCCCAGCCCCGACCCCCCAGACCGACCCCGCCACCTCCTGGCTCACCCACCTCCCCTGTGGGTCTCCCTCACCGTGTGCCCTTGTAAAGAGAGAGAGACAGCCCTGGCCGGTGTGGCCCAGTGGGTAGAGCGTCGGCCTGCGGACCGAAGGGTCCCGGGTTCGATTCCGGTCCAGGGCACGGACCTGGGTTGCAGGCTCCTCCCCGGCCTGGGCCCTGGTCCGGGCACATGCAGGAGGCAACCCATGGACGTGGGCAGCTCTGACCCCGCCCCTCCCCCCAGCTCTGGCGGAAGCTCGCCCGCCTGGCCTGCAACTTCGCGGCGCTCTTCGTCCCCTGGGAGGCGAGGATCAAGAAGATCGAGAGTGAGTGGGCGCCGGGCGGCCGGACGGGCAGCGGGACGGCCGTGGGGGACAGGCGTCCGTCCCACCAGCCCCGGGTGACACCGCCCACACCCCACGGCGACGCGGCTGTCCCATCCGCTCATCCCCTGGACACAACGCAGACCCCAAAGCCTGGAGGGAAAAAATGCAGATCGCCCTGGCTGGTGTGGCTCAGTGGGTAGAGCGTCGGCCTGCGGGCCGAAGGGGCCCGGGTTCGATTCCCAGTCGGGGCACAGGCCCGGGTTGTGGCTGGATCCCCAGTGTGGGGAGTGCAGGAGGCGGCCGGTCCATGATTCTCTCTCATCATGGATGTGTCTCTCTCTCTCTCCCTCTCCCTTCCTCTCTGAGATCAATGAAATATATTTTTAAAAGAACATAAACTATAAATCCATCAGAGAGGAAGGTGGGCAATTGGGAAACAGAAACACACCATCCTGTGCAGGCCCCGGAGACCTGTCGGCTGTGAGGGCTCATGACTGGGCTCTCTCTCTGTGTCTCTGTCTGTGTCTCTGTCTCTCTGTCTGTCTCTCTGTCTCTCTCCCCCCGCCCCAGGTCACTTTGGCTCGGGCGTGGCCTCCTACTTCATCTTCCTGCGCTGGCTGTTCGGGATCAACCTGGTGCTCACGGTCATGACGGGGGCTTTCATCGTCGCCCCAGAGGTGAGACCCGTCCGGAAATCATTCGTCTGCGAATTAAGAAAAAAAGGGAACCTTAGAAAAACGCTGGAAATTCCCAAGACGGTGACCAATACCTAAGTCACACGAAACGGTGGCTTCCGGAGAGAGAGAGAAAAAGGTGCCATTCGCTCCAAAGAGCCGTCAGAGCCCTGGCCGGTGTGGCTCAGTGGGTAGCGCGTCGGCCTGCGGACCGAAGGGTCCCGGGTTTGATTCCGGTCAAGGGCACGGACCTCGGTGGCAGGCTCCTCCCTGGCCAGGGTCCTGGTCGGGGCGCGTGCAGGAGGCAGCCCATCGGTGTCTCTCTCTCACATCGATGTTTCTCTTCTGTCTCTCCCTCTCCCTTCCACGCTAAGAATCAATGGGAAAACATCCTCGGTGAGAATTAACCAAAAAATAAAAAAAAATAAGAAAAATAAATAAAAAGCAAATAAAAGAGCCGAGAGAGCCCTACCATGAAGCGCCCACCCTCCCCTCCTGGGGGGAGGGTCCGGGGTGGAGCGGGCGCCCCCTTCCTCTGTGAGGGTCCGAGGGTCGGTGTGAGTCTGTGGGCCCCGCGGGGGGGACCCCGATGTACCGCGTCCTGCGAAAGCCAACACCATAGCTCGCACCCCGGTGAGCGTGGCCTGCAAATCAGCTCCATACAATTCTTTTTTTAAAAATATATATATTTCTTTATTGATTTCAGGGAGGAAGGGAGAGGGAAGGAGAGAGAGAAACATCCACGATGAGAGAGAATCACGGATCAGCTGCCTCCTGCACACCCCACACTGGGGATGGAGCCCGCAACCCGGGCATGTGCCCTGACCGGGAATCGAACCCAGGACCCTTCAGTCCGCAGGCCGACGTGCTACCCACCGAGCCACACCGGCCAGGGCCTTACAAGTCTCGTGTTGCCAAACGTTGTTCTTCTGATTTTCCCCACCATTTTCATTTCTTTTTAAAATATATATTTTATTGATTTTTTTTACAGAGAGGAAGGGAGAGGGAGAGTCAGAAACATCGATGAGAGAGAAACATCGACCAGCTGCCTCCTGCACGCCCCCTACTGGGGATGTGCCCGCAACCGAGGTCCATGCCCTTGACCGGAATCGAACCCGGGACCCTTCAGTCCGCAGGCCGATGCGCTACCCACTGAGCCACACTGGCCAGGGCCTTACAATTCTCGTGTTGCCAAACGTTGTTCTTTTGATTCCCCCACCATTTTCATTTCTTTTGCTTTTTCTCTGCTGATCCTCACCCGAGGGTGTTTTTCCGTTCCTCCCCTCGCCCCACATCCTCCGCGTCCAGCTCATCGCCGGCCAGCCCTTCGGCAGCACCGCCAGCAAGAGCATCCCCAAGGCCCAGGCCGCCTCGGCCCAAGACCTGGACACTGTGTGGTCGCTGGGGGTGAGCCTGGCCGGCCGCGTGCCGTCGGGGGGGCCGGGGCCGGGGGCTGGGGGTGGGCGTGGACGGCCAGGCGTCGGAGCTGACGGGGCTGCCCTCCCTGCAGGGCTACCTCCATTCCTCCGTCCTCTTCTACGGCTTCTACGGCCGCGAGCGGCGCATCGGGCGGGCGGGCTACCGGCTGCCGCTGGCGTACTTCCTGGTGGGCATGGCCGTCTTTGCCTACAGCTTCATCACCGTCTTGAAAAAGTACGGCCGCTCAGCTTCTCACCGCACGGGCCGGGACCACGCGTCTGATCTCGCCCGCAAGCCCGTCACGTGAAGGCCGCCGGGCCCATTGTCCAGCTGAGATCGAGGCGAGATGTTTGTACTGATGTCAGGGAGGAAGGGAGAGGGAGAGAGAGAAGCATCGATGAGGAGAGAGCATCACGGATCGGCCGCCTCCTGCAGGCCCCACACTGGGGAGGGAGCCCGCAGCCCGGGCCTGTGCCCCGACCGGGAATCGAACCCTGACCTCCGGGTTCCTTGGTGGACGCTCCACCACGGAGCCACGCCGGCCGGCGAGATGCCCGTTTTAACCAGCCCTCCCTGGCTGCTCATTGCTCTGGGCCCTTCCCGTGTGGGGTGCGGAGGGTCCAGGATTAAACAGACTTAGCTGTTCCTGCCAGTTTGGACAAAGGGGGGTGGGGTGACCCTCTGGGCAGCGGCTGCAGGAAGACCGATGAAGTCAAAGGAGAGAATTTTATTTCACATGAGCCCGGCCGGCGTGGCTCCGTGGCTGAGCATCGACCTAGGAACCAGGAGGTCAGGGTTCGATTCCCATCAGGGCACAGGCCCGGGTGGCGGGCGCCATCCCCAGTGTGGGGCGTGCAGGGGGCAGCCGATCCATGATTCTCTCTCATCGTGGATGTTTCTCTCTCTCTCTCTCCCTCTGCCTTCCTCTCTGACATCAATTTAAAAAATGTAAAAAAATGAATGTGACTTCGAAGTCACCGCTGCACGAGGTGGCACAGGCTGGCTCAGCCCGACCACAGGCCACGGCCGTGTCCACGTGGCCCCAGGGGCACGGGTGGGGCGGGGCCCGGCGAGGCTGCGGCTCACACACCGGGGCCGGCACCGGGCAGCCTTGTGGTCCTGTTGGCAGGATGGCCAAGAACTCCCGCCTGAGCCTGGCCAGCGCCTCCAGTGACAACTACACCTTCTGCTGGCGGGTCTTCTGCGCCTGGGACTACCTCATCGGGAACCCCGAGGCGGCCGAGAGCAAGGCCGCCGCCATCGTGAACAGCATCCGGGTGAGTGGGCCGCGAGGGCTCCCAGGGAGGTGGGGGGACAGGGCATGGGGTCCTGGGCACAGAGTCCCTGCTGTTCAGACCAGCCCGGCCAGGGTGAGGGACATCAGGCGTGCCCCTGAGCTGCCCCACCGTCCAACCGATACAGGAAGAAAATATTGCAACTCCTCTTTCTTTTAATTTTATTTTTAAAATACATTTTTATTGATGTCAGAGAGGAAGGGAGAGGGAGAGAGAGAGAGAAACATCCATGAGGAGAGAGAATCATGGATCGGCCGCCTCCTGCACGCCCCCCCACTGGGGATGGAGCCCATAACCCGGGCCTGTGCCCTGACGGGGAATCGAACCCTGACCTCCTGGTTCTTAGGTCGATGCTCAGCCCCTGAGCCACGTCGGCCGGCTGTTTTTCTTAGTTCCTCTTTCTAATACGTTAATTGCGTATTTAGGGTCATTTGCATAATGGATTTCTACTGTGTTACACGCGGACACGGTGAGGAATGAGCAGCTGACTGCGGGGCGTCAGCTTTGGCTGTGAGCTTAGAAGAGCAAATCCTGAAGGCAGCGGTTCTCAACCTTCCTGACGCCGCGACCCTTTCATACGGCTCCTCATGCTGTGGGGACCCACAACCATCACATTATTTCCGTGGCTACTTCATCACTGTCATGTCGCCACTGTGATGAATCGTCATGTAAATATCTGATAGGCAGGATGGTCTCAGGCGACCCCTGTGAAAGGGTCGTTCGACCGCCAAAGGGGTCGCGACCCGCAGGTTGAGAACCGCTGCCCTAAGGCCTTCGGAGTCCAGGTCAGCCGGGCAGGCAGGCCGCCGAGTGGCGCCGCCTTTTGAGAAAAACGTTACTCGGGTCACATCACCCGTCTAAGGAGTTCACCCCCAGCTCCCCTTCCCGACCCCAGTTTACTGTTTCGCCCATTTACTGTGATTTAAAGCATCGATCCCGACAGAATTGCACGGCGAAGTCTAGACTTCAAGCCACGATGTCGCACACTCACTCCACCAAGCGTGTCCCACGCCGAGGCGAACACGGGCCTGATATACACGGTTTGCGTGGACGTGGCCGCAAACGAACAAAAGCTTCCGTTTTCATAGAAACGTAGGTTTGTTTCGATGGAGACGGTCTGAATGCAAAGGGCTGAGATAAATGAGTCACCGTGAACATAAAATAACAGAACGTTTTATTTATTTTTATTTTTTTAAATATATTTATTGATTTTTTTACAGAGAGGAAGGGAGAGGGATAGAGAGTTAGAAACAGCGATGAGAGAGAAACATCGATCAGCTGCCTCCTGCACGCCCCCCACTGGGGATGTGCCCGCAACCCAGGTCCATGCCCTTGACCGGAATCGAACCTGGGACCCGTCAGTCCGCAGGCCGACACTCTATCCACTGAGCCACACCGGTTAGGGCATAACAGAACATTTTAATAAAAATTAATACTTTTCCTTGAACATGAACTCACCAGACCCTGAGTCCCTGCACAAATGGATAAGCGTCACGCCAATAAACCCATTTCTCTCGTTCTCCGGAAGCGAGGTATTTCCTGTTGCCACACCAAGCAGGTCAGTCCCAGACTAAGGACGTGGCCACCGGCTGCCGGAACCTTCGCTGCCGGTGTCAGTGGGAGAGACGGTGCGCCTGCGCGTGAGGCGCGTGAGGGACGCGAATGCAACACGATGACAGTCATCAGCCGTTAGCGAACCTTGTAGCTCATTCATAATGATGTACAACAGGACATGGTAAAAATTAAGCGACGAAATTTTCATCAGAACCTTTCTCACTAGGACATACCGTTCGATTGGCTGGGCCGTGAGAATACCCATTGTCGGCCGCCTGTGGCCCGCGGGCCGCGCGTTCGACACGCTCGCACTAAGTCATTTCTGACCACGGGATCCGTGCCAAGGTTTATAATTAAAATGCTTCACGGGCCTCTCCCTGCAGGAGGCGATCCTGGAAGAGCAGGAGAAGAAGAAAAGCAAAAACCTGTAGGTGCCCAGACCCCGACGGGAGGGTGCTGCCACGCTGGTGGAAGCCGGCGCAGAAATCCTCGCCAGGCGGGCTCTGTCTTGCACACACCGCCAGGCAGCTCCCCTTCCTCCTGAACACCTAGGCTTCTGCACTGTGACCTGGGGGACCCCGTTCTCTCGATATCGGGGTTCAGGTCCCAGTCCTGCAGCCGGGAGGTCAGCGGGTTGGGGGGGAGGGGGCGGTGCTGAGGTTGACCGGTGGCCCGTTCTTTCACGGTGATAATAACACAGGTGTTTTGAGCACCAGTGTCCACTTTGCCAGATTAAGTTAAGATGAGTTGTATTTTTGGTGGTTACGAGTCCTCCCCTGAGGACGGTTTTTATTGATTTTGAGGGGAGAGCGGAAGGGAGAGGGAGAGACAGAGAGAGAAACCTCGATGTGAGAGACACATCGATGGGTTGCCTCCTGTGTGCGCCCCGACCAGGGCCTGCAACCGAGGTCCGTGCCCTTGACCAAGAATCGAACCCGGGACCCTTTGGTCCGCAGGCCGATGCTCTATCCACTGAGCCACACCGGCCAGGGCTCAGATTACTTGTGTTTAGCAACCACAGTCGTCTAAGCCATAGAACACAAACAGCACCGAATTCTTTTTTTTTCTATATACACTAGAGGCCTGGTGCACGAAATTCATGGGGGGGGGGGGGGGGCGGCAGTCCCTCAGCCCGCCTGCACCCTCTCGCAATCCGGGACTGCTGGCTCCTAACCGCTCGCCTACCTGCCTGCCTGATCGCCTCTAACCACTCACCTGCCTGCCTGATTGCCCCTAACCTCTCTGCCTGCCTCATTGCCTCTAACTGCTCACTTGCCTGCCTGCCTGATCACCCCTAACCCCCCTGCCTGCCTGATCACCCCTAACTGCTTCTGCCCTGGCCCCTGCTGTGGTGCCTTCGTCCGGAAGATCATCCAGAATGACATCCGGAAGGGCATTTGTCCGGTGTAATTAGCATATTACGCTTTTATTATTATAGATTTTTATTGAGTCCAGAGAGAAGGAGAGAGATAGAAACATCCATGATGAGATGGATCGGCTGCCTCCTATACGCCCCCTCCTGGGGATCGAGCCCACAACCTGGGCCTGTGCCCCAACCGGGAATCGAACCCGGGACCCTTTGGTCCGCAGGCCGACGCTCTATCCACTGGGCCACACCAGCCAGGGCGTTGGGTGCCAAATTCTGGTTGCCGCGCCTTCCAGGGTGATGTCTCAGATCTGGGGTGCTTCTCAAGATTCGGGGGCCACCGTGGGAGGTCGGGCCACGCACAGAGGGCAGTCCCTAGGGGAGGGCACGTCCCCGCGGACAGACACACCCGCTCACGGCCGCCCGCCCGCCCCTGCGCAGGGCGGTGACCGTCTGCCTGCGGGCCGTGGCCAGCGTCCTGGTGCTGCTGTCGCTGGCCGGGAGCATCTACCTCATCTGCTTCGTGGTGGAGCGGTCGCAGCGGCTGGAGCGGTCCAAGCGGGAGCTGACGCTGTGGGAGAAGAACGAGGTACCCGCGCCCCCCACCCCTCCCCGGCGGGTCCCCGGGGGCACGGAGAGGCTGCAGGGGGGTCCCGGCCGCGGGTCCCGGGGCAGGAGCGGGGCCGGGCCTGAAGCGTCTCCCGGGGTCTCAGCCGGGAGGATCTTCATTCAAAACAGCCTCGCGCCCCGGCCGGTGTGGCTCAGTGGGTAGCGCGTCGGCCCACGGACCGAAGGGCCCCGGGTTCGATTCCCGGTCAAGGGCATGGACCTGGGTTGCGGGCGCATCCCCAGTGGGGGCGTGCAGGAGGCAGCTGATCGATGTTTCTGATTCTCTATCCCTCTCCCTTCCTCTCTGTAAAAAAATCAATAAAATATATACATATTTATTTTTTAAATATATTTTATTGACTTTTTAGAGGAAGGGAGAGGGTTAGAGAGAAACATCGATGAGAGAGAAACGTCGATCAGCTGCCTCCTGCACGCCCCCCACTGGGGATGTGCCCGCAACCCAGGTCCATGCCCTTGACCGGAATCGAACCCGGGGCCCTTCAGTCCGCAGGCCGACGCTCTATCCACTGAGTCAAACCGGCCAGGGCAATAAAATATACTTTTTTAAAAAAACAGCCTTGCACCCCGGCCAGTGTGTCTCAGTGGGTAGCGCATAGGCCCGCGGACTGAAGGGTCCCGGGTTCGAGCCCGGTCAGGGCACAGGCCCGGGTTACGGGCTCGATCCCCAGTCGGGGGCGCGCAGGAGGCGGCCGATCCGTGATTCTCTCTCATCATGGACGTTTCCCTCTCCCTCCCTCTCTGACATCAATAGAAATATATTTAAAAAGGAAAAAAACAAGCAGCTATCAGAGCTCGGGAGGCCTCCCTCCCCTGGAAGAGCCGGCGCCCCGGGCGGGCTGAGGGCCCATGGGGGCGGGGCGCTGGGCGGGGCGCTGGGCGGGGCGCTGGGCGGGGCGCCCGGCTGAGCGCCGATGGGGGCGGGCGCTGGGCTGGGGCGCTGGGCGGGGCGCTGGGCGTGGCGCTGGGCGGGGCGCTGGGCGGGGCGCTGGGCGGGGCGCTGGGCGGGGCGCCGGGCTGAGCGCCGATGGGGGCGGGCGCTGGGCTGGGGCGCTGGGCGGGGCGCTGGGCGTGGCGCTGGGCGGGGCGCTGGGCGGGGCGCTGGGCTGGGGCGCTGGGCGGGGCGCTGGGCGTGGCGCTGGGCTGGGGCGCTGGGCTGGGGCGCTGGGCTGGGGCGCTGGGCTGGGGCGCTGGGCGTGGCGCTGGGCTGGGGCGCTGGGCTGGGGCGCTGGGCTGGGGCGCTGGGCGGGGCGCTGGGCTGGGGCGCTGGGCGGGGCGCTGGGCGGGGCGCTGGGCTGGGGCGCTGGGCGGGGCGCTGGGCGGGGCGCTGGGCTGGGGCGCCCCGGCCTCGGCTCAGCTCTGTGTCCGCAGGTGGGCGTGGTCGTCTCCCTGGTGACCATGCTCGCGCCCTCCGCCTTCGACCTCATCGCCGCCCTGGAGAGGTACCACCCGCGGACCACCCTGCGCTTCCAGCTGGCCAGGTACCGCCCCCCGGGTCCCTCGGGGAGGCGCCGGGTGTGGGTCCCCCTCCGGGTCCCTCGGGGAGGCGCCGGGTGTGGGTCCCCCTCCGGTCCCGCCGGGGAGGCGCCGGGTGTGGGTCCCCCTCCGGGTCCCGCCGCGGGAGGCGCCGGGTGTGGGTCCCCCTCCGGGTCCCGCCGCGGGAACCCCAGTCCCTCCAGAGCCCAGGCTGCTGCACTGTCCCCCAAACTGAGCACAGCCCGGCCGGTGAGGCTCCGTGGCTGAGCGCCGACCCAGGAACCAGGAGGTCGGGGTTCGATTCCCGGTCAGGGCACAGGCCCGGGTTGCGGGTTCGATCCCCAGTGGGGGGCGTGCAGGAGGCAGCAGATCCATGATGCTCTCTCATCATGGATGTTTCTCTCTCTCTCTCCCTTCCACTCTGACATCCATAAAAATATATTAAAAATAAAACAACTTAAATAAAAGAACTTCCCTGAGATGTATCCAAGATGAGCAGGATGTGCAGGAGAGAAGAGGGGGAGGAGGAGGGGGAGGGGGAGGGGGAGAGAGAGAGAGAGAGAGAGAGAGAGAGAGAGAGAAGAAGAAGAAGAAGAAGAAGAAGAAGAAGAAGAAGAAGAAGAAGGAGAAGGGAGGAAAGAGGGGGAGGGGAAGAGAGAGAGAGAGGACCCAGGTGACGGGGTGTGTGTTGGTCCCGCCCTGCCGGGTCCTCTGTGACTGATGGGAGGTGAAGGAGACCCACCCTTCTAAGGCACTTTTTTTTTTCTTATATATTTTATTGATTTTTTTACAGAGAGGAAGGGAGAGGGATAGAGAGTTAGAAACATCGATGAGAGAGAAACATCGATCAGCTGCCTCCTGCACACCCCCCACTGGGGATGTGCCCGCAACCCAGGTACATGCCCTTGACCGGAATCGAACCCAGGACCCTTTAGTCCGCAGGCCGACGCTCTATCCACTGAGCCAAACCAGTCAGGGCTAAGACTCTTTTAAGACACGAGCAGAACATGAAGCTTTGCTCACAGCTTCCACCAGCCTGGACAGCGAGGTTCCCGTGCATAAGCCAGGGGGCCGGGTGCGGAATGGGGGGGTCGCAGGCTGAGCAGCAGCAGGCCCGGAGCCCAAGGGGGCGTCCTGGGCTCCCCCAGGGGGTCAGAGCAGTCGCCACAAGTCCACCTGCCCCCACCCGGCTCTGTCCTCCTCCCTCCACTTTGGCCCCGGCCCCGACCTCTGCTCCCCTGTGTGAGGACACGGCGCCCCGACGGCTGAGGGGGGCCCCGGAACACGGTGTTTTATCCCCCCAGTGAGGCTCTGAGGGACCCCAGAGGCAGCCACTGCCCCCGCCGCCCCGGCACGGCCCCCCCACGGCAGGTCTGGGCCGAGGGCGTCCGGTCGCGTCTCTCACGGGCCCTGCCTCTCAGGGTGCTGGTGCTGTACCTGGGGAACCTCTACAGCCTCATCATCGCCCTGCTGGACAAGGTCAACAGCATGAGCACCGAGGTGAGCGCCCCCCAGCCCCCCACCGCGCCCCACACTGACGGACGGACGGACACACAGACAGACACAGACACGCACACAGACAGATGTACATATAGATATACACACACAGACACACAGATATATACATATACACAGACACACAGACACACATATACATATACACAGACACACAGACACACATATACATATACACAGACACACAGACACACATATGCATATACACAGACACACAGACACACATATACATATACACAGACACACAGACAGATGTACATATAGATATACACACACAGACACACACAGACACATATATACATACACACAGACACACAGACAGATGTACATATAGATATACACACACAGACACACAGATATATACATATACACAGACACACAGACACACATATACATATACACAGACACACAGACAGATGTACATATAGATATACACACACAGACACACACAGACACATATATACATACACACAGACACACAGACAGATGTACATATAGATATACACACACAGACACACAGATATATACATATACACAGACACACAGACACACATATACATATACACAGACACACAGACAGATGTACATATATACACACACAGACACACAGATATATACATATACACAGACACACAGACACACAGACACACATATACACAGACACACAGACAGATGTACATATAGATATACAGACACACAGACAGACACAGACACACACACAGACACAGATGTACATATAGATATACACACACAGACACACACAGACACATATATACAGACACACAGACACACAGACAGACACAGACACACAGACAGATGTACATATAGAAAGTCACACAGACACACAGACATATACATACACACAGACACACAGACAGACACAGACACACAGACAGATGTACATATATACACACACAGACACACACAGACACATATATACATACACACAGACAGATGTACATATAGATATACACACACAGACACACACAGACATATACATACACACAGACACACAGACAGATGTACATATAGATATACACACACAGACACAGACACATATATACATACACACAGACACAGACAGACACGCACACAGACAGATGTACATATAGATATACACACACAGACACAGACACATATATACATACACACAGACAGACAGACACAGACACACAGACAGATGTACATATAGATATACACACACAGACACGCAGATATATACATAGATATACACACAGACACATATATACATATACACAGACACACAGATGTACATTAGATGTACACACACATTTACGCAGACATACATGCACACAGATATACATACACACAGACCCACAGAGACACAGGCACATATATACATACATACATACACACAGATACACACACACAGATATACACATTGATATACATACAGACAGGCACCCAGACAGACAGATCTACAGAGACAGACAGACACACAGGCTGATATGTAGACACCCCCCCGCCCCCGCCCCCCAGGGCCGTCATGGCCGGCACCACTGCCGTGTTCACACTCCCCGCTCACTGCGGGCTCCGCTCCGCGGGAAACGAGCCCCGTTTGCGGGGAAATTCACTGAGGCTAGTGGTGTGGCTGCAGGGCGCCGGGGCCAGAGCTGGGGGGCTGGGGGGGGGCTGGGGGTGCCATGCAGGGTGCCGGGGCCAGAGCTGGGGGGCTGGGGGGGGGCTGGGGGTGCCATGCAGGGCGCCGGGGCCAGAGCTGGGGGGCTGGGGGGGGCATGCAGGACGCCGGGGCCAGAGCTGGGGGGGGGGGGCATGCAGGACGCTGGGGCCAGAGCTGGGGGGGGCATGCAGGACGCTGGGGCCAGAGCTGGGGGGGGGGGGCATGCAGGACGCTGGGGCCAGAGCTGGGGGGTGGGGCATGCAGGACGCTGGGGCCAGAGCTGGGGGGGGCATGCAGGACGCCGGGGCCAGAGCTGGGGGGCTGGGGGTGCCATGCAGGGCGCCGGAGCCAGAGCTGGGGGGGTGTGGGCAGGCGGGAGGGCCTGAGAGCTTGCAGGAAAGAACGTTCCAGAGGGAACGGATGAGAGGGGGCCCAGGTCGCGGGGAGCCGCTGTGACCCTGGCCCCTGAGGACGCCCACGGCGGGGGGGAGGGGGGGAGGGGGGAAGGGGGGTGCTCAGAGTGTCTGTCCGGCCGCACTGCCGTGGAATCCCGAGGCTCCAGCAGGAGAGCCGGCGGGACAGCGGCTCTGTGTCCGGCCCTGGGTGCACAGGGTCCTGGCCTGAGCACGGGACTCCCACGTGGGGCCTCAGGGCGGAGCTCGGCCGTGTGACCGGCAGCCGTGAGGACGCGGGGACACACGCGTGTTCGCCCAGAGCCGTCTGGGCAGCAGCTGAGAAGCTCAGTTCCCCCCACAGCTCTGCTCCCGACGGGCCGGCTCCTGGCAGGTGGCTTCCTCCCAGGCTAGAGCGAGACGGAGGGACAGAGGGACAGAGAGACAGAGAGAGAGACAGAGAGACAGAGAGACAGAGAGACAGAGGGACAGAGAGACAGAGAGAGAGACAGAGAGACAGAGAGACAGAGAGACAGAGGGACAGAGGGACAGAGAGAGAGAGGGACAGAGAGACAGAGGGACAGAGAGACAGACAGGGGGACAGAGAGACAGGGGGACAGAGAGACAGAGAGACAGAGGGACAGACAGACAGAGGGACAGAGAGAGAGACAGAGAGACAGAGAGACAGAGAGACAGAGGGACAGAGGGACAGAGAGAGAGAGGGACAGAGAGACAGAGGGACAGAGAGACAGACAGGGGGACAGAGAGACAGGGGGACAGAGAGACAGAGAGACAGAGGGACAGACAGACAGAGGGACAGAGAGAGAGACAGAGAGACAGAGAGACAGAGAGATAGGGGGACAGGGGGACAGAGAGACAGAGAGAGAGAGGGACAGAGAGACAGAGGGACAGACAGAGAGACAGGGGGACAGAGAGACAGAGGGACAGAGAGACGGGGACAGAGAGACAGAGGGACAGAGAGACAGGGGGACAGAGAGACAGAGGGACAGAGAGACAGGGGGACAGAGAGACAGAGGGACAGAGAGACAGGGGGACAGAGAGACAGAGGGACAGAGAGACAGAGAGACAGGGAGACAGAGAGAGAGAGGGACAGAGAGACAGGGGGACAGAGAGACAGAGGGACAGAGAGACAGAGAGACAGAGAGACAGAGAGACAGGGGGACAGAGAGAGGGACAGAGAGACAGAGAGACAGGGGGACAGAGAGACAGAGAGAGAGAGGGACAGAGGGACAGAGATACAGACAGGGGGACAGAGAGACAGAGAGACAGAGAGACAGAGAGACAGGGAGACAGGGGGACAGAGAGACAGAGAGACAGAGAGACAGAGGGACAGAGATACAGACAGGGGGACAGAGAGACAGAGAGACAGAGAGACAGAGAGACAGGGGGACAGAGAGACAGAGAGACAGAGAGACAGAGGGACAGAGATACAGACAGGGGGACAGAGAGACAGAGAGACAGGGGGACAGAGAGACAGGGGGACAGAGAGACAGAGAGACAGACAGGGGGACAGAGAGACAGAGGGACAGAGAGACAGACAGGGGGACAGAGAGACAGAGGGACAGAGAGACAGACAGGGAGACAGAGAGACAGAGGGACAGAGAGACAGACAGGGGGACAGAGAGACAGAGGGACAGAGAGACAGACAGGGGGACAGAGAGACAGAGGGACAGAGAGACAGAGAGACAGAGGGACAGAGATACAGAGAGACAGAGAGACAGACAGGGTGACAGAGATACAGGGGGGACAGAGAGAAAGGGGGACAGAGGGACAGAGAGCTGACCCCTGAGCTGTGCGGTGAGGAGGGGTTCTTGCAGACAGACACATGGACAACCCTTCTTCCCCCCCTCCCCGTCCCCCTGTCTCCGCAGGAAGCCGCCATCAGCAGTAACAGGAGCCACTGGCTGGGGACCCCCGTCCCCTCCGCCCCCTGGACGGCCCCCGACGGGGAGAATCGGCCCACGCCGGGGCCGGGGCTGGGGAGGAACGGCTCCTGGGCCCTGGGGCTGGCCGGCGCCCCCACGTTCGCCTCGGCGCTCTCAGCGGCCAACGGGACCGGGGATCCCGAGAGCCCGCAGGACCAGTGCTGGGAGACCTACGTGGGGCAGGTGCGTCCCCCGCGAGGCCCCGGGCCGTCCGCACTCGCCGGCAGCTCTGGAGTCATTGCCCCCATTTTACAGGAAGGAAAAGTGAGGCCGGGGACGGCTTCGGGCTTTCCCGTCTCATCGTCTGCCAGGGAGCCCTGGCCGTGTGGCTCAGTGGATAGAGCTCGGCCTGTGGACCGAAGGGTCCCGGGTTCGATTCCCGGTCAGGGCACGTGCCCGGGTGGCGGGCTCCATCCCTAGAGTGGGGGGCGTGCAGGAGGCGGCCGGTCCATGATTCTCTCTCATCATGGATGTGTCCCCCTCCCTCTCCCTTCCTCTCTGACGTCAATAAGGAAATATTTTTAAGAAAATCTGTCCAGGACGCGTGCAGCCCTGTTCCAAGGGCTTGTCCACGTCAGATCCTATTGCCAGCCTCCTGTAGGCGCAGATGAGGAAACTGAGGCACAGAGCGGGCAGGCCCCGCCCCCTGTGCCCCGCCCCCTGTGCCCCGCCCCGTGTGCTCCGCCCCCTGTGCCCAGCCACCTGCACCCCGCCCCCTGTGCCCCGCCCCGTGCTCCGCCCCCTGTGCCCCGCCCCCTGTGCCCCGCCCCCTGTGCCCCGCCCCCTGCGCCCAGCCACCTGCACCCCGCCCCCTGTGCCCCGCCCCGTGCTCCGCCCCCTGTGCCCCGCCCCCTGCGCCCAGCCACCTGCACCCCGCCCCCTGTGCCCCGCCCCCTGTGCCCCGCCCCGTGTGCTCCGCCCCCTGCGCCCAGCCACCTGCACCCCGCCCCCTGTGCCCCGCCCCGTGCTCCGCCCCCTGTGCCCCGCCCCCTGTGCCCCGCCCCCTGCGCCCAGCCACCTGCACCCCGCCCCCTGTGCCCCGCCCCCTGTGCCCCGCCCCGTGTGCTCCACCCCCTGCGCCCAGCCACCTGCACCCCGCCCCCTGTGCCCCGCCCTGTTCTCCGCCCCCTGTGCTCCGCCCCTGTGCTCCGCCCGTCCCCCACCCATAACTGCCTGCAGCGTCTCGGCCCCTGAGACCAAGTCAGGGCCCGAGCGGTCGGTCTCCCGCGGCCCAGACCGCGTTGTGTCCCTGTCCCTCTGGCCTCGCAGTCCAAGTTCCAGTGAACAAGTACTGGCCCCCCCCCCCCCCCCCCCGTGAGCCGGGTGTGAATCAGAAGGGCCCGGTCTGCAGCCCCCGGAAGGGAGGGGCGGGCAGGGCCTCGTGGCGGCCCCGGGGGCACTGCGCTCACTGAGCCCACCCCACACCGTCCAGGAGATGCTCAAGCTGTCCATCATCGACATGCTCTTCACCGTGGCCAGCGTCCTGCTCATGGACTTCTTCCGCGGCCTCTTTGTCCGGTACCTGAGTGACTGCTGGTGCTGGGACCTGGAGAGCAAGTTTGTGAGGACACGCGGCCTCCCCGGGGGGCGTCGGGGGGCTGGAGACAGGGTAGCCCAGAGGGAAGGCCTGAGGCAGGGGAGGGGAGGGGAGAGGGGGGAGGGGAGGGGAGGGGTGCAGGCTGGGCCTCCCTGAGAGCAGAGTCCTCCCTCTGCGGGAGCCTCTTCCTGCCGGTCGGGGGGCGTAGGTCACAGAAGCCCACTTTCTCTGCAGCCTGAATACGGGGAGTTCAAAATCGCGGAGAACGTGTTGCATTTGATCTACAACCAAGGGATGATCTGGTGGGTTTGTGGTGCTCAGCTGCTGCTTTTTTTAAATATATAGACTAGAGGCCTGGTGCACGGATTCGTGCACTGGTGGGGGGTGTGGCCTCAGGGATCGGCCCGCTGTGGGAACGCCACTCATCCCAGTCAGCAGAGTGGCTGTGGACCTGCCCTCTGAGTGGCTGCTCCCGCTGTGGAAGCCCACTGACCACTGGGGGGCAGCTCCTGCATTGGGCATCTGCCCCCTGGTGGTCAGTGTGCGTCATAGCGACCGCTTGACTGGTAGTTCTGTGGTTTGGTCACTGGGCTTTATATATATATATATAGACTAGAGGCCTGATGCATGAAATTCATGCATGGGTAGGGTCCCCAGGCCTGGCTGGCGATCAGGGCCGATCTGTGGGGTGACCGGCAGGGTTATTGGGGGGGTCCCCACTGGCACCTGCCTTAGCTGGCCTGGGCCTGCAAGCCGGAGCCAGCTTTCTGCATTGAGCATCTGCCCCCTGGTGGTCACTGTGTGTCATAACGACCCATCATTCCACTGGTCGTTCCACCATTTGACTGATTTGCATATTAGGCTTTTACTATATAGGATTTTTTTTTTTTATTGATTTCAAAGAGGGAGACAGAGAGAGGGAAACATCCATGATGACAGAGAATCACGGGCCGGCCGCCTCCTGCACGCACACCTCACCCTGGGGATGGAGCCCACAACCCGGGCCTGTGCCCTGACCGGGAATCAAACCCTGACCTCCTGGTTCATAGGTCGATGCTCAACCCCTGAGCACGCCGGTCGGGCTCCGCTGGCTCCGGCCTTTGCTCACGTCTCTCTCGTCTGGGCAGATGGTCATGTACTTCGTCTTGGTGGGCCGTGACCGCGCTAGGTCCCTGGGGTGGCCCAGTTCTCGCCGACCGACCCAGACCCTGTCCCTCTCAAAAGCATCTCTGTCTGGGGACGCAGGCTCGCCCCTCCCTCATCGGCCGCATGTGTAGGTGAATCCCTCGATCTCCCCAGTCCCCCCGACTCATGGCTAGAACCCGCGTGGCTAAGCCCCTCCTCCCACGACTGCGGAGATTACGTGAGCCGGACTGTGTGAGGCCCAGCACCAGCGGCCGCTCCACGCGCCGATTAAACCTGAAGGTGGAAGTTCCCTCATCAGCTCCCCACAGACCACACCCTCAACCTTCCCCGTCTCACGGCACAGAAGCTCAGGCCTGGGTTCCGCGGCACCAGAGAGGTTTTTGCCGACGTGACCAAAACACAGGTCTAGTTTGTGTCCGGTCACAGCGGGCGGCCATTGTTGTGTTGGCTCTTGTCACCTTTTTTCTGTTTTAAAAAACTTTTTAATATGTTTTTCTTTTTTTATGGACGTCAGAGAGGAAGGGAGAGGGAGAAAGAGATAGAAACATCCATGATGAGAGAGAATCATGGGTCGGCTGCCTCCTGCACGCCCCTTACTGGGGATCGAACCCGCAACCCGGGCATGTGCCCTTGACTGGAATTGAACCCAGGACCCTTCAGTCCGCAGGCCGACGCTCTATCCACTGACCCACACCGGCCAGGGCTAAAAGAAATATTTTACTTATTTATTTGTTGTTGCTGTTAATCCTCACCCGAGGACATTGCTCTACTCATTTTTTAGAACGAGTGGCAGGGACTGGGAGAGACACAGAGAGAGAAGCATCGATGTGAGAACAGGTGGCCTCCCACTCACACCCAGGCCAGGGCCTGGGGTCGAGCCTGTAGCAACCGAGGTCCGTGCCCTGGGCCGGAATCGAACCCGGGACCCTGTGGTCCGCAGGCCGATGCTCTACCCACTGAGCAACACTGGCCCGGGCCATCTTTTTTCTTTTCAGACTCTAAGGCAGGCGCGTCAGCCTCGCGGCATTTATTTCAACGGGGCGTGCGGCCTGCCGGCCCGAGTGTGACATGCTCGCGGGGAAAAGAGGTCAGGCCCCCGGCTAAGCGGCCAGGGGTGGCGTCTGTGAAATTCTCGCCTAAAAACCGCTGCCGTGGACAGAGATGGGGGGAGCTGGCCCCAAACCCCAGTTGCCTGTTACTGGCCCCGGGTCTGGGTGAGGGCCACCCCCTGGCCACGTGTGTGGAGAGGGACGCAGAGGGCCTGGGACAGGGGGTCACTACTCACCTCCAGGAGGCGCTGGCTTCGCCTGCAGGAGGTGGGGGTGGGGGCCTGGGGTCTCAGATCCCAGGGGTCCCCTCAGTTCCTCGAGCACACGTGGGGGCCCCCCCAGGGGCTCAGGACCACGGCAGACGAGGCCACGTACGTGCTCACGGCCCCTCCCCGGTTCCAGGATGGGCTCCTTCTTCTCCCCGTGTCTCCCGGCCTTCAACGTCCTCAAGCTGATCGGCCTCATGTACCTGCGGAGCTGGGCTGTGCTCACCTGCAACGTGCCCCACCAGCAGGTCTTCCGGGCGTCCAGGTGGGTGGGTCTGTGTGTGCGCCCCATCTGGGTCCCCTGCGGCCAGGGCACACCCCTCCCCCCTTCTCCCCCTACCCCTGCTGGCCTGTCCTGGTTAATTCCCTCCCCAAGCCGTCCAGGGCCCAGCCTGGAATTAGGCATTGCGACACATTTTTAAAAACTTTTTTTTGTTCTTGTTAATCCTCCCCCAAGGATATTTTCCCATTGATTTTAGAGAGAGTGGAAGAGAGAGGGAGACAGAGAGAAACATCGGTGCGAGAGAGACACATCAATGGGTTGCCTCCTGCATGCGCCCCGACCAGGGCCCGGGCCGGGGAGGAGCCTGCCACCGAGGTCTGTGCCCTTGACTGGAATCGAACCCAGGACCCTGTGGTCTGTAGGCCGGCGCTCTGTCCACTGAGCCACACTGGCCGGGGCTGAAGAACTTTTACTGAGTTTGATGACCCAGTGGGGAGTGGCTTTCACAAATATCCTGTTTGGACAATGTTCACACACTGAACGCCAGGATGTCACAGCGCGAGGCGGGTGGGACGGGTCTGACAGGGTCCGTGGATGGTGCTCCTAGGTGAGGGCTGTGGGGTGGCCTCGCTTGGTTTGAGGGGGGCAGGCTGGGCCGGGCGACCCATGGAGTAAGTCCCTAGTTTGCTAAGCTCCTGTGACCCCGCGGACACCCCAGCCTGGGGAGTGGGGGACGGATGGTGTTTTGTTTGCAGAATCGGACTGTGGGTTCTGTGGGTTCTGTGTCCGTCTCTGGGCATGTGGCTGTGGTTCTGTGGGTTCTGTGTCCCTGGGTGTGTGGCCATGGTTCTGTGGTTCTGTGTCCCTGGGTGTGTGGCCGTGGTTCTGTGGTTCTGTGTCCCTGGGTGTGTGGCCATGGTTCTGTGGTTCTGTGTCCCTGGGTGTGTGGCCGTGGTTCTGTGTCCGTCTCTGGGTGTGTGGCTGTGGTTCTGTGTCCCTGGGTGTGTGGCTGTGGTTCTGTGTCCGTCTCTGGGTGTGTGGCCATGGTTCTGTGGGTTCTGTGTCCCTGGGTGTGTGGCTGTGGTTCTGTGTCTGTCTCTGGGTGTGTGGCCATGGTTCTGTGGGTTTTGTGTCCCTGGGTGTGTGGCTGTGGTTCTGTGGGTTCTGTGTCCCTGGGTGTGTGGCCGTGGTTCTGTGGGTTCTGTGTCCCTGGGTGTGTGGCTGTGGTTCTGTGTCCGTCTCTGGGTGTGTGGCCATGGTTCTGTGGGTTCTGTGTCCCTGGGTGTGTGGCTGTGGTTCTGTGGGTTCTGTGTCCCTGGGTGTGTGGCCGTGGTTCTGTGGGTTCTGTGTCCCTGGGTGTGTGGCTGTGGTTCTGTGTCCGTCTCTGGGTGTGTGGCCATGGTTCTGTGGGTTCTGTGTCCCTGGGTGTGTGGCTGTGGTTCTGTGGGTTCTGTGTCCCTGGGTGTGTGGCCGTGGTTCTGTGGGTTC
The DNA here is from genome assembly GCF_964212035.1 of Myotis nattereri. Classification (NCBI taxonomy): domain Eukaryota; kingdom Metazoa; phylum Chordata; class Mammalia; order Chiroptera; family Vespertilionidae; genus Myotis; species Myotis nattereri. The sequence continues at coordinate 1,654,146 of NC_138097.1, read as the reverse complement.
TGTGTCCCTGGGTGTGTGGCCGTGGTTCTGTGGGTTCTGTGTCCCTGGGAGTGTGGCGTGGTTCTGTGGGTTCTGTGTCCCTGGGTGTGTGGCCGTGGTTCTGTGGGTTCTGTGTCCCTGGGTGTGTGGCCGTGGTTCTGTGTCCGTCTCTGGGTGTGTGGCCGTGGTTCTGTGGGTTCTGTGTCCCTGGGTGTGTGGCCGTGGTTCTGTGGGTTCTGTGTCCCTGGGTGTGTGGCCGTGGTTCTGTGTCCGTCTCTGGGTGTGTGGCCGTGGTTCTGTGGGTTCTGTGTCCCTGGGTGTGTGGCCGTGGTTCTGTGGGTTCTGTGTCCCTGGGTGTGTGGCCGTGGTTCTGTGTCCATCTCTGGGTGTGTGGCCGTGGTTCTGTGTCCATCTCTGGGTCTGTGGCCGTGGTTCTGTGGGTTCTGTGTCCCTGGGTGTGTGGCTGTGGTTCTGTGTCCGTCTCTGGGTGTGTGGCCGTGGTTCTGTGGGTTCTGTGTCCCTGGGTGTGTGGCCGTGGGTTCCCTGTCCCTGGCCGCAGCGTGACCCCTGGCGGGCCCGCAGGTCCAACAACTTCTACCTGGCCATGCTGCTGTTCATGCTGTTCCTGTGCATGCTGCCCACCGTGTTTGCCATCGCGCGCTACAAGCCGTCCCTGCACTGCGGGCCCTTCAGGTGAGTGGCTCCGCCCCCAGGACGCGCGTGTCCTTCTCCTCCGGCCCCGGGCAGGTCGCCGGGCCCTGTCCTCCATCGGCCGCCTCCCTGCAGCGTCTCTGCTCCTCGCTCCCTTCAAGCGACGCAGCCCAGCTGGCACCCCAGGGGGCAGCGGCCTTGCTCAGTGTTTGAGGGAGATCCCAGCGGGTCAGGGTTCCCTCCCGGACTCAGGGTCCCTAAGACAGCCCTCGCCACCCCTGGTCCACCTTCTCCCGTCAGGGCAGGGCCCAGTCACCTCCCAGCACGTGAGTTTCTGTTGTTGTTGTTAATCCTCATCTGAGGATATTTTCCCATTGATTTTAGAGAGAGTGGACGGGGGAGGGAGAGACAGAGAAACAGCGATGTGAGAGACACGTCGATGAGTTGCCTCCTGCACGCGCCCCGACCAGGGCAGGGATTGAGCCTGAAACAGAGGCCGTGCCCTTGACCAGAATCAGACCCGAGAGCCTCCAGTCCTCAGGCACTCTAACCACTGAGCTACCGGCCAGGGCTATAAGCCCATTTTGATACAACATCTTAGAACATGTAGGGTCTGGGTTTGTGGACACTATTCACACACACTCTCACACACACACACTCATATACACACTCATAGTCACACCACATTCACAATCTCACACTTGCACACTCATACACTCATACACACACTCAAACACACACTGACATACACTCGCGCACACACACGCACACTCTCACCCCACACACTCACATGAACACACACACTCACATGCACACTCTCACACTTGCACACTCGTACACTCATACACACACTCAAACGCACTCATGCTGACACACACTCGCACACACACACTCACACATTCATACACACACTGACACACTCGCACACACACACTCACACTCACTGACACTCATACACACACATACACACACTGACACACACATGCACACTCTCACACTTGCACACACACTCACACACACACTCACTGACACTCATACACACACATAAACACTCACACTGACACACATGCACACTCTCACACTTGCACACGCACACACTCGCACACTCGCACACTCATACACACATTCAAACACACACTGACACACACTCTCACACTTGCACACTCACATGCGCTCACACTGACACACTCGCACACACTCACACTCACACTGACACACACACACTCTCTGTGATTGCGGACCCGCCTCCAGCTGTGCAATTACTGGGACTCTTCCTGGGGGCCCCCTGCCCCCCCAGAAGATGCTGGTGTCCTCCCAGTCAGGGGTGCACCCCGGCTTCCTCACTGACCTTGGGGACCGCCCTCTAGCCAACCAGGCCCCCCCCCCCCCCCCGCAGCGGGCAGGAGAAGATCTACGACATCGTGGCGGAGACGGTGGCGGACCTGCCCGCCTGGTTCGCCGCGGTGGTCGGCTACGTGAGCAGCCCCGTGGTCATCCTGCCGGCCGTGCTGCTGCTCTTGTGAGTGCCCCTCCCCCGCCCCCCGCAGACGGGGCCCCCCTGGCTTGGCTGCCGGTCAGCACCGCCCCCAACAATTCCGTGCAAATCAGCGAGTCTGTGCAGGCCACCCCGGGCGAGGGCCTGAGCAGGGGCCTGGGCGGCAGGAGGCAGCGTGAGGGGTCCCCGCGGCCTCCGGGCGTCCTGCGCCCCGCGATGGGGCGGAGGCCATGGCGCGCCTGCTCCCGGAGGTCAGCTGCGCAGGAGGGGCCGCCCGTGCGCGGAGCTCCCGCTCCTCCGGGCTGCACCGCGCAGGGTCCCAAAGCAAGACCAGGAGCGGGAGGCAGCCTCTGTCCCGCGGCTCCTGGGACCGCGGTGCCCGTGGGAACGGCTGTGCCCTGCGGGAGGGCCGGGTGCCCCCCTGGCCGGGACCCCAGAGAAGGGTGCCCCCCTGGCCGGTACCCCAGGGAAGGGGGGCGGGTGGCGCACCCAAGCTCTGAGCTCCCAGCCCGAGCCCCAAGCCCCAAGCCCTGATCCTCAAACCCTGAGCCCCTAACCCAGGGGTGGGCAAACTTTTTGACTCGAGGGCCACCATGGGTTCTTAAACTGGACGGGAGGCCGGGACAAAAGCATGGATGGAGTGTTTGTGTGAACTAATATAAATTCAAAGTAAACATCATTACATAAAAGGGTACGGTCTTTTTTTTCAATAGTTTTATTCATTTCAAACGGGCCGGATCCGTAGTTTGCCCACGGCTGCCCTAACCCCAAGCCCTGAGCCTCAAAACCTAAACACAGATCCCTGATCCCCGATCCCCGAGCCCCGAGCCCTGATCCCCGAGCCCCGAGCCCCGAGCCCTGATCCCCGATCCCTGATCCCCGAGCCCCGAGCCCTGAGCCCCGAGCCCCGAGCCCCGATCCCTGAGCCCCGATCCCTGAGCCCCGAGCCCCGAGCCCCGATCCCTGAGCCCCGATCCCTGAGCCCCGAGCCCCGAGCCCCGATCCCTGATCCCCGATCCCCGAGCCCTGATCCCCGAGCCCTGATCCCCGAACCGCCTTCCTCCCCAGCATGCTCATCTACTACCTGCAGAGCATCGCCCGCTCCCTGAAGCTCAGCAACCGCCAGCTCCGCATGCAGATCCAGAACGCAAGTACCGCCCTCCCCGCCCGGGCGAAGGGGCAGGTCCCGCCAGCAGGGGGCGCCCGCGAGGCCTCCCATTCTCAAATCCCTGGGACTCCGGGCCCCCCGGGGGGTGCCAGGCCACCTCCCCGCCTCCCGGGATCGCCCAGGGTCCTTGCTGAGAGCCCCCAGGGGCAGGGGCCCCCATCTGCCCAGGAATGAAGCTGCCCCGGCACTTGAGCGCCATCTGGCGGCCATGCCCAGCCCTGCAGGCGGGGGCTCTTCCGTGGGCTGTGCTGGGCGGGAGGGGAGAGAAGGGATTCCTGGGGTCCGTGTCGTGTCATCGCGGGCACCTGACCCAGAGGCACTATTTGGGCCCAAAGACCACCTTTTTCTCGTCTTTTAGATTCTGGTGATTCTTAAACCTTAGCTGTCAGAACAGCCAGAGGAAGCCCAGCCCCCCCCCCCAATCCTTCCACACTCTCCACTCCTCCCACACCCAGCGGCTCCCCAGAACCCCATGCCAGGAACCTCCACCTCTTTAACCTCTTTTATTTTTATTTATTTTTTAAATATATTTTATTGATCTTTTACGGAGAGGAAGGGAGAGGGAGAGAGAGTTAGAAACATCGATGGGAGAGAAACATTGATCAGCCGCCTCCTGCACGCCCCCCACTGGGGATGTGCCCGCAACCGAGGCCCATGCCCTTGGCCGGAATCGAACCCGGGACCCTTCAGTCCGCAGGCTGACGCTCTACCCACTGAGCCACACTGGTCAGGGCTCTTTAACCTTTTTAAAAAACACCTCCCATGAATCTCGATTCCACTACAGAAATACTAGCGCGTCCCCTGAGCCCGTGGTCGTCAAACCGCGGCTCGCGGGCCACATGCGGCTCTTTGGCCCCTTGAGTGTGGCTCTTCCACAAAATACCGGCTTCTGCGCATGGGCCAGAATCACGCTGGACCTGTGGGCCCGCACGTGGTATTTTGTGGAAGAGCCACACTCAAGGGTTCAAAGAGCCGCATGTGGCTCGCGAGCCGCAGTTTGCCGACCATGGCCCTAAGCCAGTTAAAAAGAAAAGCGTTTGGAGCAGTCAAGGGCGTTTTTCTGGAAGGCTGTCCCCCGTGGTGCCCGGCACAGCGTGTCTGCGTCCCGCCGCCCACCGTTGGCGGGACCTCAGGGTCCGTCCAGGGCCCGGATGCCGCCTGGGAGGCTGAGCGTTAGGCCAGATGTGAGCATCTGCTTGCGGCCCCGGGGGCAGGGTCATGGCCGAAGGTACCGGCAGGGCGGCTCCTGTCTTTCCCCCAAGAGCAGTCCCTGTCACTGCTTCCGGCGACGTCCAAACGAACGTGTGATGATCGTCTGTTTTAGGCGAGATCGGAAGACAAGAAAAAGGTTGCCCAGATGGCGGAAGGTGAGTACCGGGCGGCCACACACTCCCGCGACCCTCTGCTCCCCGCACCGGCCCCGGGAGGTGGGATCTGGGGCATACGTGTGGGTCTAAGTCCACAGTGTTCCCGTGATGCCGGCCTGGGCGGAACCCCAGCACAGGGGTGGGTCAGGGGGAAGGTGTGGGGTCAGGGGGAGGGTGTGGGGTCAGGGGGAATGTGTGGGGTCAGGGGGAATGTGTGGGGCCAGGGGGAAGGGGGTGGGGTCGGGGGGAGGGTGTGGGGTCAGGGGGAGGGTGTGGGGTCAGGGGGGAGGGGTGGGGTCAGGGGGAATGTGTGGGGTCAGGGGGAAGGGGTGAGGCCGGAGAGGGAACCATGAGAACGTCTGTCTTGTTCACTTCTGTGCTTCTCTCCATGTCCCCTGGGTTCCTTGCAAGGCTCCCACTCAGGCCTCTGCCCAGGCCCCTCCTCCTTAGACCCAGGCCCCGCCTCCTTAGGCCCAGGCCCTGCCTCCTTAGGCCCAGGCCCCTCCTCCTTAGACCCAGGCCCCGCCTCCTTAGACCCAGGCCCTGCCTCCTTAGGCCCAGGCCCCTCCTCCTTAGGCCCAGGCCCCTCCTCCTTAGGCCCAGGCCCCTCCTCCTTAGACCCAGGCCCCACCTCCTTAGGCCCAGGCCCCTCCTCCTTAGACCCAGGCCCCTCCTCCTTAGACCCGGCCCCTCCTCTTTAGACCCAGGCCCCTCCTCCTTAGACCCAGGCCCCACCTCCTTAGAGCCAGGCCCCTCCTCCTTAGACCCAGGCCCCTCCTCCTTAGACCCAGGCCCCTCCTCCTTAGACCCAGGCCCCTCCTCCTTAGACCCAGGCCCCACCTCCTTAGGCCCAGGCCCCTCCTCCTTAGACCCAGGCCCCTCCTCCTTAGACCCAGGACCCACCTCCTTAGGCCCAGGCCCCTCCTCCTTAGACCCAGGCCCCTCCTCCTTAGACCCAGGCCCCACCTCCTTAGGCCCAGGCCCCTCCTCCTTAGACCCAGGCCCCTCCTCCTTAGACCCAGGCCCCACCTCCTTAGGCCCAGGCCCCTCCTCCTTAGACCCAAGCCCCTCCTCCTTAGACCCAGGCCCCTCCTCCTTAGACCCAGGCCCCACCTCCTTAGGCCCAGGCCCCTCCTCCTTAGACCCAGGCCCCTCCTCCTTAGACCCAGGCCCCTCCTCCTTAGACCCAGGCCCCTCCTCCTTAGGCCCAGGCCCCACCTCCTTAGGCCCAGGCCCCTCCTCCTTAGACCCAGGCCCCACCTCCTTAGACCCAGGCCCCTCCTCCTTAGACCCAGGCCCCTCCTCCTTAGACCCAAGCCCCTCCTCCTTAGACCCAGGCCCCTCCTCCTTAGACCCAGGCCCCACCTCCTTAGGCCCAGGCCCCTCCTCCTTAGACCCAGGCCCCTCCTCCTTAGACCCAGGCCCCTCCTCCTTAGACCCAGGACCCACCTCCTTAGGCCCAGGCCCCTCCTCCTTAGACCCAGGCCCCTCCTCCTTAGACCCAGGCCCCACCTCCTTAGACCCAGGCCCCTCCTCCTTAGACCCAGGCCCCTCCTCCTTAGACCCAGGACCCACCTCCTTAGGCCCAGGCCCCTCCTCCTTAGACCCAGGCCCCTCCTCCTTAGACCCAGGCCCCACCTCCTTAGACCCAGGCCCCTCCTCCTTAGACCCAGGCCCCTCCTCCTTAGACCCAGGACCCACCTCCTTAGGCCCAGGCCCCTCCTCCTTAGACCCAGGCCCCTCCTCCTTAGACCCAGGCCCCACCTCCTTAGGCCCAGGCCCCTCCTCCTTAGACCCAGGCCCCTCCTCCTTAGACCCAGGCCCCACCTCCTTAGGCCCAGGCCCCTCCTCCTTAGACCCAGGCCCCTCCTCCTTAGACCCAGGCCCCTCCTCCTTAGACCCAGGCCCCACCTCCTTAGGCCCAGGCCCCTCCTCCTTAGACCCAGGCCCCACCTCCTTAGACCCAGGCCCCTCCTCCTTAGACCCAGGCCCCTCCTCCTTAGACCCAGGCCCCTCCTCCTTAGACCCAGGCCCCACCTCCTTAGACCCAGGCCCCTCCTCCTTAGACCCAGGCCCCTCCTCCTTAGACCCAGGCCCCGCCTCCTTAGGCCCAGGCCCCACCTCCTTAAGTCCAGGCCCTGCCTCCTTAGGCCCAGGCCCCTCCTCCTTAGAACCAGGCCCCGCCCACAGTCCCAGCCCCCAGGGGCACGGTGTCCCTCGGAGAAGGGCCTATGGGCGGCTCAGTCTGCTCTGCTCTGAGCGAGTGGGGGGGGGCATTGCCCTGGGAGGAGCCTGGGTGAGGGTCCCGGGCCCCGGACCCCGCCTGCCCAGCCTGGAGGTCCCTGTGGGGGGGATGCAGCTCAGGCTGTCACCCCCGCTCTGAGGGTCCCGTGTGTCGCTCAGGGCAGAGCCATGGCCTCCTCGGGGTCCCGGCAGCATTGGCCAGGACTGTGTGCTCCTGGCTGTCCTACTCTGTGCTCCTGGCTGTCCTACTGTGTGCTCCACTAGTGCCATCTTCTGTGTGCTCCTGTCCACCCCCCTGTATGCTCCTGGGTGCACTGTCCTACTGTGTGCTCCACTGGTCCCCTTCCCAGCTCGAGGTCAGGCCTTTCTTCCAGAACGCTCTGTGAGTGTCCCCCCAACATCGAACCCAAGCCCGACGCTGGGGATCACCCGCTTTGCCTCCTGGGCCCCGACGGTGCACCCCCAAAACCTGGGGCTGGCGTGGCACCTTCACCCCCCCCCCCCAGCTCACTGCTCACAGCCTCTCTCCCTGCAGCCCGGATCCAGACCCAGGAGGAGGGCCCCACGAGGCTGCCCGTCAACGGGGACCCCGGCAGCCAGCTGACCCCCTCGGGGACGCCCCAGGACAATGGCCACGCGGTCAGCGTGGACTCACCCAGCAGCAAGGGAGGCCGGGGGGACACGGCCGCCCAGCCCGCACCCCAGAGCCCCCCGCCAGGGCCCCGCAGCCCCAGCGCCCTCCTCCCCGGCGCCCCCAGGTCCTGGCCGGAGCGCAGCGCCAGGAGGTGAGCTTGCTGTCGCTCACGGCGGGGGTTGGGGGGATAGGGGTGTCCTGGGTCTGTCCCCCACGTGAGAGCAGTGGGACCTGCACGGCTCTCCAGCCTCGTGTGGGAGTGAGAGTTGTGGACCTGCGTGTAAGGGGGGTGGGGGGGGTGTTTTTGTTTAAAGACAAGGACCAAGTTAACAAAGACCCGGAGTCTCAGAGTCTCGCTGTGCGAGGGGTCGAGCGCCTGTCTCTGTGGGGCCTGGACAAGGGGGAGGGTCCATGGGTCCCGCAGGCTCTGGGGTGACTGTGAGGCTGAGGGGTCGAGGGGGTGAGGGCATGCTTCTCACTCGTGCCCAGCAGTGCCGCCCGACTGTGTTATCCTGGCTGTCCCACTGTGTGCTCCTGTCCACCCCCCTGTGTGCTCCACTGGTGGTGTCCCACTGTGTGCTCCTGGCCGTCCCACTGTGTGCTCCTGGCCGTCCCACTGTGTGCTCCTGGCCACCCCACTGTGTGCTCCTGGCATTCCCACTGTGTGCTCCTGGCCGTCCCACTGTGTGCTCCTGGCATTCCCACTGTGTGCTCCTGGCCGTCCCACTGTGTGCTCCTGACTGCCCCACTGTGTGCTCCTGGCATTCCCACTGTGTGCTCCTGGCCGTCCCACTGTGTGCTCCTGGCATTCCCACTGTGTGCTCCTGGCCGTCCCACTGTGTGCTCCTGACTGCCCCACTGTGTGCTCCTGGCATTCCCACTGTGTGCTCCTGGCCGTCCCACTGTGTGCTCCTGACTGCCCCACTGTGTGCTCCTGGCCGTCCCACTGTGTGCTCCACTGGTGCCGTCCCACTGTGTGCTCCTGGCATTCCCACTGTGTGCTCCTGGCCGTCCCACTGTGTGCTCCACTGGTGCCGTCCCACTGTGTGCTCCTGGCCGTCCCACTGTGTGCTCCTGGCCACCCCACTGTGTGCTCCTGGCCGTCCCACTGTGTGCTCCACTGGTGCCGTCCCACTGTGTGCTCCACTGGTGCCGTCCCACTGTGTGCTCCTGGCATTCCCACTGTGTGCTCCTGGCCGTCCCACTGTGTGCTCCACTGGTGCCGTCCCACTGTGTGCTCCTGGCCGTCCCACTGTGTGCTCCTGGCCACCCCACTGTGTGCTCCTGGCCGTCCCACTGTGTGCTCCACTGGTGCCGTCCCACTGTGTGCTCCACTGGTGCCGTCCCACTGTGTGCTCCTGGCATTCCCACTGTGTGCTCCTGGCCGTCCCACTGTGTGCTCCACTGGTGCCGTCCCACTGTGTGCTCCTGGCCGTCCCACTGTGTGCTCCTGGCCGTCCCACTGTGTGCTCCTGGCCGTCCCACTGTGTGCTCCACTGGTGCTGTCCCACTGTGTGCTCCTGGCATTCCCACTGTGTGCTCCTGGCCGTCCCACTGTGTGCTCCACTGGTGCCGTCCCACTGTGTGCTCCTGGCATTCCCACTGTGTGCTCCTGGCCGTCCCACTGTGTGCTCCACTGGTGCTGTCCCACTGTGTGCTCCTGGCCGTCCCACTGTGTGCTCCACTGGTGCTGTCCCACTGTGTGCTCCTGGCCGTCCCACTGTGTGCTCCACTGGTGCTGTCCCACTGTGTGCTCCTGGCATTCCCACTGTGTGCTCCTGGCCATCTCACTGTGTGCTCCTGGACCAAGGGGCCATTCTGGGACCTGTTAGCAACGCCCTCGGAGCTGCCCTGGAGATGCGGGCGCCCTCCTTGCATTAGGGCTCCGTGCACCTCCCCCCCCCCCCCACCGGAGAGGAGAGGCCTGTGTCCCGGTGAGTGTCCCCAGTGGACACCCTGTGGCGCAGAGAGACCTCCCGGACCCCCTGTTCCTGCCCCGGGGCCCAGAGGAGGGGCCAGAGAGCGCAGGCCACACACGTGACCACCCCCGTCCTACAGGCACCCCCGTGGTCCCCGGGCGGGCCCCTGCGACCGGCCCAGGAACCGTGCCCGCGCCCCGGTGATGGCTACAAGGCACATGGAGGATGTCCACTCCGAACCCCTCTTCCAATGGGGCTGTGAGCGCATGCGCCCGGGGGCCCCCAGGTACCACCTCGTCCACGAGCGTGACGCCCACAAAACAACCCACCCGGTGCTCCGGCCTGAAGGACACCCCAAGGTCAAGGCCTGCGGGGCCGTGGTGGGGGTGGAGGCGTGCCCCAGGAGCATGCACAGTGCGCCAGGGGCCCCCCGACTTGCAGGCTCCCCGGGGCTGAGTGACAGCGAGGAGGAGCCCCTGAGAGGGGGGCCGGGCCTGAGGCCTCTGCACCCCCGCTCCCTGGGCGGCCTGCCTGGGGCTCCCCACTTCTATGTGGGCAACAGATCGGGAAGCTGGGGTTGGGGGCAGGCCCTGTCTTGGGACGAGGGTTTGGGGGGTCCCCTGGACGCTCCGAGGTACGTGCAGAAGAAGCCACGACCTCGGAACTCCCTGTACCCCCACCCCCCGAGGCGGCCCAAGGGGAACCCCCAGTTCCAGCCGCCCCTCGCAGAATCGGACTCCCTGTCGGGGTCCAGCAGCGATCCCCAGGACAGCGGCACCGACCAGTACCTGCAGGTCAGCCGCAGACACGGCCAGCTGCCCCGGTGCACATGCCCCAGGGGCAGGAGCCAGGCCCCAGCGAGGCAGGAGTGCGCGGAGCTGGGCGGCCTCATCTGCTCACACGTCTAGTGGGGCTCCCGGTGCGGGGATCCCAGAGATCAGAGCCCCCCTGCCCCCCGCCCCCCGCACTGTGGGGCCTCCCCTCCAGAGAGAGCCTGTGCGCCCATGGGCACCTCCAGGACAGTGGCTGACTGCAACAGAGGCATGTGCTGTGTGCGGGAAGGTGTACCTGCACCTCCTGCATGGTAGGCCCTCATTTCAAAGACATCGGATGCCCGCACCTGAGGCCAGCCTGAGGCTGTGCCAGCCACAGAGGCCTCCCAGGAGTCTGTGCTTGTCTGGATCCTGCAAACACTGTGGGTACCTCCATCCTGCCGTCCACGTTCACGGGCAACTCATCCTCCCATCAGCCCGGGAGGGAGGGGCTGCCGTGGAGGGCACCACCTCCGTAGGCTCACGACTGGGCTCTGTGCCTATCAACCTGGGCACCGAGTCTGGAGGTGGCAGGACCCACAAGGTTTCTCACTCCTCGAACCTGGAAGGACAGGCTTCAGGCTCGGCTAGATCCAGGACCTCAGAGGTCTCCGGGATTCCGTCTCCACCCCTCAGCTCTGCTCTGGCTTCTGACGGTTCTATCCTGCGGCCACAGTTACCCCCCCACCCCCCACCCACCCACCACCTCACAGGTGGAGGCAGAATTCACAGCCGCAGGAAGGTCCTGGTTCCTGCCCAGCCCTGAGCAGGGAGGGCAGCACGGCCCCTCCCACCAGGTCCTCCCTGGAGGCTGGACCCCTTCCCTGCTGTTATGGGGGACTGGGCAGCGGTGGGTCCCATTGCAGGGTGAGCCAGCCAGATGTCCACCCCCCCTCCCCCTGTTTCCATGGCAACTGTCACTCTTCCGATGCGCACCCCAGTGCCCAGCACCTGAAAGAGGAAGCGATCCAGAATGCCAGGGACACCCTTCTCTGTCGGTGCCCGAAGGGTTCCAGGACCAGGTCCCCTTGTCCACACTTGTGGCGGGGGCTGTGGCGCCATCTCCGGGGGCACCCGGCAGCTTTGGGGGTGGCCCTGCCTCTGGGGCCTGCAGTGCAGGGTGTGTGAGGGGAGAGCACAGACCCAGCAGGCCCTGCAGGGTTCCTGCACGTGGGCACGGCCAGGGCACACCCAGGGCACACCCAGGCCGCAGCACGGATTGCCTTTCGCAACAGCTCAGTGCACCCCAGCTCTCAGCACGGGGCCCGGTGCACCCCAGTTCTCAGCATGGGCCCGGTGCACCCCAGTTCTCAGCACGGGGCCCGGTGTGCCCCAGTTCTCAGCACGGGCCCGGTGCACCCCAGCTCTCAGCACGGGCCCGGTGCACCCCAGCTCTCAGCACGGGCCCGGTGCACCCCAGCGCTCAGCACGGGGCCCAGTGCGCCCCAGCTCTCAGCACGGGCCCGGTGCACCCCAGCTCTCAGCACGGGGCCCGGTGCGCCCCAGCGCTCAGCACGGGCTCGATAACACATGGGAGACGGCAGGGGGACTGGCTCGCAAGCACCCCTTCACCTGTGGTAGCAGCAGCAACAGCAGTGATACAGTTAGTGTCACAGGGACAGTGATACAGTTAGTGTCACAGTGACAGTGATACAGTTAGTGTCACAGTGACAGTGATACAGTTAGTGTCACAGTGACAGTGATACAGTTAGTGTCACAGTGACAGTGATACAGTTAGTGTCACAGTGACAGTGATACAGTTAGTGTCACAGTGACAGTGATACAGTTAGTGTCACAGTGACAGTGATACAGTTAGTGTCACAGTGACAGTGATACAGTTAGTGTCACAGTGACAGTGATACAGTTAGTGTCACAGTGACAGTGATACAGTTAGTGTCACAGTGACAGTGATACAGTTAGTGTCACAGTGACAGTGATACAGTTAGTGTCACAGTGACAGTGATACAGTTAGTGTCACAGTGACAGTGATACAGTTAGTGTCACAGTGACAGTGATACAGTGATACGGTGACAGTGCCCCAGATGTTCCAGATGTAACCAAAGTCCACGCTCACCCCCCTCTCGTCTCACGCCCCCCCAACACCACTGCCGAGAGTCTGGTGTATGTCCATTCAGTTTGTGGAGTACAGTGATGTACATGTGCAAATGTATGTTATGTGTGTGCGTGCGAAAATGCACTATATGTACGTGTGTGTAAATGTACACGTTATATATGTGTGTAAATGTATCTTATGTACATGAGTGTAAATGTCTGCTATATACGTGTGTAGATGTACCTGCTATGTAAGTGTAGATGTACATGTTATATGTGTATAGATGTACATGTTATATACGTGTGTGTAAATACATGCGCTATATAAGTATATAAATGTACGTTATATAAATGTATGTAAACGTGTGCTATATACGTGTGTAGACATGTATCATGTAAGCGTGTATATGTACATGTTATATACATATGCATAAATACACATGTTATACAAGTATGTGGATGTACATGTTATATACATGTATGTAAACATGCTATATGTGTGTAGATGTGCGTGTTGTGTGTGTGAATGTACATGTTATATGTGTGTGAGTGTACATGTACCTGTATGTGCAGAGGCATCCCTAAACAGCACCCGTGTTTAGCGCTGCACGGCCTGCACACACCTGTGTGGGGCCTGATGGACACACAGAACCGCTCGCTCCCGCCGCTGCTGGCGTCCATCCTGGGGATCAAGTGCCCACTGCCCCCCGCTTCCCACTGACAGGCGTGGACAGCACGTCCACTCTCTGAGCTTCGGGAGGCCCTGGCTCCGGATGGGCAGGGCCAGGCTCGCCCTCCCTCCCCCCGCTGCCCTGCTGGCCCCCAGGTCCAGCCCCCGACAGACCCGCGGGCAGGGGACGGGGACCATGTCCCTCGCAGCCTCGCCAGCGCTTCCGATCGCTCCGAGGAGGCCGGTGTCGCCGGCCCGGTGGGAACGGCATCCACGTGGTTTGAATGAATGTGCGTTTCCTGGATCCGCACCCACTGGGGCAGCCCGGGCTCGGTCCCCATAAGCCCCTGTGCAGGGCGGGGGTGAGGGGGAGAAGGGGGGCTGCACAGGTCCCTCTGCCTGTCAGGCGGCCGGGAGCAGGGGCGGGAGGGAGCAGGGGCGGTGAGGGTGGGAGCCACCTGTTCCAATCTCTCCCTAAAGGCCTGTGGGACTCGCTCCCCCAGGACTCAGATCATCACAGGGCCACCCACTAACATCTGAGGGTCCCTAAGGCTCCCCTCCCTGGTCTGGGTGCTCCTGTGCCCAGCCACGGTGTGTGTGTGGGGGGAGGAAGGGGTGCATGTTTCTGCTTTACTTATTTTTTTTAATATATTTTTACTAGAGGCCCGCTGCACGAAATTTGTGCACAGGTAGGGTCCTTAGGCCTGGACAGAGATCAGGGCCAATGTGTGGGGTGACCAGCAGGCAATCAAGGGGCCCCCGATGGCACCCACCTTGGCTCGCCTGGGGCCTGCGGGCTGTGGGCAGTTCCTACATTGAGCATCTGCCCCCTGGTGGTCAGCGAACGTCATAGCGACCCGTCATTCTACCGGTCCTTCCCCTGTTAGGTACATCTGCATATTAGGCTTTTATTATATAGGATTGATTGAGGGAGACAGAGAGAGAAACATCCATGATGAGAGAGAATCATGGACCGGCTGCCTCCAGCACGCCCCCCACTGGGGATGGAGCCGGCAACCCGGGCCTGTGCCCTGACCGGGAATCAAACCCAGGACCCTTCAGTCCACAGGCCGACGCTCTACCCACTGAGCCACACCGGCCAGGACCGATTCGCCCTTTGCCCTTTGCCGGTTCCACGGTAAATGCTGCATCTCCTTCGAGCAAACGTGAACCAGAAGCTGGGCGTGTCCGGCTCGGCCGCGTCCCAGCCCTGTGGCCTCGGGTCCTTGTGCGAGCCTCAGTTTCTTGGCCTGAGAAATGGGGTTGTGGTCTCTGCCTCCTCGTGCCCGGGCGGTGCCCTGAGCGGAGAGTGGCAGCCTGTGGATCCGGTGCTGAGGGGGTGGCCAGGGAGTGGCTGGGCTGAGTGAGGGCGTTGCTAAGCGAAGAGTTGATAAACACAACCCCTCCCAGCACAGCTGCCCCAGCAGCTGCCCAGCTCCCGCAGGAAGCAGGCTGAGGCCCTCCCTCGAGTCTGCGCAGAACAGGGGCTCCATTCAGGAGCCGTAGCAGCACGGCCCGTGGACACGGCTCATCCCCTCTGTGAGCCAGGCTCCGCACGCCTTATCCATCATTTTTAAAAAATATTTTTATTGATGCCCTGACCTGTGTGGCTCAGTGGTTAGAGCGTCGGCCTGCGGACTGAAGGGTCCCGGGTTCGATTCTGGTCAAGTGCATGTACCTTGGTTGCTGGCACATCCCCAGTGGGGGGTGTGCAGGAGGCAGCTGATCGATGTTTCTCTCTCATCGATGTTTCTAACTCTCTATCCCTCTCCCTTCCTCTCTGTAAAAAATATCAATAAAATATATTTTTTTAAAAATATATTTTATTGATGTCAGAGAGGAAGGGAGAGGGAGAGGGAGAGAGAAACATCCATGATGAGAGAGAATCATGGATCGGCTGCCTCCTGCACACCCCCCACTGGGGATGGAGCCCGCAACCCGGGCCTGTGCCCTGACCGGGAATCGAACCCTGACCTCCTGGTTCCTAGGTCGGTGCTCAACCACTGAGCCACGCCCGCAAGGATCTCAGGGAGCTGGAAACAGCTTTAAGCCCACGCTCCGCTCTGATGAGCATAAAAATGCCTTCCGTGTTTGTTGTCTAAGGAAAGTCACCTCCACAGCCGGACCCATCTCCCTCCACGGGGGCCACACGCTAGGTCCCCAAACCAAAGCTGTGCCTTCAATAGAAGTATTTTATGCTGATCCTAGAGGCCTGGTGCATGAAATTCGTGCAAGGGGCTTGGCCCTTGCATCCCCTCACAGCCCCTCACAGCCCCTCGCAGCCCCCGCTTCGTCTGGAAGGTCATCCAGAAGGACGTCTGGAAGGTCGTTTGGCTGTTCAGTCTAATTAGCATATTATCTCTTTATTATATAGGATTTTCCCAGAGGTTTTTCTTTTTTTTTTTTTTTTAGTTTAAAAATCCCTACATGTTAGCAGTTAAACCAATTCAGTGGTACTTGATAGAAAATGATAATGAGCCCTGGCTGGTGTGGCTCAGTGGATAGAGCTCTGGCCAGCGGACCAAAGAGCCCCGGGTTCGATTCCGGTTAAGGGCATATACCTCGGTTGCAGGCCTCTCCCTGGCCCGGGCCCTGGTCGGGGCGTGTGCAGGAGGCAACCCATCGATGTGTTTCTCTCACATCAATGTTTCTTTCTGTCTCTCCCTCTCTCTTTCACGCTCCCTAAAAATCACTGGAAAAATATCCTTGGGTGACGATTAACAAAAAAAACCATCCTATATAATAAAAGCTTAATATGCAAATTGTCCCCTCAACCAGGGGGCAGGGCAGCAGGCGGCCAGGGGAAGGGAGGCCCCCAGCCAGCAGCTGGCAGCTGCTAGGGACCCTGCCCTCACACGAATTCCGTGCACGAGGCCTCAAGTCATAATAATAATAATAAAGAAAATGATAGGGAGATACACGTTGCCTTCCTCCCTACTGGCAACAGTCCATCCTATGCCTCTCTGGTATAACATAGGTAAACATATGAGCACATGTCTAGTTATCTCCTCCTCCATGTGCATACATAACATACAACACGCGTGCAGCATTACACGCGCTGATTGCGATGCGGGCACCGTTCTCATGGCTATTCATTGGTCAGCTCCTCAGCCTGGAGGCCCACTCATTGTTATTATTCTCATTTTGCAAATGAGGAAGCGAAGGCCAGCAGTGGCCGGTCCCGCCCCAGGTCACAGCCGAGGTGGGGACGCTGAGATGTGCGTCTGAGCTGGGGAGGGACCGTGTCACCTGCCACCCCGCTCACCTGCGGCTGACAGTCCCTCCCTTCGGAGTCCTTGCCCCACACCTCGCTCCTCGTCAGCACGTGCACAAAACATTCCGTTTTGAGAGGGGAAAGGAACAGGGATTTGGAAAACATTAAGTCATTTTTATGTATGTCTTCGTTTTTTGTGACTCCTCACTCATGGAGATTTTCCCATTGGTTTTTAGAGAGCGTGGAAGGGAGAGGGTGAGACAGAAAGAAACAGCGATGTGAGAGAGAGACCCATCGATGGGCTGCCTCCTGCCCGTGTCCCGACCAGGGCCCCGGCTGGGCAGGAGCCTGCCACCGAGGTACCTGCCCTTGACCGGAATCGAACCCGGGACCCTTCCGTTCGCAGGCCGGCGCTCTACCCACTGAGCCACACCGGCAGGGGCTCTGAAGTTATTTTTAAAGTTGAGTGTTAAATGCCATTTCTCTCCTCTCTAGAGAGTAAACGGCTCTGGTTAGAATAGTCTGCTCCCATCAGCTCCTGTTTCTAACCTGGCCTGGCTGCACTGAGCGCCTCGGGGCGCCAGTCCCCCCCCCCCCAAGCCCCAAGTCACACCACGGGGTGGCCACTAGGGAATATCCCGTATCCACAGCTAGGGCGTCTCCAGTTGCAAGTCAGCCTTCCCTGACTTTGTGCAGGAGTGACTGGGTGAAAAAACACACACAAAAGTTACCGTTTTAGAAACGATTTTACTCCCAGAAAGTCACTCAGTCGATAGGCCCACGCACAGCACACATGCTTCTCCCATTGAGAAGGGCCCCCCCTTGTTTTGCTATGGGGTTCCCTCATGGGAGGCGGCGCCCCACCCTCCTTCGCCCTGTTTCTGCCCGGGGTGCGTGCTCGCCCCAGGCCTCCCCTTGTCTGTTGGGGTGTCTGCAGGCCTCCTGATCCCTAGGAACACTTTGTGCTCTAAAAAAGTTAGTTTTAGTTCAAACAGGCTCCGGTTTTTCTCCCAGATCTGACTTTTTTATACGTTTGATGTGCTTCATTGTTTCAATGTGGTGGCTTTATGCATCTTTGCTTTTTAAAAAATATATATACTTTGCTGATTTTTTTACAGAGAGAAGCGGGGAGGGATAGAGAGTTAGAAACATCGACCAGCCGCCTCCTGCACGCCCCCGACTGGGGATGTGCCCGCAACCAAGGTACGTGCCCTCGACCGGAACCGAACCCGGGACCCCTGAGTCCGCAGGCCGGGGCTCTATCCACTGACCCACACCGGTCAGGGCTGCTCTTTTCTTTTAAGGCTCCTGGCTCTCCGCCTGCGCCCTCGCAGGCCCCGCCCCCAGGGACCCGCCCAGCGCCGTGTGGGCGGAGCCGGGCTCTGCTGGACCCGCCCTGGGGTGAGGCGTCCCGTGGAGCCCGTCCTGCCAATCTCAGCGCGGGGCGGGGCCGGCCTGGGGAGCCTGGACCAATCCGAGGGCAGGAGCGGGGCGAGGGCGTGGCTTCGCGCTCGGCCGGGGTCGGGGCGTTTCGGCTTCCGCCGCGCGTTCCCCCTGCAGCCCAGCCCGGAGCCTGGACCCCGAGCCTCGCGCAGCCCCGGGCGCGATGGACCCCGCGCTGGCGGCGCAGACGAGCGAGGCGGTGGCGGAGAAGATGCTGCGGTACCGGCGAGACGCGTCGGGCTGGAAGACATGCCGGGAAGGCGTGAGTGTGGCGGGAGGGAGGGTCCTGGGAGTGCCCCCTGGTGCTGGGGTCCACTAGGCCCGCCGGCTCCTCCTCTCCCTGCTGCTTTGCGTGCTCCCAGCCCTGGCGCTGGATTGAGGAGACCGGGCGGGGGGTGGCAGGAGGGGACGGGGGAAGAGGGAGGGCGGAAGAAGAGGGAGGCGTTTCCCTAAAAACAAATACTGGGTCATTGTGCTTGCAAAGAGGTATCTGCCCTTTCCTGGGTGGCCTTGTTCCAGGTCACCTGACTGGAGCTGTCCATCACGGTGTGAGCCCTCCCTCCCTCTGCGTTCCAGGAGGGTGTCCTGGGCGCAGTTTCTTTTTCTTTTCTTTTTTTAAAAATATATTTTATTGATTTTTTACAGAGAGGAAGAGAGAAGGAGAGGGATAGAGAGTTAGGACCATCGATCAGCTGCCTCCTGCACAATCCCTGCTGGGGATGTGCCCGCAACCAAGGTACATGCCTTTGCCCGGAATCGAACCTGGGACCCTTGAGTCCGCAGGCTGACGCTCTATCCACTGAGCCACACCGGTTCGGGCGGGGCGCAGTTTCTTACCTGGCACTTCTGATGTTTAACACAAGGGCCTCAACTGTTCCAGGAAATGAAATGGTGGCTTTTAAGGTGGTTTTAAAAGCGCTCAGAGCTCCTGGGGTCTGCCTGTTAGGACCCTCTCTCTGTCCCGCCCAGCCTCAGCCCCCCTAACCCTGGGAGCACCCCATCTCCTCAGGCTCCCAGCCCCTCACCTCCTCTCCTCGCTCTGAATCCTGCGGTTCTTTGCCTTTTGACAGAACGGAGTTACAGTTTCCTGGAGGCCATCCGTGGAGTTCCCAGGGAACTTGTAAGTGCTCGCTGCTCGCAGCCCGTCAGGGCGCCGCACCTCCTGGGGACTCTCGGGGTTCCTTCCTAGCAGATGCCAGTCAGCCCTGGCCCGTATGGTTCAGTGGATAGAGCGTCGGCCTGTGGACTGAAGGGTCCTGGGTTCAAATGTGGCTAAGGGCACATGCCCGAGGTTTTGGGCTCGATCCCCAGTAGGGGGTGTGCAGGAGGCAGCCAATCAGTGATTCTCTCTCATCATTGATGCTTTTTATAAAATATATTTATTTATATATTTTTTTAATATATTTTTTATTTTTTTACAGAGAGGAAGGGAGAGGGTTAGTTAGAAACATCGATGAGAGAGAAACATCGATCAGCTGCCTCCTGCATGACCACTACTGGGGATGTGCCTGCAACCAAGGCACATGCCCTTGACCGGGAATCGAACCTGGGACCCTTCAGTCCGCAGGCCGACGCTCTATCCACTGAGCCACACCGGTTAGGGCTATTTATATATTTTTTGTTAATCCTCAGCCAAGGATATATTTCCATCGGTTTTTACGTAGGGAGAGTAGAAGAGAGAGGGAGAGACAGAGAGAAACATCGATGTGAGAGAGACACACCGATGGGTTGCCTCCTGCACACGCCCGGACCAGGGCCCGGGCTGGGGAGAGGCCTGCAACCGAGGTACGTGCCCTTGACCGAAATCGAACCCAGGACCCTTTGGTCCACAGGCCGACGCGCTACCCATTGAGCAACACCGGCCAGGGCTCATCATGGATGTTTCTCTCTCTCCCCCTCTCCCTTCCTCTCTGAAATCAATAAAAATATGTTAAAAAGACAAAAAAAAAAAAAAAAAAAGAAGGTGCCAGTCGGCCCAGCACCCAGCAGCGGACTCACCAGCTCTCTCCAGACCCCCCCCCCCCCACTTCTACTAACTCATTCCCAGCAGCTACGTCCCCGGGAATGCTCGGCCCACGTCTGTCTGCAGGCCTGCGGGCGGGCGGGGCGGGCGGCTCAGCCCGCTTCCCTGCAAGGCTGGCCGGAGTGGAGATGGACATGGCCCCGGTCCTCCGGGTCCTCCCGGGCTAGACGGGCTGATGGGGGCCGCCCCGCTCAGCCCCTTGTCTGCGCCGCAGGTACCGAGGGGAAGGCGTGGTGGACGCGGCCCCGCGGGACGTGTGGGCCTTTGTGAAGCCGCTGCCGGGGAGCCTGCGGGAGACGTGGGACGAGAACGTGAGCAGCTTTGAAGTGATCGAGAGCATCACCGACGTGAGTCTCCCCGGACCCCGCCCGGGAGGACCTGGCCGGCCCGCTGGAGGGGCTGGTGGCACCTTGTGGCAAGTGTGGGGGAGACTCTGCAGCCCCCCCAGTGCCCACCGGGCAGGAAGCAGGTGACCCCGGAGCTAAGAGAGCAGTGGAGGCTGACGGAGGCTGTGAGGCCGGGAGGCAGGGACTGGATCTGACCATGGGCTGCCGTGTGAATTGTCCCCCTAAACCCCACACCGCCCCCCCCCCCCCCCGCATGGGGCCACAGGGTCAGGGTTCCCTGCCAGCGTCCGGCTCGGCCAGGGGCAGCTCCTGGGTGACAGTGGCTCCCTTGGTGGGTCAGTAGGCCAGCCCCACTGGTTAGAACTTTCTGGAAATGTTCCCTGTCACTGTTCAGTAGTGGCCGCCAGCCCATGTGGCCCGAGAGCATTTGAAGGGAAGAGAATTGTTCATTTGATTCCGTGACTGTCCGTGTGAATTTGTTTTATTTGTTTTTGAATATATTGTTGATTTCAGAGAGAAAGGGAGAGGGAGAGAGAGACAAGTCAATGATAGGAGAGAATCATGGGTCGGCTGCCTCCCGCACGCCCCACACTGGGGATGGAGCCCACAACCCTGGCCTGTGCCCTGACCGGGAATCGAACCCCGACCTCCTGGTTCCTAGGTGGATGCTCAACCACAGAGCCACGCCAGCCGGGCTCATTTTTAACATGTAACACGCCTGGCAGTTTGGAACAAAACAGGACGTCATGCTTTTAGCTGCACCTAAATCCCATGATGCTGTTGCCAGCATCCGCTCCAACAAACTCCTGTTCAGAAATGGTACCTGCGAGTCTCTTACCAGGAACCTCAATTCCCATTCCAAGCAGCCCATGCATTTATCCTAATCATTTATCCTTTTTAAAAATATGTATATATTTTTTTTATTGATTTTTTTACAGAGAGGGAGGGAGAGGGATAGAGAGTTAGAAACATCGATGGGAGAGATACATCAATCAGCCGCCTCCTGCACACCCACTACTGGGGATGTGCCTGCAACCAAGGTACATGCCCTTGACCGGAATCGAACCCGGGACCCTTCAGTCCGCAGGCCGGTGCTCTATCCACTGACCCACACCGGCCAGGACTGAATCTAAATATTTAAAACTCACCCGCTCCCTGTAACCACAAGCCTACGTGGTGAGCAGCTGTGGCTCGCGCTGCGGTGGTCAGTGGCTAACAGCTCAGCGTTGGCTCCGCAGAACCTGTGCGTCACCAGGACTGCCACGCCCTCGGCCGCCATGAAGCTCATCTCCCCGAGGGACTTCGTGGACCTGGCGCTGGCCACGGAGCTCGAGGACGGGACCCTCATCTCCAGCGGTGAGCGACCGACAGGCCGGGCTCTGGCCTGGGGGGCGGCCTGGGCTGCTGCTGCTCCCACCCACCCACTCCTCAGGGAAGCTGGCGGCCGCCCTGCCCCCAGGGCACCGTGCCCTGCCCTGTTGGGTGGGGGCAGGAGCCACGGCCGTTGGACACAGGACTGTCCAAGGCCGATGTTTTATGATCTTATTTTATTATTGTTTTTGTTAAGCCTCGCCCGAAGATATTTGTCCATTGATTTTTAGAGAGAGAGGAAGAGAGAGGGAGAGGGAGAGAGAAACATCCATGATGAGAGAGAATCATGGATCGGCTGCCTCCTGCACGCCCCACACTGGGGATTGAGCCCACAACCCGGGCCTGTGGCCTGAGCGGGAATCGAACCCGGGACCCTTCCATCTGCAGGCCGACGCTCTATCCACTGAGCCACACCGGCCAGGGCTGATATGTTTCTTGCTCTCCTTGCTGGGTTGGCGGGGGAAGCTGTGTGGGAAGGGCCAGTGGGTGGGGCCGCGGGGGCTCGGGACCTCGGAGCAGGTTCCTGGCTGCCTCCTCAGGCCCCAGGTTGGGGTGTGCACTGTGGGGCCGGGGGTAGTGCTGGGGGTCCCACCGTCTGCCGCGGTGGCTCACGGCCCTGCACCCTGTCTTCCAGCTGCCAACCTGGAGCACCCGCTGTGCCCCCCAAGGCCGGGCTACGTGAGGGGACGGAACCACCCCTGTGGCTGCTTCTGCGAACCTGTGCCGGGGTGAGGGCGGGCTTCTGGGCCGGGGGACAGGCAGGGGGGACAGGGAGGGGGACAGGGAGGGGGGACAGGGAGGGGGGACAGGGAGGGGGGACAGGGAGGGGGACAGGGAGGGGGACAGGGAGGAGGACAGGGAGGAGGACAGGGAGGGGGACAGGGAGGGGGACAGGGAGGGGGACAGGGAGGGGGACAGGGAGGGGGACAGGGAGGGGGGACAGGGAGGGGGACAGGGAGGGGGACAGGGAGGGGGGACAGGGAGGGGGACAGGGAGGGGGGACAGGGAGGGGGACAGGGAGGGGGACAGGGAGGGGGGACAGGGAGGGGGACAGGGAGGGGGGACAGGGAGGGGGGACAGGGAGGGGGACAGGGAGGGGGACAGGGAGGGGACAGGGAGGGGGACAGGGAGGGGGACAGGGAGGGGGGACAGGGAGGGGGACAGGGAGGGGGACAGGGAGGGGGACAGGGAGGGGGGACAGGGAGGGGGGACAGGGAGGGGGACAGGGAGGGGGACAGGGAGGGGACAGGGAGGGGGACAGGGAGGAGGACAGGGAGGGGGACAGGGAGGAGGGGGACAGGGAGGGGGACAGGGAGGGGGACAGGGAGGGGGACAGGGAGGGGGACAGGGAGGAGGGGGACAGGGAGGGGGACAGGGAGGAGGACAGGGAGGGGGACAGGGAGGGGGACAGGGAGGGGGACAGGGAGGGGGGACAGGGAGGGGGACAGGGAGGGGGACAGGGAGGGGGACAGGGAGGGGGACAGGGAGGAGGGGGACAGGGAGGGGGACAGGGAGGGGGACAGGGAGGGGGACAGGGAGGAGGGGGACAGGGAGGGGGGACAGGGAGGGGGACAGGGAGGGGACAGGGAGGGGGACAGGGAGGGGGACAGGGAGGGGACAGGGAGGGGGACAGGGAGGGGGACAGGGAGGGGGACAGGGAGGGGGGACAGGGAGGGGGGACAGGGAGGGGGGACAGGGAGGGGGGACAGGGAGGGGGACAGGGAGGGGGACAGGGAGGGGGACAGGGAGGGGGACAGGGAGGGGGACAGGGAGGGGGACAGGGAGGGGGACAGGGAGGGGGACAGGGAGGGGACAGGGAGGGGGACAGGGAGGGGACAGGGAGGGGGACAGGGAGGGGGACAGGGAGGAGGACAGGGAGGGGGACAGGGAGGGGGGACAGGGAGGGGGACAGGGAGGGGACAGGGAGGGGGACAGGGAGGAGGACAGGGAGGGGGACAGGGAGGGGGACAGGGAGGGGGACAGGGAGGGGGACAGGGAGGAGGGGGACAGGGAGGGGGACAGGGAGGGGGACAGGGAGGGGACAGGGAGGGGGACAGGGAGGAGGACAGGGAGGGGGACAGGGAGGAGGGGGACAGGGAGGGGGACAGGGAGGGGGACAGGGAGGGGGACAGGGAGGAGGGGGACAGGGAGGGGGACAGGGAGGGGGGACAGGGAGGGGGACAGGGAGGGGGGACAGGGAGGGGGACAGGGAGGGGACAGGGAGGGGGACAGGGAGGAGGGGGACAGGGAGGAGGACAGGGAGGGGGACAGGGAGGAGGGGGACAGGGAGGGGGACAGGGAGGGGGACAGGGAGGGGGACAGGGAGGGGGACAGGGAGGGGGACAGGGAGGGGGACAGGGAGGGGGACAGGGAGGAGGGGGACAGGGAGGGGGACAGGGAGGGGGGACAGGGAGGGGGACAGGGAGGGGGGACAGGGAGGGGGACAGGGAGGGGACAGGGAGGGGGACAGGGAGGAGGGGGACAGGGAGGAGGACAGGGAGGGGGACAGGGAGGAGGGGGACAGGGAGGGGGACAGGGAGACAGGAGGGGGACAGGGAGGGGGACAGGGATGGGGACAGGGAGGGGACAGGGAGGGGGACAGGGAGGGGACAGGGAGGGGGACAGGGAGGGGGACAGGGAGGGGGACAGGGAGGAGGACAGGGAGGGGGACAGGGAGGGGGACAGGGAGGGGACAGGGAGGGGGACAGGGAGGGGGACAGGGAGGAGGGGGACAGGGAGGGGGACAGGGAGGGGGACAGGGAGGAGGGGGACAGGGAGGGGGGACAGGGAGGGGGACAGGGAGGGGGACAGGGAGGGGGACAGGGAGGGGGACAGGGAGGGGGACAGGGAGGGGGACAGGGAGGGGGACAGGGAGGGGGACAGGGAGGGGGACAGGGAGGGGACAGGGAGGGGGACAGGGAGGGGGACAGGGAGGGGGACAGGGAGGAGGGGGACAGGGAGGAGGGGGACAGGGAGGGGGGACAGGGAGGGGGACAGGGAGGGGGACAGGGAGGGGGACAGGGAGGGGGACAGGGAGGGGGGACAGGGAGGGGGACAGGGAGGGGGACGGGGAGGGGGACAGGGAGGGGGACAGGGAGGGAGACAGGGAGGGGGGACAGGGAGGGGGACGGGAGGGGGACGGGGAGGGGGACAGGGAGGGGGACAGGGAGGGGGACAGGGAGGGGGGACAGGGAGGGGGACAGGGAGGGGGGACAGGGAGGGGGACAGGGAGGGGGGACAGGGAGGGGGACAGGGAGGGGGACAGGGAGGGGGGACAGGGAGGGGGACAGGGAGGGGACGGGAGGGGGACGGGGAGGGGGACAGGGAGGGGGGACAGGGAGGGGGGACAGGGAGGGGGACAGGGAGGGGGACAGGGAGGGGGACAGGGAGGGGGACAGGGAGGGGGGACAGGGAGGGGGACAGGGAGGGGGACAGGGAGGGGGGACAGGGAGGGGGGACAGGGAGGGGGGACAGGGAGGGGGGACAGGGAGGGGGGACAGGGAGGGGGACAGGGAGGGGGACAGGGAGGGGGGACAGGGAGGGGGGACAGGGAGGGGGACAGGGAGGGGGGACAGGGAGGGGGACAGGGAGGGGGACAGGGAGGGGGGGGACAGGGGAGGGAGGGGGACAGGGAGGGGACAGGGAGGGGGACAGGGAGGGGGACAGGGAGGGGGACAGGGAGGGGGACAGGGAGGGGGGACAGGGAGGGGGGACAGGGAGGGGGACAGGGAGGGAGGGACAGGGAGGGGGACAGGGAGGGGGACAGGGAGGGGGGACAGGGAGGGGGACAGGGAGGGGGACAGGGAGGGGGACAGGGAGGGGGACAGGGAGGGGGACAGGGAGGGGGACAGGGAGGGGGACAGGGAGGGGGACAGGGAGGGGGACAGGGAGGGGGACAGGGAGGGGGGACAGGGAGGGGGACAGGGAGGGGGACAGGGAGGGGGACAGGGAGGAGGGGGACAGGGAGGGGGACAGGGAGGGGGACAGGGAGGGGACAGGAGGGGACAGGGAGGGGGACAGGGAGGGGACAGGGAGGGGGACAGGGAGGAGGGGGACAGGGAGGGGGACAGGGAGGGGGACAGGGAGGGGGACAGGGAGGAGGGGGGACAGGGAGGGGGACAGGGAGGGGGACAGGGAGGGGGACAGGGAGGGGGACAGGGAGGGGGACAGGGAGGGGGACAGGGAGGGGGACAGGGAGGGGGGACAGGGAGGGGACAGGGAGGGGGACAGGGAGGGGGACAGGAGAGGGGGACAGGGAGGGGGACAGGGAGGGGGACAGGGAGGGGGACAGGGAGGGGGACAGGGAGGGGGACAGGGAGGGGGACAGGAGGGGGACAGGGAGGGGGACAGGGAGGAGGGAGGAGGGGGACAGGGAGGGGGACAGGGAGGGGGACAGGGAGGGGGACAGGGAGGGGGACAGGGAGGGGACAGGAGGGGACAGGGAGGGGGACAGGGAGGGGGACAGGGAGGGGGACAGGGAGGGGACAGGGAGGGGGACAGGGAGGGGGACAGGGAGGGGGACAGGGAGGGGGACAGGGAGGAGGGGGACAGGAGGAGGGGGACAGGGAGGGGGACAGGGAGGGGACAGGGAGGGGGACAGGGAGGGGGACAGGAGGGGGACAGGGAGGGGGACAGGGAGGAGGGGGACAGGGAGGGGGGACAGGGAGGGGACAGGGAGGGGGACAGGGAGGGGACAGGGAGGGGGACAGGGAGGGGGACAGGGAGGGGACAGGGAGGGGACAGGGAGGGGGACAGGGAGGGGACAGGGAGGGGGACAGGGAGGGGGACAGGGAGGGGACAGGGAGGGGGACAGGGAGGGGGACAGGGAGGGGGACAGGGAGGGGACAGGGAGGGGACAGGGAGGGGGACAGGAGGGGGACAGGGAGGGGGACAGGGAGGGGGACAGGGAGGGGACAGGGAGGGGGGACAGGGAGGGGACAGGAGGGGACAGGGAGGGGACAGGGAGGGGGACAGGAGGGGACAGGGAGGGGACAGGAGGGGACAGGAGGGGGACAGGGAGGGGGACAGGGGAGGAGGGGGACAGGGAGGGGGACAGGGAGGGGGGACAGGGAGGGGGACAGGGAGGGGGACAGGGAGGGGACAGGGAGGGGACAGGGAGGGGGACAGGGAGGGGGACAGGGAGGGGGACAGGGAGGGGGACAGGGAGGGGGACAGGGAGGGGACAGGGAGGGGGACAGGGAGGGGGACAGGGAGGGGGACAGGGAGGGGACAGGGAGGGGGACAGGGAGGGGGACAGGGAGGGGACAGGGAGGGGGACAGGGAGGGGGACA